>NC_036246.1:40503206-40511217 GCF_002742605.1 Olea europaea var. sylvestris | reverse complement strand
TAGGCTCTGAAATTGTTGCTAAAGCCTCGGCCTCAACCCACTTAGTGAAGTACTCTACAGCCACAGCCACAAACTTCAATTGTCCCCTAGTTACTGGAAAGGGACCAAGGATGTCAATTCCCCACTGCTCAAATGGGGCTGTGCAACTAATATTAGTGAGGTCCTCTGCGGGAGGGTGGATGACATTGCCAAATCTTTGGCACTTGTCACACTTCTTGACATATTCCTGGGCGTCTTTCTTCATACTTGGCCAATAATATCCATACCTTATGAGCTTGAAGGCTAATGCCCGAGCTCCTTGATGGTTCCCACATACACCTTCATGAACTTCTTCTAGGGCCCGGGATGATTCGGAAGGCTTAAGGCATCTGAGATATGGAAGTGTGAGGCTCCTGCGAAATAAAACACCTTCAATCATGCAATACCTCGGAACTTTGGACCGGATGCTTCTTGCTGCCCGAGGATCCTCTGGAAGATTGCCATGTTTTATGAAGTCCACTATTGGGTCCATCTATGATGGTTCATTATCAATATCCATGACGCCTATGGTGTGATTGATGCTCGGCTCGGTTACAATTCTGACACGGACTGTCATGTCAAGCCCATCTATTCCCATGAACACCAATCTTGACAAGGCATCGGCCCTACAATTCTCAGCCCGAGAAATTTTTTCAATTTCACAACCTTAAACATTTTCTGGAGATCATGCACTTTCAAACAGTATAAGCTCATCTTCTCATCTTTCCTATCGAACGTCCCTTCGATTTGTTCAACCACCAACTGGGAATCACTGTAAATTTTGATATTTTCAAGCTCGAGATTTATGGTAAGTTCCATGGCTATGATGACGGCCTCATACTCCGCTTCAATATTGGTTGCTTCAAACTCGAACCTGAGAGCACACTGAATGTTTATGAGCATGTCCGGGCTTATGATTATGACCCCTGCACCCGAGCCCAAGGAGTTTGATGCTCCATCTACAAAAATTTGCCACATGCCAATGCTCGAGCTTGAGCTACCATCTGGCCCCCGAGGCCTTGGGGTGAGTTCTACAATAAAGTCAGCTAACGCCTGAGCTTTGATAGAAGGATGGGGCTTGAATTCTATGTCAAATTCTCCAAGTTCAATTGCCCACCTTAGTATTCTTTCTGAAACGTCTGGTTTCTAAAGAATGTGTTTTAGAGGCTGATTGGTGAGCACAACAATAGGGTGTGACTGAAAATATTACCGAAGTTTTCATGCTGCTCCTATCAGTGCAAGGACAAGTTGCTCTGCCAAAGTGTATCTTGTTTCTGTATCAAGTAGGACTTTGCTTACGTAATAAATGGGTTGTTGGCCCCGTTAACTTCTTTCACCAAGACACCACTCACTGCATTCTGAGATACGGCTAAGTACAAACACATAGTATCTCCGGGCTCGGGTTTGGTGAGAATAGGAGGAGATTCCAATGTCTGCTTGAGCTCCTGAAAAGCCTTCTCACACTCCTCATTCCATTCAAAGCAATGATTACCCCTGAGGGCTTTGAAGAAGGGGAAGCACCTGTCTGTTGCTCGGGACATGAACCGGTTTAAGGCGGCTACTCTGCCTGTCAACTTTTGAACCTCTTTCTTGGTCCTTGGTGATTCCATTGCTGCCAAAGCCTGAATTTTGTCGGGGTTAGCCTCAATCCCCCGATGAGTGATCATGAAACCCAGAAACTTTCCTGAAGCTACGCCAAATACACACTTCTATGGGTTGAGCTTCATCTTATATTTTCGTAGGGTGGCGAACACCTCCTCAAGGTCAGATATATGTTCCTCCACCTTCTTACTTTTTACGACCATGTCATCCACATAGGCCTCGATGTTCTTCCCTATCAAATTGGCGAAGACTTTGTTGAGGAGCCTCTGATATGTCACCCCAGTGTTTTTACCCAAATGGCATCACCCTATAGCAATATATGGCTGAATCAGCCATGAATGAAGTCTTCTCCTGGTCTTCTTTGGCCATGAGGATTTGATGATACGTTGAGAATACATCTAAGAAGCTGTACAGCTTATGTCCGGATGTGCTATCCACAAGATTATCGATCCTAGGTAGCGGGAAGCTATCCTTTGGGCATGCCTTATTCAGATCTATGAAGTCAATGCAGACCCTCCACTTACTGCTGGCCTTTTTCACCAGAACAACATTAGTGAGCCAATCAGGGTATTGGACTTCCCTTATGAACCTTGCTCCCAACAATTTGTCGACTTCTTCCTGAATGACCACAAGTCTTTCTGGCGCAAACTGTCTCTTCCTTTGCTTAACAGGTTTGGCCCCTGGGCTGATATTCAGTTTATGGACAGCAACTTCGGGATTTATCCCTGGCATATCCCCCACCTTTCATGCAAAAACATCAATGTTGTCGGACAAACAACTGATGACTTCCTCCCGAAGGTTGGCCTTCAGATCCCGACAATAGTAACAGCTTTTCCGTGCTCGAGCTCGACCACTTCCAATTCTTCAACGGGGGCCAATCTACCCCTTGGCTCGAGCTCGAGCTCGAGGTCTACGAGTTGCATGACGTCAGCACTCATGCCTTGGATGCTTGTGACATAGATTGTCTAGCCGTCATTTGGTCTCCTCGGACTACTCCGATGCCATGACCGGTGGGGAACTTCATGGCGGGGTGGAAAGTTAACACAATAGCCTGGATCTTGTTCAGTAGGGGTCTTCCTAGAATGATGTTGTAGGCCATTGGGGTGTTAACCACTTGGAATGGTGTGATCTCCGTCACTTGTGTACTACAAGCTCCTAATGTAAGCGGGAGCTCGACGATGCCTTCAGGGATAATGATTCCACCACCAAATCCTTATACGGGAGTTTTTACTGCTTTGAGCTGCTTGGGAGAGATTCCCATTTTGGTGAAAGCTTCCCGCGACAGTATGTTCACGGCACTCCCATTATCAACCAGAATCCTCCTTACTTCGAAGTTAGCCACAACCGCAGAAACGACCAAGCCATCGTCATGAGGATATGATATTCCTTCCAAATCTCTTGCTCCAAAAGTGATATCTTTCACTTCATCATTGGATTCCCTTGGGGTATGAGCATGTTGGAGGGCATACTGCTTTCACCCACTACTTGTGTCTCCGTCGGATGCTATGCCCCCAACGATAATATTAATGGTTCCGGCATTGGGTTGAGCACTGCTTCCAGCCCCGGGTTCTTTCTGATTGTCACGGTCATTCCTTGGCCGTTTATCATGACCAATGTAATTATTTAAAAATTCTCTTTTGATAAGGGCTTCAATTTCTCGTTGTAAAGCATGACAATCCTCTGTAGTATGCCCATGACCCTGGTGAAATTCGCAATACTTGCTCCTATCTCGTGTGTCAGGGGGCAACTTCATCCTTGAAGGCCACTTTAATTCTTTCATATCCTTAACCTCCATCAAAATGTTTATCTTAGAGGTGTTCAACCGAGATAGAGGTGCTAATGGTGCCTCATTTCTGCGCTTATCCCGGGGAACCTCATGCCTGGGGACGGGATCATGTTGCCTCTTGTTCTCGGTCTTTTCATGGGAAGGACCAGGTCTTCTTGGATTTAGTGTTTCTTCCATATTAATGTATTTTTCAGCTCGGGTGAGGAGCTCAGTCATTGTCTATGGTGGAGTCTTTGATAAAGACATCTTAAAGGCTTCACATCTTACGGCGTAAGTGAGGGCGGAGACAGCAGCTGTGATATGGAGGTCGGGTATTTGAAGCATTTCTTTATTAAACCTTGTCATAAATCCTCGTAGGGTTTCGGTTGGTCCCTGGTGAAGTTGCATGAGAGAGGCCGCTATCTTCCTGATTCACTTGCTACTTGCAAAAATGGCTGAGAACTTATCAGCCAAATCTGAGAACGAGGCTACGGAGTTGGGCTCCAATGTCGAGAACCAATCCCTAGTAGCATTAGTCAACGTTTGTGGAAAGGCTTTGCACATAACCTGATCTAGCGCAACTTACAAGTTCATGACATCAATGTACACATTGAGATAGTTTATGGGGTCGGTCATCCCATCGTACTCTTTAAGGTGAGGATATTTGAATCTGTCGGGCAAGGGATATGTCAATATCTCTGGCGTGAATGGAATGTTAGAGGTGAAACCTGTTGGCCCCCGAGCATTACGTTGCAGGCCAGCTGTAATTCCTTCTTGAATGATCCGAGCAATTTTACCGGAATCCATGGCGACCGATCTCAAGCCCAAGGCCATGTGATGAATACCCGAGGTTCCTACTCTGCCATTTGCGGGGTTTGGTGGTCGTGCTTGAGCATCGGCCATAAAGCCACCATGCTCCGCCTGTGCTGGCGACGGATGTGAATTTCTTTGACTTAACAGTTGCGTGAGCGTGGCCACCTGCTGACGGAGCTCTTCAAAGGCTTCGGTTATAATGACCGCTGGCAGTGGTGCGGGCACTCCCGAGGATTCTTCATGAGGAGCCGATTGATCTTCGGCAGGATGGGGGATGGGAGTGGATGAGCTTGCAGGAGGAAGACCTAATCGCATGTTAACCATGGCTTTTGGCAGCGTTTTCCACAGACAACGCCAATGATGCTACCAAAAATCGTACCTGTATATTTCCTGAGCTCGATGATTCGGATTGAGCACGATCGTAGTCTTCCGGTACCTAAAACAAAGGCAACAAGATGTGTTCTCGTCGCCCCTCCGATGCTTAAGTCAGAAAGAAAATTATAAGCGTGAGGCTATAAACTGGAGAATAATGAAAAACGTACCTGAATAATGGCCCAAGGTTCTACTTTTATAGGGGTAGGTAGTGCACTCCTAGTAGGATTGTGCTGGTTGGATGTTTTTATCAAAGGGAATCCTATTTATAAAGAATGTCCTACTTGCAATGGAATTGTTTGACAAGTGGAACAAGGGTTGATACAAAGTTCTTGGGTGTTTAGGTTCGTTTGTTAGGTACCTAGGTCTAGAAGGTTCGTTGGTGGTGTATGTCCCGAGGATTATTCTCGAGGACTTAGGGAGGTTGATGTTAATATTCGCATGAGTTACCTTGAGGTCTCAGAAGATCTCGAGGATCATAGCAGAAAGGTGAGTTGGAATATATATGGAGTCCTCGGGATATAGTCCTCAGGGTATACTAATATTGGCATCGTCACTCAGAAAAATTTAATGGGTCAAATTTCAAGCGTTGGCAACAAAAAATACTTTTTTATCTGACAACATTAAATCTGGCTAAATTTCTCAAAGAAGATGCGCCTTCATATACCGAGCAAGACAGTGATACTGAAAAATTGGCTGTGGTTGATGCATGGAAGCATTCTGATTTCTTGTGCAGAAATTATGTACTCAATGGACTGGATAACACAATATATAATGTGTACTGCAATGCTAAGTCCGCAAAAGAATTGTGGAAATCTTTGGACACAAAGTACAAAACCGAAGATGCCGGCACGAAGAAATTCATTGTCGGTCATTTTTTGGACTATAAAATGGTTGACAGCAAGACTATCATATCCCAAGTTCAAGAACTACAAATCATACTTAGTGAATGATGTTCTTCATGTGCCCGATATTAGGAAAAACTTGGTATCTGGTTCTCTACTAAGTAAGAATGGGTTTAAACTAGTATTTGTCTCGGACAAATTTGTACTATCAAAGAATGAAATGTTTGTAGGAAAAGGCTACCTGAATGAGGGGCTCTTTAAATTGAATGTAATGACTGTTGTACCTCCAATTAATAAGAATACATCTTCTTCTTACTTGCTTGAGTCATTTAACATTTGGCATGAACGATTAGGACATACAAATTATAACACTTTGCGTAGGCTAATCAAATTAGATTTATTACTAAAGTGTGATTTAAATCCTAATCACAAATGCGATATATGTGTAGAAGCCAAAATGTCACGTCTACCCTTTCGTTCTGTTGAAAGAAGTACTGAACCCCTAGACTTAATTCACATCGACATATGTGATTTAAAATTTGTTCAAACTAGAGGAGGTAATAAGTACTTTATCACTTTTATCGATGATTGTACTCGATATTCCTATGTGTATTTACTCAAAAGCAAAGACGAAGCAATTGAAGTGTTTAAACACTATAAGTTAGAAGTTGAAAATCAACTTAGCAAAAAGATTAATGCCATAAGAAGTGATAGAGGTGGTGAATATGATTCACCATTTGAGAAATTCTATTTGGAACACGGAATTATTCATCAAACTACCACGCCTTATTCTCCTCAGTCTAATGGTATTACTGAGCGCAAGAATCGAACATTGAAGGAGATGATGAATGCTATGTTAACAAGTTCTGGATTACCGCAGAACTTGTGGAGGGAAGTCTTGTTTTCTGCCAACTATATTCTTAACAAACTACCACATCGAAAAACGCAAAAGATACCTTATGAAGTATGGAAAGGTCACAAACTTAATTATAAATACTTGAAGGTAGGGGGATGTTTGGCTAAGGTAGTAGTTCCTAAACCTAAAAGGGTTAAGATAGGACCTAAAACCATTGATTGTTTATTCATTGGTTATGCCTACCATAGTAATGCGTACAGATTTATGGTATATAAGTCTAAAATACCTGATATGCATGTTAATTCGATTATTGAATCAAGGGATGCTACATTTTTCGAAAATACTTTTCTTTATAACATGCAAGGTGAATCAAATTCACAAAAGAGATCTCGTAAAAACGAAGAAACTATAGATCAAGAATTTATAAATGAACAACCTAGACAAAATAAGAGGGCTAGGACGTCAACCTCCTTTGGGCCTGATTTTCTAACATATTTGTTAGAAAATGAACCTCAAAGTTTTAAAGAGGTCATGTCATCAACCGAAGCTTCATATTGGAAAGAAGCTGTTCATAGTGAAATTGAATCCATACTACAAAATCATACTTGAGAATTAGTAGACCTCCCTCCCGGTAATAAGCCTTTGGGATGTAAATGGATTTTCAAAAGGAAAATGAAAGCAGATGGATCAATTGAAAAATATAAAGCAAGACTTGTTGCTAAAGGGTACAAGCAAAAAGAAGGTCTTGATTATTTCGATACCTATTCTCCTGTGACAAGAATCACTTCCATACATATGCTTACTGCAATAGCAGCATTAAATGGTTTGGATATACATCAAATGGATGTTAAAATGGTGTTTTTTGAATGGGGAATTAGATGAAGAAATTTATATGGAGCAACCTGAAGGATTTGTGGCATCAGGACAAGAAAAGAAAGTGTGTCGACTTGTTAAATCACTATATGGATTAAAGCAGACTCCTAAGAAATAACATGAAAAATTTGACATGGTTATGATGTCAAATGGTTTCAAAATTAACGAGTGTGACAAATGTGTTTATGTCAAGAACACTCCAAATGGATATGTCATGGTATGCTTATATGTAGATGACATGTTAATTATAGGTAACAATGATACCATAATTCAAACTACAAAAAGGATGCTAACTAGTAAATTTGAAATGAAGGATTTAGGTGTGGCCAATGTTATATTAGGAATTAAAATTTCTAGAACATCTGATGGTCTCATATTGTCTCAATCACACTACATTGAGAAGATTCTGGATAAATTCAAGAAATATGATATTATTCCTATGAAATCACCTATGGATGTTAGTATGCATCTTGTTTCCAATACTGGTAATAGTAAGTCTCAATTGGAATACTCTCAAATTATTGATAATTTAATGTATGTCATGAATTGCACTCGACCTGATATTGCCTATTTAATTAGTAAGCTAAGTCGATATACAAGTAATCCAAGCACTGATCATTGGAAGGCTATTGTTAGAGTTTTAGGGTATTTAAAACATACCCAAAATTTTGGATTGCACTATTCGAGATATCCAGCAGTATTTGAAGGATATTGTGATACAAATTGGATATCAGATACTAAAGACTCCAAATCAACAAGTGGATATATCTTTACACTTGGAGATGCTGCAATATCATGAAAATCTTCAAAACAGACATGTATAGCTAGATCAATAATGAAATCTGAATTCATTGCATTAGACAAAGC
>NC_036246.1:40500209-40502900 GCF_002742605.1 Olea europaea var. sylvestris | reverse complement strand
ACCTAGGTGACTGGAGATCCCAAGATTTAGGTTCAATGGGACAACCGAACTGTGAAAAACTTATTATGCACTGGGAAGATTTTACTCCTACCCATTCCTATGATGAGCTAGTGCCTAGTTGTCGCGAAATAGGTTAAGATACGCTTTTAATGATTTCTATATCTTGATTCGTTCAAGTGGAGTATAGCAGAATACTCTTTATGGAAATCACCTATGTGAATGAGAAGGGTCCGCTTCTAAGAGAATTAGGTGAAGATGAATTCTCTAAAAATCACTCATGAACCAGGAGGTGTCCAAGGCCAAAATGGACACAAACATGAGAACCAACTGTGTTCGAAGAAAACTGTGTGACTTCTATTATTTAGGTTTCCATAAACGGCTAACTGTTCAAAGCAACTTGCTACTGATTGGCAAAGGAAATCCAATAGATTTTACTAGGAAAAGTTCAAAGTCATTGACTACTTATCCTGATGCAGTTTTCTTCAATTTTTACTTTGAAAAACATGTCAGATGTTATCGTTTGGAAAAAGACCAACATATTTCATTCATGTGGGGTATTGTTAAAAAAATGGTTATGAAATGGGTCAACTTTGAACCAAAATTTCAGTAGGACCTACCTTTTAATTAATACGGGACCTAACATATTCACGTTCTACTCCGCGAGATTATTAATATGATATATTTATTTGTCGAAAACCATTTAAAATTGAATGAAATATTAAGTGTTAAAGTAACCCACATAAAACTAAGTATTATGGAAGAATTTGATTTTCCAAACACTTATCCCACATAAGAAAGTTAGGAAACTTTGGTGTGGTTTATAAGGTGGAAGTTTGGAATTGGATTTGGGCCCCAAGGAGTACCAATAGTCTTTGGAAGTGGGAAGACCTATATCCTATTGGGTTCGGTCATAAACTCACATGCGCGCCGCCGTCCTTCCGACCGGCTGGCTAGGCACGGCACATGCTCGTGTCCGAGTCCGGTCGGATGCGGGTGGACCTTTGTACTATATTAACTTTTTGGACAAAATTTATTTAAAATTTTGGACCAAATTATAAATAATCAAATTCTTGGGTACATTATGAAATTTAAAATTTTGGCTTATTCCGGGTGATTTTTTGGTCTAGATGGATTGTTTAACAGTCGTCCGTTAACCAATTTAACAGATGCGACTTTAAGAACAACATGTCTGTTCCGAATTTTTGAGATTTATCTGAAAGGTGACAACTATTCGAATGGCCACGTACAAGTCTATAAATAGCCTGCCTCTCTACCAGAAAATTCACACTATTTTCATTGCAAATTTTCTGTACTTTAAATCTCATTCCCCTCTCTCTCGTTCTGATATTGTCTCGAAGTAAAACACATTTCGTTGAGTTCGTTGGAACTCCTGCAGATTGCAGTGTTGCTTCCGTAGGAGATGAAAATTCGTTCTATCCTGAGAAACGATTGCTGAATGCATTTAACACTATTGAAGGCAACAAATTTGTTTTAAGGAAACATTGTGAAGTCGGTGGGCTCGAATTACATTTTGGATCCTGTTGATCATTTCTTACATTCAGGTGATTCTGTCGAATTATTTTCGAAGGAGTAATTTCAAACTCTAGAAACAACAATATACTCGTTTAATTAATTCGACCGTAATTTGAGCACAATGTGTTCAAATATTAATTTGGGTATATTTGAACGTTAGAACCTTTGTATTAACTTTTACTATTCTGATTGTAGCTGATATGATTGGGTTTTATATTTTGTAATTGTATAGAATAAAATTTTTATATGTTATACGTCATCGGTATAAACCTTTAATCTGGGAGCCCAAAAATTATCCTGATGATTAAATAATTAATTCACCTTCAACTTTGAGTCCCGATCCGTGATTAGGAAGGGGAAATTTCCACATTATTCTATGGAGGACCAAAAAGTGGGCGTTTATTATGTCTAAAGTTTTATTTCTTTTTGTGAAGTATATTTTTAATTGTTTTGAATTTTTGTTATACAATATTTGGTAAACTTGGTGAATTTATGGATTTGATACGACACACATCTAATTATAAGTTATTTCAGCATGAAATGTTCGCAAAAAGATACTTCTGACATAACTCACTTGTTAAAAATATGTCAATGGGAGCGATGACTAATCCACGATTAAAGTTCAGTTAGAACGAAGGTTGACTGTTGACATTGAATTGGCAATAGTCAACGTCCATAATTACAAGGCCGTGAACTTGACTAGAGGCAATGGCGGTGCACCACTGGAACTAAAAGAACTAGGAATTTCTTTTTGATTAAAAAAAAAAATCATTCCATAATCTTCAAAATGCCCCAATTTGTAGTTCAATTAAAATTTGTAAAAAATAAATAACACATTACACCTTGAAAAACAGAGCTCCAATAATCATTTTTCAATTAAAATTAATTAAATAGGCATCAATATATTAACAAAATCAATTAAAATTGGTTCCAATTTATCAATCAAAAATTTTCAGATTACTTATAATCTGCAAAATTCTCCAATAATCATTTAGGTAGGAACTAGGTAGAATTTTTTTTTCTTGAATTATTTATCACAAATCACGTTTATAACTCATAAAACATAAATCATAACCCATAAATGATAAATCAAAAAATGAATTAAAAGAACAAAAGCCAAAAACGAGAAAGAGAAGGGGGGGGGGGGGGGGGGCGGGC
>NC_036246.1:40485147-40500197 GCF_002742605.1 Olea europaea var. sylvestris | reverse complement strand
CAGAAGGCTCTCAGTCACTGAGATTGGAGGGGTCGACGTCAACCACGACTCGTTGGAAGCAGCGCAAATCCAATGACAGACATGTGCGCAAGCAGTATCACTCGTGCACACAAACGACCCCAGAATGGGCAGCAGCTCTTAACTTGGGGAAAAACGCAGGATAAAGAGCTAAACAAAATACATCTATGTATTAAAATTATAGAACTATAAAAGTAAGATCAATCAAAGACATGAACTAAAACCTAAAAGGCAGTGGAATATTGCTACCTAATTGGATCAAGAAAATGACTCAAAACACTACAGAAATACATACTAAATTGGAACTTCCATTTTTACGGGAGATAGTGCAGTATCAACTGCTGCAGAATGAAGCCAATTCTTTGCACAGATAAGGGCCTCCACTGTCTCGGGTCGTAGTGAACATCGGTAACTGTCCATCTCCTTGCGTCTGGTATCAAATACAGAAGCACTAGGAACGGTGCAAACTGGTATCGACAAGACATCGCAAGCCATCCTTGACAGAGTCGGGTACTTCACTTTATTTAGTTTCCACCAGCCTATCACATCAAATTCATGGACACGGGGTAACAGGGACTCCTCCAGATATTGATCCAATTCCGATCTCGACTGCTGGCTTGCAGACTCCATGATATACACGTCAAAATCTGCAAGTCCTAGGCCATTGCTTGAGAGTCCAATTCCCTGATGATCCTCCGACTCGATAGTCATCCCATTTGCTTCTTCAGCATAAGTGAGAGTTAGAGGCAGCGGAAGAGCTACATATTCAAGGAAGAGCTCATGGATTCCCTCATTGACGATTTTCACATATGAGGCAGCCTCTTCACCATATATTTTGGAAAAACTAAATTCAACAAGCTTCATTTTAAATCGTGGATCCATAACTACCGCCACTGCTAAGACAAAGCAGCAACTCCTCCAGTATTTATCAAAGTTCTCCTGCATTAACTTGGTCAGACTGCTGATCACAGGGTCATCACTTGCCCCTGCACGTGCCAATTCCAACTGAATCTTCCACGCTTCATGGAAGAATGTGTTTGTTGTAGGCATAGTTGGAGTTGTCAGGAGATTGGCTGTGTCAAAGAGGGGTTTCAAGTAAGTACATAGAGTCTCAATCTGCTTCCAGTCTTCCATTGATAAGGCATCCTTGTAATCCGGATCAGAAGTGTCCAAACAAGAGAAGACTTCCTTTAACTCCAATGCAGCCAGCAACATTTCGTAAGTTGTGTTCCACTGAGTTTGGTCATCAATATCAAGGCTCTTTGCACTTGGCACTTGAAGTTGCTGTTTCAGCTCAAGAAACTTCTCCTCACGTGAATCTGAAGTTTTCACATACTTGACACTATCTCTGACTTTATTCACAATCTCCTGCACAGAAGTTAACGCATCTAGGACTATGCTGCTTAGAGATCGAGCAAGGCAATTTCCGACCAACAATTGACCATTAAGAACGAGGGGGTTCTTAACAGAGAGCAGAGCTCTAAGATTATCAACTGCAGCATCATTCAGCGATTGATTGATGGCAACGGAAAATAACCTGCCATCCATACTCCAATCAGAAAGGCACGCAGCAACAGAATGACTGAAACAAGTGTCTGAATCAGGATATGGTTCCATTATGACATTGAGGAGTTTATGGTGCATTTTCCAGTCACTATCGATAAACTGCCCTGTTACGAACATGTAGCCCATAGTTTGGCAAGAAGACCACAAGTCCAGTGAAAGACAGATACGCCCAGGCATCCCCTCAAACAGCTTCTGAATGTTCTGCTTTTCCCTTAGATAGGTACCCACACAATCCCCTTGTACAGTGTTGAAGCTCACCATGTCAAAACGAGGCTGAAGATTATGAACAAATGCCACAAAACCAGGGTGTTCAACAATATGAAGGGGGTAGTCATGCATAATTATCATCCTAGCAATCTCATGTCGGCACCGATCGGGATCAAATGCAAAGTAAGGTATGCTGGCTGTTCGGTAACGTCGTTTTGGTGTATCAGAATATGTGCCTGTCTTTGAAGGGGCACTACACGGGGTTAATTGATTCTTCTCCTGATTACGCATGACAACTGGGCAAGTTCCCTTGGCTATGTGACGCTTGAGATGACTTGTGCCAGCTACCTTAGAGCCTGTGCTGTATGCAAATGACTGCTTGCATTGATTACAGCAAGCCCTTCTAGTACCAGCACCAACTGTTTCAATAGTGAAATGCTCCCAAACTATGGACTTCTTTTTCCTACGTCTCATGGGTTGTGCCTCTATATTATTGACTGGTGTCTGTGTGTTGATGATTTGAGTCTCTAAATTGTCAATCTGCATATCTGAATTCATGGGTTCATCGGGTTGGGTGTCCACTGGGACAAGCTCGTTATTCATGACTTCAGTAGGATTTTCCATCTCGAGAGACGTCATTATAAAATTTCTGCAAAAATGAAAAACAAATTAATTCCTACAACAACTGAGTCACAATATGGATCAACCCTGGAGACACACATTCAATGTAAAGCCATAGACGAGTAAACAAAGGGGATGATTATCATTTGTTTGCAGACTGAAACGAGCACAGAATGCTCCACAATATTGTGTCAAATGATCATCTTATAACTTTATGTAAATAGTTGAAACACATGCTGTTTTTCTTAAATCTATTATAAGGGGGGTTTGAAAACATGAGAAGTTGTGAGCAGACATTGTAGCCAAGAAAGTGTGGTCATCTTTGAAATTCACCTCCGGCTCCACAATAGTGTTAATACATTCATTTGCACAAACCAGACAAATATAAAAGCCCCGACATAGACCAGGTGCATACACTGCCAACAGAATACCGAACCCCTTGGACGTTATATGGAAAATTCCAAGCTCTATTGCACAGCTGGGAAAGTAACTTTCATTTAGTGGATTTAAAATCAGATTTTTAGTAAATTTTAATAAAAGTTGGTGAAAAGTGTGGTTGGAAAGTTATAGGACCCATGAAATATATGGTTAAAATTAATTATTCACTTGACTTAGATTAAAATTTGAATTTTAATCACTACCAAACAGGGATTAAATAAAATTGTCCAAGTCTTTCTTAAACGAATAAAATTCTAATCCAAATTGCAGAAGGAAAAAAAAGAAAAAAAACCAATTTTTTACGGACCTTACAATCATACTCAACAAATTATTAATTTCTCTAAATTATTTCATTACAACAGCAAAAGTAAAGGAGGGACGTGTTAAGTTGGTCTACATCTTAGAATTCTATTATGCAATTAGCTCGAGGTGAGCAAAACCAAATGACAAAAAAGAATAGATCCAACATGATACAATATAGTGCAACTCAGTATCAGAAACAAGGTTCAGTATCCAGCCCCGTGCAAAACTAGAAGTTATATATGGGCGACTGGGTGAGTAGTAGGGTATAGGGTATCTAAAAGGCTACACGGGCCTTAACCATGGCCCACAAAAGTATTTTTAAACGCACGTCATTAATGACTGGGACAAAGAACAAGGGCTTACTGTAACAAAAGTCAAACACAACAACTAGAAAAAAACAGATCTAGAGTTTCATCAATCATGGGCTTAAAAAAATCAAACAAAGCCCAATAAATATTTGAACCCCAAAATTCGAATATCAGAACGTACAAAGACGAATCTATTACTCATTGCAAAAATATCAATAACAACCCAAAAATTCACGGTAAAAAGCATCTGAACACACCGTAAATCAGCTGCAGAACAGTACGACAACTGAAAAAATGCTTCGAAAGAAATCCAAATCCATCACAGTAAACAATTCAGAATAATAAAAAAAATAAAAATAGAACCATAACTTCATCAACTAAAACAAGAAAAAAAATCATCAAATTTTGGATCGAAATCGAGAAACACAAGGTCCACGCCGTTGGAATACATTCACATTCAGATCTAGACATTCGCACCTTAAAAAACAGATATAAGAGAAACGAAGGTGATAAACGAACCTCGGTTGCTAAATCTCGATCAATTTCTTCAGCTCTCCGAGAGAGCCAAATCTAGGGTTTCAGAAGAGGAGAGAGAAAGTCGACGGAGGAGAGGAGAGGAGAGGAGAGAGAAAGAGAGAATTGGGCTTGAGCCAATTAAATTGGACCTATACTTTTTTAAGGTTGTTGAAGTGATAAGGTTTATTGGGGTGGGGAATCGATAAAAAAAACGTAACCAAATTAAATTGAATTGGATATGGACTTTATAGGTCCAACAAAACGTTTAAATGTGCGAGAATTTTGTGTATATTGGTGTTTCTATAGTCCTATATTTTCAAGGTTGGACGGACCACAGCCCACCTTTAGGGCTTAGGGTTAGGATATGATAGGGACGCTATAGCCCACTGGAAAATAACAACTTGGGACTACATCTACACAATTGTCCCATTTCAATTGAGAATTTTGCACTTGCGGTCCCTAAGCCATGCCTCTTGACTCTTGAGCACTTCGGTCCCCATCATATTTTCTAGGTATTCACACCTTTGAATTATTACTTTTTGTGCAAGTTGGTTCAAATTGATTTTAAAAAATAAAAAATAAAATTATGTTAATGTAACTTGCATGTGGCCTCCTTTTTAAAGATGTTTGGTATGCTTAAGAGTATCAGAAAATCTCGAGAAAAGATGCTTAGTTAAAACTCTTGAAAATATTGTGTATTAGTTGTCATCTCGCCACATTTATCTTTTGGATAATAGTTAAGTCAAAAATCTAATCATAGATTAATTACCAATAATCCTTTCAAATGTGGTTAAACTACATTTTTCAACGATTTTGTTCTCGTCTTAATATATTTTTATTAATTATTTTTTCTGTTTCTCTCTAGTTTGGCTTTCTTCGATAACGATGGAGTATTGAGGGATTGGAAGTACGATAGGAAGATCAATTTCTTTTTATTTTTCTTTTTTCTCGTCTTTTTACGTTTCTATTTTATTTAGTTCTAGTCGATGCCATCGTGTGTTGTACGATTATTGTATTTAATGTGTTTTTATTAGTGTGATGTAGAGATTTTAGTTTTCTTGGCATAATCCTAACATACTTACCAATAATCCTTTCAAATGTGGTTAAACTACATTTTTCAACGATTTTGTTCTCGTCTTAATATATTTTTATTAATTATTTTTTTCTGTTTCTCTCTAGTTTGGCTTTCTTCGATAACGATGGAGTATTGAGGGATTGGAAGTACGATAGGAAGATCAATTTCTTTTTATTTTTCTTTTTTCTCGTCTTTTTACGTTTCTATTTTATTTAGTTCTAGTCGATGCCATCGTGTGTTGTACGATTATTGTATTTAATGTGTTTTTATTAGTGTGATGTAGAGATTTTAGTTTTCTTGGCATAATCCTAACATACTTTTGAAGTTTGAATTAAATTTTTTGGCATGAATCTTCTCTAACAGTTAGTGAAAATTAGATTTAAAATTGTGGGAATATAAGTAAAAGATAATTTATAATTTTGTTATAGTAAAGATGGAATCTTAAGATTATTTAGAAAGCAAATGATATGAAGAGATTACACTAATAATTTGAATTTCGATAGATACCAAATGAAAGTGTATATTTGGAAGTGTATGGAGATGGTTTCTTGGAAGTGGAAGAGAGAAACAGTGGACATGGTCCATGGTATACAAATGGTCAAAGAAAATAATAATTTGGACGACAAAATGTTGCAGAGCACAGCAAAAGAAAACAAAAAGCAATGAATCTTACAGGCAAATAATAAATGCCAAAAAAGAAAGAATCTTGCTTCAAGAATGCCAAATACAATTAATGTTAGTAACTATTTCACCAACCTACTTCATTTCTTCACCTCAAATTCATAACTCATTCATTTTTCATCTGCATCTTCAATTTATTTGTCTCAAACTAATTACAGTCTATTTCAAACGAATTAAGTAACAAATTCTAAGGTAAGTTGATTTTTATGAATAATGTTTATTTATATGAATAACTTACTATTTTTAATATGTTGGTATTTGTGGAAGAAATATGAAATTTGTGGCGAAAATGAAGTTGGTGTTGTAGGAAGCAAGTGGCTTCGTGCGGGGAATCTGCCTGCGGTGCGGGGACTCCACACATCTTCGTGTGGAGTCCCCGCTTTGTGCGGGGAATCTGCCTGCAGTCTCCGCACCAATTTCGTGCGGGGAGTCTGCGGGGATCGAAACTCGCTATTTTTTTTTTTGCTTCTTTTTTTAAAGTTAAATTATAATTTTTTTTTTATATAAATTGGAGACAAAATCTCAGAATTAGAAAATATATATTAAATCTGATGATTAATATGCATTGCAAGCAACCCTATCAATTTGTCCTGCACACTCAACAGTAACATCAACATGCGACTGACATTCAACATGATTATCTTCAGAATTTTTATTTAGCTTTTCAGTAACACAATTTTCATCAATAGCTACATCAATAGTTTGATCCTTCTGTAAATCAATTTGAGATTCAAGCTGATGATTATCATAATCTAAAAGAAAGAAAGAATAAGAAAACATTTTCAAAGGAAATTTTGTAAGAAAAAGATTTATAAAGCTGAAGGGTATGATAAATAGGATTAAATCTAATGTTAAATACAAACCTGTTAAACTGAAGTTTTTCACACGTCGATGAGGTTGCACTTCATAGTTCTTATTGGACTGCTTTCGTTTTCTTTCTCTTTCTAATTGAGTACGCTTATTCTTAAACCACTCACGAATGTTTTTTTCAAAAATATGATTATGTGAGGATAGGTAGGAACCTATTTGTACAATTTCTATATTGGTGGACTTTCATTTCCTCCATCAAATATGGTTAAAAGCAGCAGCGAAACCAGGATCGAAATCCAACTAGGGTGGGTTGACCGTTGACTGTTGACCATCGACGATCGGACTAGGACGGGTTTGATATGGTATTTAATGTATATAATGTTCCAACTTCCAACCCTATTCACAACTATGGGTGGTTTGATCTAGTATTTCAAGAATTGAAATTGAGCCATAAATTTCGAATCTTTTGTATTCAATCACTATAGAAAAATTGAAATCGAACGTTATGATTCCGGTTCTAGATTTCAGTTCAATTCTACAAAAATAAATATTCTTCTAAAAATTTACAATTCAATCAATAGACACTAGGCAATTGAGGGAAAGCCGGACAAAAAAACAGAACAAAACCAAAATCCAACAAAATCCTGAAAAATAAATATTCTCCTAAAAAATTCACAATTCAATCAATTCAACTTGAGTACAGTAACAAAATCAAAAATAGCCAAATCAAAATAGAACAAAACCAAAAAAAAGAACAATAAAAAAATAATAATAAAGAGGGAAAGCCAGAAAAAAAGAGTTACCACTTACTAGTCGGACTTGGCAGTCTCGGCAGGCGGCAGTAGGAGCAAGCGCTTCGGACCTTCGAGTTCGAGTTCGGCAGTTCCGGTCTGCAACGTGCCAGCGATTGCCTACCTATCTGCGGTGTGGAGAAAGAAGAAGCAAGGTTGAATCAAGGAAAAGAGTGTGGCATTTAGGGAAAAATCACAAATCAAAAGGTTTCCACCGTTTCTTCACAACAAATATTTTCCCAGAAACTAATCAGATTCTGATCCAGTTTCATGACTTGAGGATGGCACTAGATTTTTCTGAACCAAAAAATGAAAGTGAAGAAGAAGATCCCAGCCGGCAGCCACCACGAAGACGAACTCACGAACTGAAAATCTAAAATGGCAAATGGGTATTAATATGGGTAATGGGTTTGGATAAATTAATTTGACTTTTGGGCTAAATAATAAGAGGCCCAAAATTTTGTGCAAAAGCCCCCCAAACCAACAAAAAATAAATAAATCAATCAAATGGGTTTTCATCTTCTTCTTCTCCAGGCGACTCGACGTCGGCGACCACACTGGTAACACTGCCCAGCTGCTCTGCAGATTCCGGCGGAGCAAGCACGTGCGGTCGCACTCCCTCGCCGGGTGCTAGCTTCGCACCTGGTTTGAAGAATATCAAGTTGCGTAGATGTAGGTACCCAACATTGTCTTCCCATAATTAAATTACCTAACAATCCATAACTGAATTTTGTTACAATTAACATGTTGGAAACATGTAACATGCAAATTATGGAAATAAAGAAGAATGTAATAAATTAAACATAATTCATAAAAATTATCTGTGGAAGGAATTCCAGAATATTGGTGGGGGTGGGGTGTAAGAGCGATACCAAGAGACTCTTAAGTCATAAAGTCGGGTAGTAGAGATGGAATTGTCAGACAGTTGGCACAAATCACTAGAGACCCAGATAACCATAAAAAATAAAAGAGAATGAAAAAAATTAAAATTTATAATGATAAAATTAATCTACATTAACCATGACACAAAACAGTGTAGACTTTGGACTCAGTTAAATAACATTGACAGAATCTATTTCATCCTCTTCCCCTGCTTTGTGCAGAAAAATTTCAGATTTGAATTAATACATCATAAAACTTTACTAAGCAGGCTAAAAATTAAATTAACTCAGAATAATGATCTAAATAATATCAAAAACTCACTTATTTCCATACTTTACAATTTCTGCCAAGATTACTGATGCATGAGATACACAAAAGACATCAATGAAATAACAAGCTAATAAGCATTTTAATTTACATTAAACCAGGCATATACCTCTCTATTCACACAAAAACCCAAATTTGTGAATCGAATAAACAAAATTATAATTATCAGATAAAACCGAGGATATACCTCTCTATTCACTCGAAATAAAAAATTTTGCACGTAGAATCTTGAATAAACAAAATAATAATCTGAGAAAAACGGCATGCCAGGATTTACCTCTCTATTCACGAGAATTTTGCACGAAGTGATTAATCACAGAAAAAATGAGAGAAGAATTGAAGAAGAAGTGAGAGAAGAAAATGATGATGATGATGATGATGATGAAGAAAGCTTCTGTTTGCAGAAAATGGGTTTGCGTGGGGAAATGGAGAACTGAGAAGGAAATGGCTTCACCGTCCTTTTGAGTAAGAAAAAATGGGTATGGCTGATATCTACAGTGAAATCACTGTTTAGCAACAGTAGAAGTCCCGAACACTATTGCAACTACAGTGAATTTTATTCATCTTTCTATAAGTAGTTAGAAAATATAAGTTCTTTCCCTTTTATATTGTTGTTTAATTAATATGGGAATTAATGAAACTAACCATGTCAATAATGATCGTGCGTAGATCATGTGACGTTTCAACAAAAAGTTTACGCAATTAAAAAAATCTACTGTTTAGATGAACAATGTCGGCATGAGACAAAACCCCTCATATTTCAAAAGAATTGGTGTAGGGTTTTGAAGACTTTCTATGATACGACATTGAAAATTAGTAGTTCTTTATAAGTGACGTTCAATTCTTTCTTTCCTGAAATATGAGAAATACTTAGGTAGTTAAATAAAAATTAATTAAAGGGCCAAATAGTAGAAGAATTCGTGACAATTAGTATTCGAAAAATATAAGATAAATATTAGGATGATCTTGAAAGTTCAATCAATTGTTATTCATTGCAATAGTCATTAATCAAAGGATAATTATATGACCACTACAGATTTTATTTGTTACACCATAATTTTATTATTTACTTAAAATGACCTAAAGTAAAATTCTTAATTAATCACACTTTTAAATTTACATTCTAACATTAAATAATTTTAATAGACACCACAATCATTAAATTAACAAACTTGTCCACTATTTCCTTTGTAGTGTCGTGCTTATTCTTTAAATGAACATCCCTTTTAACAAGCCCTGACAAAAATAATAATAATAAAAATCTCTCTCCAGTAACATAAGTTGTGGTTGCTACTATTGCGTTCAACCAGAACCAAGCTATCAACCACTGATAACAGATGTTTTACATTCTCTCATCCTCGTTGTTCCCATGGAGCTTAGTGACATGCTCAGACTTTAACATTCCAAAATTTTTTTTACTTCTTACGTAGATCTTAAATTTTGTTAATTCAACTTTGATCATTAACAAATTAATTGGTCTGTGCATAACCTTGTCATTGCAATAAAATTCATTAATTAAAATGATAATACAATATATGTATATATTTTTCTTTTAAAAAAAGAATTATTTCCTAATTATGCATTTTTTTTCTTCTAAATATTATGTGTGTCAAATAATTTGGTACAGTAGATGTAATAATATATATATATGGGTCTCATTTTGTAGATCGTGTTAAATTACGTAAATTGGGTTCAAGAGAAATTTATTTCGAACACATTTTGCCTAGTTATTGTGGTTGAAAGGAAATTTATGTAACCATTTAATATAATAATAATTATTATTTTCCTTTGCATTGATTGGTTGGCAAATGTGTGAGATTTCACGTGGTAAAGAAATAATCAATTTTATCATTTTGTTTGTTTTGATAACTATTAGTGGTATACGTGTGTGTAAGTTATGAGAACGTGTAGTGATTTTTCTCAAATACTCAACCATTTTCTTTTACCCACCCGTCAATCACATTTATATGATACTTACACACACGGTTATTGCATACATACAAAGTTATAAACTTCATAAACTTTGCTATTCTTCAAGTCAAGGCAAGCAGGAAAATTCATTTTTCAAGTTCTTAGCAAATTCAGATTTTTAATGTAAGATACATAAATACAGTGGTTAAAATTTTTATTCTCCATGATATCTATATTATGATTTTATTTAATGCTTTAAGATTTCAAAAAATATTTTTTTATGTTAAATCCTTCGGGATAGACCTTCAAGTCCAATTATGTAAAATCCTAAGGGATGTGGGAATTCTAAAGAAATTCCTTGAACCATCTGTTATCGCGATCAATAGTTCTAAATCTAAGAATGTTCATTTATATTTATGTTATGTTGAATAGAAATTTACACGTATCTTACCAAGTATTTTGTTTAAAATACTCGCTCTTACAAAAATTTCAGATTAGAATGGGTCGTGCTAGATGCCTGGAAGATTGGACGAGTAGATGCTTATGGGTTGCCAAGCAAAAATAAAAAAAAAATATTTTAAGTATATTCATGATTAGACTTTTATTTAGCATGTTCATGTTTAGTATATGCACATTTATTTTGTAGTTCCGACATTCATGTTTGTGTATTTCATTAGAATTGTTGTTGAATGATTTTAATTAAATTTAAATGTTGGTTGGCTACTCTTTTGTATTCATAGGGTCGATTTATCAAATTTTCTTTAAAGTTCCAAAAGTACATTTTATTTTCTCAAATTTAAGAATTTTGGTAACACTTCATTTTCTTTTTAATTGGAAAAAAAATGGGGCGTTACATGCAAAATTGGCTTCTTCTGTTGTCACCACAATGCCTTCCAACAAGGGTTGGTCTATCAGTACATAAGGGTTTTCCTTCCAACAACTGATTCTATCATGTGATTTTATTCAGTTAACAGCATGCACGGATCATTCGTTCGTTCCCAAGGTAACACACTTTTGATATTTTTTAATGGGCAGTTAATTGATTTTGTACTCTCATTAATCTATAAATTGAAGCAAAGTAGGATTGCACCTTTTGCTTCAATATATAAGTCGAGATAAGACACGTTTATATGATAACGATAGCCTGCGCATGCTTCTACAGTCCCCATCCTTTTATATGGAATCCTTTCAGTAGCCAAGCTTCTCAATGGCAATTTGGAAAATGTAATAAAGTCGACTAGCATTCAAGAAGCTATATTTCTTAGCCTGATCAGAAACGAACAAGAAACATCATTACAATATATGTTAAGATTTGGGGTCCATCTTAATAAGGTCAACCTTATTAAGTGAAGAAATTCAAGATATTTATAAATTGGTATTTATTTCGGTATTAAACCAATATGGAATAACACATCCAGATGGTGACTCATTTGAGCAGATCAATCTTGAAATCCACGGGGTGGCTCTTATATTATGTTAAGATTTGGGGTCCATCTTAATAAGGTCAACCTTATTAAGTGAAGAAATTCAAGATATTTATAAATTGGTATTTATTTCGGTATTAAACCAATATGGAATAACACATCCAGATGGTGACTCATTTGAACAGATCAATCTTGAAATCCACGGGGTGGCTCTTATATTATGTTAAGATTTGGGGTCCATCTTAATAAGAACCTTATTAAGTGGAGAAGCCCAACATCTTTATAAATTGGTATTTATTTCGATATTAAACTGATGTGGAATAACGCATCATTTAACAAGATATAAGGGCTTAGCGATCCTACCATATGCAGATTTTGAACTCTACAATATAAAACTTATATCCAGGCGTCAAACTTCATTTTTCCCATATAATGACGAAAAAATTGATGATTAATGTAGAAATAAAAATAGGGGTTGTGGATAATTTTCATGCAAAATCAAGAATGAAACAATGAGCCCCATTGAATTTAAAAGGAAAATAAAATTTTTGGAAAATTTTAAAACAGTTTGCAAGATGTATTTGATTTATTGGTAGTGATATGATGATGTAGAAAGAGAACAAATGAAGAGGAAGAGGGAAGCTTTAGTATATGAATGGTAGCTATATCCATACGTGGTCAATGCTCTCTCTCTCTCTCTCAATATGGATATGCAGGGTTGGTTAAGTTGGGATGTATTTAAAGGGAGATTAACTAATTAAGTATATAATTGTTAATTATGTTGGTTTATATTAGTCAAATTGAAGTGGTATATTTATAAAAATGTATTTTAATTATGGTGTAACAAAAACAAATTGCAGTGGAAATATAACCGCCCTTAATCAAATGCAAAACCTTGCTAATTTCATACTTTAGCTTGAATTTATGACAAATAATAAATCGAAGTATCATTCAATTTTCACCTCACAAAATTTGGCTGTTAAAACGATGAAAATGGATGACTCAACTTGTTAACAATTCCCCTAATTAGATATGACGCTTTGTCAGCAAGAAAACCATTTTATATTTGTGATAATTGCAGCGGCCTAATCAGATGTTTCGGTACCAATGCTGTTAGTCTAATGCATTCGGTCCCAACCTTTTTTTCAATTTTTTTGCAGATGTTATGTAAATCTTTCATTTATATCATTCATGGTCCCAAACATTACTATCACTACAGCAAAAGGACAAATATTTTCCTCCGTTTGATCATTAGTTGACCAGAAAAGTGAATTTTCACAAAATTTTCACCAATTTTAAAAGGGTAAAATTGTATATTTACATTTTCCCCCAAAAAAATACAAATAATAATTAAATTAGAAAAAACAACAAATAAAAATAAAATCTACACTCCACCCTAACACACCCCCACCCACACACTGACTCACTCCCAAACTTCACATCTTCTTTCTCGAATTCAACAGTACCACCATCGCCTCCACGATGACATCCTTATAGTGTTAATATTTAGTTTTAATCATGTCAAAAATCGATAATCACATCCTTATAGTGTTAATATTAGAAAAGTCAAATGCATGCTTAAAAATAGTTCATGGATAGGGGAAAAATTATTTTATTATCAGAAGGGGCTGTACCCGAAAACATATGGGTTGCCTATGTACCCCGTAAAGGGATCAAGCCCAAAACGTAGTTCTTTATATAAATAACTCCCACTAACCAAAAATATCAAATGTTTCTACAATACCCATATTAGTAACATGTGTCTTAAAGACTTTTGGAGCGAACACCTTAGTCAAGGGATCTGCAACCATCGCCTCTGTATTGATATGCTCTATTTTCGTCTGCCCTTCTTTGACTCTGTCTCTAACAACCAAATATTTGATGTCAATATGTTTTGATCCACCAGAACTTTTATTATTCTTTGAAAAGAATAATGCTGCACTGTTATCACAGTAGATTGTGATCGGTCTTGAGATGGAATCAACAACTCTCAAGTCAGAGATGAAATTTCTTAACTAAACGGCTTGGACTGTAGCCCCATAACATGCCACAAATTCAGCCTGCATAGTAGAAGATGCCACTAAAGTCTGTTTAATACTTTTCCAAGAAATGGCACCACCAGCTAATGTAAAACTGTAACCGAAGGTTGATTTCAAATCATCTTGACATCCAGCAAAATCAGAATCTGAATATCTTACCACCTCAAGATGATTTGTACACTTGAATGTAAGCATATAACTTTCAGTTTTCTTCAAATATCTCATAACTTTCTTAGCTGTTTTCCAATGTTCTTGTCCTGGATTAGACTGAAATCTGCTAAGGAAACTTACTGCGTAGGTTATATCTGGTCTAGTGCAAACTTGAGCATACATCAAGCTCCCCACAGCACTAGCATATGGGATTATCTTCATAAACTCCCTTTCCAGCTCATTCCTTGGACATTGAGTTTTGTTAAACTTATCTCCTTTTATGATAGGTACATCACCAGGTGCACAATTCTGCATATTAAATCTTTCTAGAACACGTCGTATATAAGCTTTCTGAGAAAGTCCCAATAAACCACGATTTCTATCACGATGTATTTCAATGTCAAGTACATAGGAAGCTTCTTCAAGATCTTTCATCTTAAAATTAGCAGACAATATTTTCTTCATCTCATGAAACAGCGCTAAGTTATTGCTAGCAAGTAGAATGTCATCAACATACAATACAAAGAAAATAAAATTTCTCCTACTGGTTTTAAGATAAATGCATTAATCAATAGTATTTTCGACAAAACCAAGAGATGTCACAACCTCATCAAATTTCAAATGCCACTGTCGAGATGCTTGCTTGAGACGATATAAAGATTTGTTTAACTTACACACCAAGTTTTCTTTTCCTTTTACAACAAAACCTTCAGGTTGTTTCATATAGACCATTTCAGAAAGATCTCCATTCAAAAATGCTGTCTTAACATCCATTTGATGAAACTCCAAATTGTAGTGTACCACAAGAGCCATGATAATTCGAAAAGAATCTTTCGACGAAATAGGGGAGAAGGTTTCAACACAATCAATGCCTTCTCGTTGAGTGAAACATTTTGCAATCAATCTTGCTTTCTTTTGTTCAACATTTCCTTTTGAATCTAATTTACTTTTGAAAATCCACTTCTTATCTACAGCCTTAGCAT
>NC_036246.1:40480298-40481329 GCF_002742605.1 Olea europaea var. sylvestris | reverse complement strand
CAATGGGGCAAGCCAACAAAACATATGGAGAGGAGAGGGGACCTAGCCTCTATATATAGGAAATAATTTGAGCCGTTCCATTACGACTAGAATTCTAATTAGGGTTTATTTCCGGCCCACATACTTTAAATTATCACATCAAATTAATTACAATTCGTAAGATGTAAAAGGCCCAATTTATCATTTAATAAATTTGGCCCAAACACAAATATCATTATGAATCATATATCTAACCCGTAAAATTTTGCAATCGAATGTGAAGCCCACATATGAAATTATTATTTATTCCAACATATAGCACTAAGAACAAAAACAAATATTCATAGCCTCCACAGCGACAACCTCGAGCACCAAGGACAAGAACAAATTACAGAAGAAAACAAATTATAGCGAACCCCAATGTAAAACTTATAAACTCCATAAGCATCGCAACTATTAGATTGATGATATATACGTACCACCTCAATCTCCCTTCTCCAATGCCCAATATTCCATGGCTTAAATACATTTTATCTTCTTTATTTCGGTCAATGGATTCCACATCCAATTTCACAAATTTTGTCTGCGTAACTGATGTAGACTTGAGAATCCATAATCCAAAAAAGTTTAAAATTCGATTGCTTGATCTCAATTTCATATCTAGATTGGAGAATATGTAAAGATGCGAATCAATTAACAATCGCATTGACTCTCTAGTCCTCTAATTAAGCATTATTTGATGAAATTTTCAATATAAGCGGTTTAACGTAGTCTACTTTTGCAATTTTGATCCGATTCTCCGGTTTGTTATTTGCAAGGAAGTGGTTTTCTTTTATCATATTTATTAGTGGAATGGATGTAACATTCTGCAAATTTCGTGTTTTTACTATTAATTTAATTACTAGTTCAAATGATTGATATATTATTGATTGTGAACCCCGTGTGAGTTCAAGATTTAAAAGGTTAAGGGAAGTACAATTATTTGAGAAAAATGGGGGTTTAATTTTAAAAACTATAAACTATAGGGGCTTGATAAAGTGAGATAACTTGAA
>NC_036246.1:40469833-40471042 GCF_002742605.1 Olea europaea var. sylvestris | reverse complement strand
ATTTTAAGGACAAAATGAAGAAGAAAAATCAAAATGGGGTATACAGTACTCCCTGATCAAAATAGTAGCTGTGATGGAAAGCTAGGTTCGGCAGCATCATCTTCAGGAGGGGGGAAGGCGGGCTAAAATCTCTCGCAATATGGCAGACTGCTGGGTCTGCTCCACCTGCATAGCGACGGTCCCAAGTCTCGTTTACCCGCCACTGTATACCATCCATCCTGCCAACGTACATGCCCAATTGCTTGTCAAAGGTACTCATCTGTCGTCGCGCCGCAAGGGACTCACTATTGGGCAGTGGAAGAGAAGTTTCGTGTGGTTGCCATATCGATCTGCACCTACTAGATGGTGGTACTCAGTGCTCCAAATGAGTGCTGAAGACTCTACATATCTCGACTGTGTCCAGTCATAGTGGCAAATATCTGCCTCAATAACTAGGTATCCATGTCAGCCGGTGGTGATGGAGCTTGTGGCATTTCAAAGTCCTCAGCTGCTTGCCCTTCTTCAGCTTGTTACTATCGACGGCACTCGTTTTCCAACTTTTGTTGATGTTTAATTCTGGCCCGGTCCTGGGCCTCGAGTGTGAGGCTCTTGATATATGGACTTGGTTTCTCCGGCGCCTCCCCAGGTTGAACTTGTATGCCTGCAGTTCTACAAACCCCACTTATCAAGTTCGGGAAAATCAATGAGGTGTGTCTATCTCCCCATGCGCCTGTAATGTGTATCTAGTTGTAAATGTAAGTGGCCAAGTCAATCTTGTTGCCCCGAACTAAATGATAGATAAACCTCGCCTTCTGATTTGTGAATATCGTCCTATGGGATATGGGCTCAATGTTATGGCATATGAACATCCATAGGATGACCATAGAAGGGGTGAGGTCAATCTGATACCAATCTGCAGTAGGGAGAGGCCAAGCATTTTCACGTCCCAATAAAACTTCTACAACCTCAATCCAGTTGAAATCATGCGGAATTGGGACTACATTAGTCTAAGTGAGCTGATAGTAGTCATGAATTACTTTAGGTGAAAACATGATCCATTTGCCCCGAACCCATGTTTGATGCAGATGATCGGATCCAGGTGTGTCTATTTCGGAATTGAAGTTGGCATAGAACTCCTTCACCAAAATTTCATAGACTGGGTGTGGTCTTTCAATCACTTTCTCCCAACCACAGTTGTGGATTAAATAAACCAATTCAAAACCCGAAAAA
>NC_036246.1:40446036-40469498 GCF_002742605.1 Olea europaea var. sylvestris | reverse complement strand
CCAAACTTGCTTCAACATGCATATAGAACTCCTTGGTGTGCACTCATCAAAACATGACATTCAAGGTAGTGTAAATAGTGTGCCAAGATGAAAAACTGAAAAATTAGGCCGAAACATGCACATTTGAAAAATTGGACCCATGACCAAGTGCACATGTTCGGCCCCGGACATCATCCAAAAATATCGAAATTTCCCCAGGCAATTTTTGGGCATATGAAAATATTCAATGAGATCTACCATACACTCAAATTTCAAAGCAATTGGACTTCGTTTGGTGTGTCAAATAATGGTGTAAATTAGGGGACGTAGGGTCCGTGACATGCCGTGACCCAGCCATGTGCCTACGTAATGCAAAATGGATGTGATGTTTTACATGGCCTTTCAAGTGTTTGTAAGTGTGGTAATATGCAAACTTCAAGAAAACATTCTCAAGAACGTATAAGGAAGGCAAAATAACAATATACACACAAACGGAGCTCAAAACATCCAAATTGTGTCAAGTGACTCATGATTAAGTGCGCACTTTCACCTCCGGACATCATCGAGAAAACTCGAATTTTTCCAGAGCAACCTCCGAGCATATGAAAGTACGTAGTGTGGAGTGGTACATATTCAAATTTCATGACCATTGGATGTCTTATGGGTACGTAACGCAAGGGACGAAGTGAGTACGGTGAAGTGACGTGAACCTAACACGTGTGCCTACATGTGTGTGGTTGGTGAGTGCGTGTTCGAGCTCAATTTTTATGGCAATTGATCTCAATGTGTATGGTAATGTACATATTCAGATTATCAAATGCAGGATTGCATAAAATGCACCACAACCTTCTCTTAGGCAATTTATTGAACATGTTATGTGCAATATATTCAACTTCATTCAAAGAATACTTTGGCAAAGTATAATCACCCAAAAAGCATAAACACAAATTAATGCCCTAAACCAAGCCTACTTACACCCTTTCAACTTAATTCCCAATTCTAAATTGTGAGTAACTACAAATCGAATTTGAAATGAAGGGATGGAATGAAGTTCATACCTTTTTCGCCTTGGATATGAGTGATGAATGCGGGAATGATTGAGGAAATGAATGAGGGTTAGGAATGTTAGTGGGTACGTGTGTTCGAATGAGAGTAGTTGGACCTAAGGGTTAAGAGAGGAATATGAGATGGAAATGAAGAAGATGTGTTCGAATGAGTCGGTCATGGCTTAAGTCCATGACCGGACCATCACTATGCGGCCGCATAGTTGATTCCTATGCGGTTGCATAGTGAAAAGAAATTTCTCCCTTTGTGTTGTGGTTGGGGTCTATGTGACTGCATAGACAATTTTTTTTTTTAAAAAAAAAACATAAAGAGATACAAAAATTTATTTTCCCTCGTTGAATTCTCTAGTAAATTTTTTTTTGAAAACGTCATTTTGCCTTGAAATGCATGAATTTTAATCCCAAACACCCAAAATCATTTCAAACTCACTGAACATGTGTGTAATGCATAGAAAATTATGTGAACGATAATTTCGTCATATTAACATTGCATGGATGAACGATGACCTCGAAAAATGCAAATGCGAAAATTAAATAACTCTAAAAATAACGTGAAAAGTAAGCTAAATAGAATGATACAGTGGGTTGCCTCCCACCCAGCGCTAGGTTATAGTCGATAGCTCTTCTTTACCATATTGCGTCATTCTGGTGGTCTAAGATGAACGGTAGACTTTTCCTTTGAGAAATCGCCGCCCCAATAGTGCTTCAAACGCTTCCATTGACCTTGAATATCCCCTTGCTATCGTGAGTGATCTCAACTGCTTCATGTGGAAATACCTGTGTAATAGTATACGGACCAGACCATCTCGATCGCAGCTTTCCTGGAAACAGCTCAAGCCTAGAGTTGTAGAGTAGCACTTTTTGCCCCCACCTTAAATTCACGCCTCTGAATATGCATATCATGCCACTTCTTGGTGCGTTCTTTGTAGAGTCTTGAATTCTTGTAGGCCTCCATTCTGAGCTCATCCAGCTCATGAAGTTTTAGTAGATGTTTTTCACCCGCAGCCTTCAAGTCCAAATTCAATTTTTTCATTGCCCAGTAAGCATGGTGTTCTATCTCAAGAGGTAAGTGGCATGCCTTCCCGAAAACCAGTCGATATGGTGACATTTCTATAGGAGTCTTGAATGCAGTCCTATAGGCCCACAAGGCATCGTCTAACTTCTTAAACCAATCTTTGCGTGAAGAGCTTACTGTGACTTCGAGTATTCGCTTCAATTGCCTATTGGACACTTCAACTTGTCCACTGGTTTGGGGATGATATGCAGTGGCTACACGATGTTTAATGCCATATTTAGTCAACAATTGTTCAAACTGGCAATTGCAGAAATGTTTGCTCCCGTCACTGATTATAGCTCTCGGTGTTCCAAAGCGGGTGAAAATATTTTTCTTTAGAAAATCAATCACCACCTTCCCATCATTGGTAGGCAATGCAACGGCTTCTACCCACTTCAATACGTAATCCATAGCCATTAATATGTACTGATTAGAGAAGAATGGGGCAAATGGCCCCATGAAATCGATTCCCCAAACGTCGAATAGTTCTGCCTTCAGGATACTGTTCAAAGGCATTCCGTTTCTCCTAGATATATTACTGGTGCATTGACATCGGTCACACCTTTTCACGAATTCAAAAGCATCCTTAAACAGCGTAGGCCAGTAAAAACCTAATTGAAGGATTTTCGCTGCTGTTTTTGAAGCACCAAAATGCCCTGCGTATGTAGATGAATGACAATATTCTAATATTAAAGGCACTTCTTCCTCAGGTACACAACAACGAACGATTTGATTAGCTCCCCGCCTGAATAGAATGGGGTCCTCCCAAAAATAATACTTCAATTCAGCGAAAAATTTCTTCTTCTGGTGACTTGAGTAATCTGGCGAAATGATAAACCTGGCTAAGTAGTTTGACTATGTCAGCATACCAGGGTGCCTCCCCAAACCAAAAATATATTCATCTGGGAAGACTTCGTTGATTTCTACGATCTCTGTCTGCTCATTGGTCTCGAGTCGAGACAAGTGGTCTGCCACTAAGTTTTCACTGCCCTTCTTATCTTTGATTTCCAAATCAAACTCCTAAAGCAGCAGTATCCAATGAATGAGACGTGGCTTTGCATCCTTCTTTTCCATTAAGTACTTGATAGCAATGTGATTTGTGTAAATGATGACCTTTGACCCCACAAGATATGATCGAAATTTGTCAAAGGCATAGACTACGACAATGAGCTCTTTCTCTGTAGTGGCATAGTTTAATTGAGCGTTGTTCAAGATCTCACTTGCATAGTAGATCACGTGAAATATCTTATTTCTTCATTGTCCCAATACGGCTCCAACAGCAAAATCACTGACGTCACACATTAATTCAAATGGCATGTTCCAATCAGGTGTGATGATCACGGGTGCTGAAGTCAACTTCTCTTTCAAGGTGTTAAAGGCCAGCAAACATTCGTCTGTGAACTCAAATGCGGATTCCTTCATCAACAAACAGCACAGTGTTTAGTAATTTTTGAGAAATTCTTGATAAACCTTCTGTAGAACCCGGCATGCCCGAGGAAGTTACGAACACCTTTCACTGATGTTGGTGGCGGTAATTTCTCGATCACCTGAATTTTTGCTCTGTCCACCTCAATACCCTTTGCTGAGATTTTGTGTCCTAAAACGATGCCCTCCTGTACCATAAAGTAACATTTCTCCCAATTCAAGACCAAGCTGGTCTCTGTACGCCGCTATAACATAAGACTCAGATGCTCCAAACACTCATCAAATGAAAACCCAAACTCTGAGAAGTCGTCCATGAATACCTCGATGAATTTCTCAATCATATCCGAAAAGATAGCCATCATGCAGCGCTGAAAAGTAGCAGGAGTGTTGTATAAACCAAAAGGCATCCTACGGTATGCAAAGGTACTGTAGGGGCATGTGAAAGTTGTCTTCTCCTGCACTATTGGAATCTAATTATACCCGGAGTACCCATCTAGAAAACAGTAATGTGAGTGCCCTGCTAGTCTTTCTAACATCTGATCAATGAACGGTAGTGGAAAGTGATCATTTCGAATAGCAGCGTTTAGTTTGCGAGAATCATTGCAAACTCTCCATCCAGTCACTGTTCTTGTAAGAATCAACTCATTTTTCTTATTTTTCACCACTGTGATACCCCCTTTCTTGGGAACAACCTATACTGTACTGATTCATGCACTATCTGATATTGGGTAGATGATGCCTGCATCGAGCAACTTCAATACCTCAGGCCTTACCACTTCCTTCATGTGTGGATTCAATCTCCACTGACCATCGATGCTTGGTTTGAATTTCTCCTCCATGAGTATTTTGTGCATGCATAGCGATGGGCTGATCCCCTTGATATTTGCAATTGACCATCCAATGGCTGTTTTATTCTCCCTCAGCACCCAAAGTAGTCTCTCTTTCTACACTTCACTGACAGTATTTGAAATAATAACCGGGAGTGTAGAAGACTCCCCCAAGTAAGCATATCGAAGATGTGGTGGCAATTGTTTGAGTTCCAACTTGGGAGGTTGCTGAATAGATGTCACTGATTTTGTGGTCCTAGTTCCCAGTTTTTCGAAGTGATGCTTGCGCATGTATGGTAGATTAGTTTCCAAAAATCGTGCACATGTTTCAATCTCACTTGAATCAATGTGAATGGATTGAGAATGTGCAATGCATGCCTCGTATGCATCGAAGGATGATGTAATCGAAATGTATCTTGAATTATTCTGTCAATTACATCGATCTGAAAATAGATGTCGTACTCAGTAGGAAATTTCATTACCTTGAACACGTTGAAAGAGATTTGCTCTTCGCCAAGCCTCAATATAAGATGCCCTTTCTGAACATCGACAATAGCTCTTCCTGTAGCTAAGAAGGGTCGCTCCAATATGAGTGGAACATCCTTATCTTCCTCCATGTCTAAGATGAGAAAATCGGCTGGAAATATGAACTTTTCGACTTTTACCAACACGTCTTCAATGATCCCTCTTGGATGTATAAGGGATTGATCTGCTAACTGTAAGGTGACAGTTATGGCTTTAGCTTCTCCGAAACCGAGTTTCCTGAAAACAGAGAGAGGCATCAAATTAATACTTGCACCTAAATCACACAAAACTTTATCAAAATGACAATTTTCAATAGTGCAAGGTACAGTAAAACACCCTGGATCCTTTAGTTTTGGAGGTAGCTTTTTCTGGATTCTGGCACTGCATTCCTCAATTAGTATCACTGTTTCATTTTCTTCTATCTTTCGCTTGTTAGAAAGGATATCCATTAGGAATTTTTCATAACTCGGCATCTGAACAAGTGCCTAAGCAAATGGGATGTTGATGTGTAATTTCTTGAAGACTTCAAGAAATTTACTATATTGTTGATCCAATTTGTGCTTTCTCAACCTCTGCGAGAATGGAATAGGTGGCTCATGAGGGTTGATAGAATTGGTAGTTGCACCTCGTGATGTGTTGGAACTCTTCTTGGCAACATCCCCTGTTGTTCGTTCAGTCTGTTCCACAATCTCGTCATCTGAGGTTGGTGCTGATTCCTTGCTGGCTACCGATCTTTTTACATGTATCTCTGGTAGTTGTACTCTACTTCTGGTTGTTATAGCCTTTGCGTGCTACTTAGGATTGATTTCAGTGTTGCTGGGTAGGTTTTCTGGTGCTCTACCTGTCATAAAGATTGTCATCTGTCCCATTTGCGTCTCTAAATTTTTTATTGCAGCACTTTGGTCTTGGAGGGTTGCATCTGTCTTTCGCATAAACTGGTTGTTGGCCTCCATATACTGATTAGTCGTTGCCATGAACTTATCAAACATCTCTTCTAATGGTGGCTTTTCATCCTGCTACTGATATTGACATTGTGGTCTGTTTTGATTCCGATTGCTCCATGAGAAGTTTGGGTATTTTCTCCAGCCCTGATTGTAGGTTTTCGAATGAGGATTGTTCTGTTGGCGCTGACGCCATTGCACAAAATCTGCATGTTCGACCCCCTGTGTGAGAATTGGACAGTTGACAGTATTGTGGTCTGCTCTACATTCTTCACAGCTTGGCTTCTTGACTTGTTTTGCAGTGGCGGTTTGTGAAATGCTCTCAACTTTATGGAACAAGGAGTCTATCTTCGTGGATAATGCTGAGTAAGTATCTACTTCATAAACCCCCGGCGTTCTCTTCTGAACCACTCGATCTGTGGACCACATGGCTGAAGTTGTAGCCATTTTCTCAAATAGTTCCCATGCTCCGTCAATTGTTCTTGTAGAGATAGACCCGACGGATGATGAATCCACCATGCTTTTGAAGGATGGAAGTAGTCCAGTGTAGAAAAATCGAATCTGTGTCTTCTTATCAAAGCCATGTTGAGGACACTTCCTTAACATAGTTTTGAAACGATTACATGCCTCTTCAAATGATTCGGACTCGCCTTGGTTGAACACAGAATTTGTGGTCGAGCTCGTTCCAAGTGGTGATGCTTACGACGAGAAGTGAATCCAGCCATTCAAGTGATTTATCCCGCAAAGTGTGAGGAAACAATCGCAACCTTATAGCATCGTCTGAGATACCCTGGTACCTAAAGTGTTGGCACATGTCCAGAAATCAGGATATGTGTGTATGTGGGTTCTCACTAGCCATCCCATGGTATTGATGCCCATTCTGAAATAGTTGAATCACATTTGTTTTCAGCTGGAAGTTCGGTTGCCCAAATGGAGGATACACAATGCTAGATTGACTTTGGACCACCAACAGTGCCGTGAAGTCCCCAAGTACCGTATTCCCGTCATCTTCAGCCCCCGCGCCTTCGTTGAGTTTAATTACCAGTCGATTTTGTTCGTTACCCATTTGTTTTGCCGCTCCTGCCTCTCTTTGCTTGTGACGAAATGTGCGTTTGATCTCTGGATTTACGGGAACCAAGTCTCGATCAGGTGCTCCTTGCATACAAGCCCTGAGATAGTAAAATTAACACAAAATTAAATTAAAGTAAATAATAAATTAAACATAGTAAGCTAACTACTACTAATCTAGATAAGTTCGAAGTAGTGTCACAATAGATAAAATTAAAACTAAATCTCAATCCCCGACAACGCGCCAAAAACTTGTTCACGTAATTATTTGTTTCGATTCAAAACCCACCGCAAGTGTACGGTTCGTAACAAGTAGTAAAATGGACTATGAGTCCAAGTATCGATCCCACAAGGATTGAATTAGTTCAAATCAACTTATTATGACATTAACCAAAACACGAAAGTAAAATTGATGTATTGTGATTTAGCTAAAGAAGATATAAACTATGATGCAATTATGGATGAGAGAATTATATTAAATGCAAAATGACTTGGACACAATCTACTAGAATTTATGGAATTATTGAATGTACTAACGCACTAGGATCACAAATCCCCAAGCAATACCCGTTCAATTTTTAATCATGGAAATTTGACAAACAGTTCCACAAAAGATGAATCAATTTTCCTATTTTAATTTAGCAATCTCTCTCGAGCAATGCCAAACCTACCCCAATATGTGATTCGACTATATTTCTATGACGAATACTAACATACCGAAATGCATTATGATTTCAAGAATATCCAACAATTCACACAAGGCATGGAGGCATATTTCTATCCCCTATCGGACCCTATGATAATTTATACTATGTCTAACCTATTTTCCTTCTTTCAAATGCATAAAAAATGCCACCACAATCATATAATTATGTGTACAATAATCATATGGAAATAAAAACGTAATAAATCATTCAATTCCGGAACATGCGTTTAAATATGTCAAATATCCAAATAAAAAATCAAACGTAGTATTACAAGGTTCATCGATCTCCTAACAATGAAAAATCTAGCCTAACATGCTAAAAAGAAGAAAATACAAAAAAGTTGAAGAAACGTCATCACCCGAATCAAGTTTCAATCGAATCTTCACTTGGCGCGATGTTTTCCTCTTGTTCTCTCTTCATTTCTCGTTCAAAATCTCTCAAAAACTTGTAAAAACGACGTCCCTTTCGTTCTGATCGAATTTTTGTTTATATAGGACCCCAAAAATTTTGTTTCCATAAGAGTTTCGACGATAAAAAGAAACTGCGATTTTCGCCTAGAAATGCTCTATGCGACCGCATAGAGCGATTTTGGCCTAGAAATGCTCTATGCGACTGCATAGAGCATCTCTATGCGGTCGCATAGAGTAAAAGTTTTGTGACCTTTTACTTTCGGTTTGCCTCTATGCGACCACATAGAGGGTAGCACTATGCCGTTGCATAGTGCTACCAACTATGGAAGATGTTCATTTTGGTCCTTCTACTTGAATCCTTCACTTCTTGGCATCTTTTCTTCATTCTTTCCATTCCATCATCCCAAGATATCATCAATTGGCATTTGGTTTAATCAATTTCTCGATTTGTTCATTGGGTCAACTTTTGGATAATTGCACCTTGGTCCCTAAACTTTCACTTTGCGTCATTTTAGTCATTTTTCGCATCTTTTCTCCTGAATTTCACCATGTTCATCGGAGTTACCTACAATCCACAAATGTAACGAGATTAAGTCACAATTCAATCATTTTGCTCGTCATTAAGTCATGTTTGCGACCTAAATAAGTGTGCAAAAACATATTTATCAGGGCACAACTTTTGCGAGACAACTGCCCTTGTTGGTTTCATAGTAAAGTCCTCTTGACAACATTCTGTCTTCAATTGATTGAAGTAATTGCCGATTGAACTAAATAGAATCTCTATAAAGACGGTATTTCGGTGTCAATAAGAATGCGATTCTTATTTTGATTTGTGGAAAATTTTGGATGCATTTGTAGGAGCAACGAAAACATTTGGTTTCATTTCTCTACAATTCAAAAGACAAGAAACAAGAAAAGTTTGCTTAGTTTCTTTTTGTGTGTTTGATTACAAGTATGTAATTTATATAGAAAAAATAAATTCTAGACACTTAAATTGTCTAGAACTTAAATGTGTTTGATTGATTGAATTTTCAACCCAGAAAATGTAATACTTGTTCTTTTCTTTTTTTATGACTTAGGTGTCGGAGTTTCGCCCGACTAATCTTGAGGAGTAATGGCATTTTCCCCTAGTTCACCACCCGGGTAAACTCGGATGTTGTCACAACTTATATATACTTGGACCGGACATTTGGGATGCGATTCTCCTCCCTGTGAACCTCCCTCTACGACACACGAACAGGGCCTCCGGAGGTACGACAAAGAGCACCATAACTTTGTCTCCGGGGAGCATCTACCTTCCAGCTAGCGCGGAGATTTGAACCTCTTATGGGTAGATGTGAGAGAAAGGAAGTAGAAGAGAGAATAAAAAAACTACTCTCATAATGAAAATATTTTTTTTGTTTTCAAGAAAAATATGGTCATATGACTAAAAGTAGGAAAATATTTTCATTGAAAAATAATTAAATAATACAAAAGTAGGAATTTGAATAAAAAAATGACATTTTTTATGGAAAATGTTGTCAATCAAATGCAGTCTTAATAATTTTATTTTTTTCATTGTATGGTGTAATTCCAAAATAATTGTGATGTCTGTATCTGATTATTATAACAAGTTATTTACTCATGGCATGGGGCCCATGGCCCATGGATGTAATCCTTATATTGTGCATTTAAGGCTTATTTACTACGTAGGATAAAAAACTCGAATTATTCTGAATTTTCAAAATTAATTAATTTTAATTGATTAGTTAATCAGAAAATTAGTACCTTCCTAGAATTTAAAATTTTAATTTCTAATTTAAACTTCATATTGAAATTTTTGATTAATATAATAGGGTACGTTCAATTGCAAGTATGTAATTTGCATGGAAAGAAAATAAATTCTAGGTAATTCAATTGTATAGAATTTATTTGTATAGAAATTGTCAATTAAATGTGTTTGATTGATTTAATTTTCAACCTAGAAAATATCATACTTGTCAATTTTTTATTGGTGGGTTAATGAGAGTGAATAAATAAGAGGAGAAAGAGAGAGTGAATTTTGTGGAAAATAAAATCCTACTCTTTCTAAAGAAATTATTTTCCTTAATTTTGAGGAAAATATAATTACGTGACAAAAAATGGAAAAATATTTTGCATGAAAAAATAGCAATCAAGTAGCACAAAAGTAGAAATATAGGTGGAAAAAAGACATTTTTCATGAAAAATATAGGCAATCAAACGCACTCTTAGTGTTTTAACTTGTTTGAAAAATGTTATTTTTACGTAGTTAGGTAAATCGTGGTTTAAAGTCAAATGGTTTGACTTGATTTAAAAAAATTTCTAAACCATTTTAAACAATTTGATTTGAGAATATGCTAAAAACAATCCAAACTCCTAACATTTCTGCTACTTTCCCTACCAAAGAAGCTTTCAATACCATTCCTGTTTGTCATCCTTTTTTCAAATTCATTTTTCACCACACTCACATAATAAAATATTTTACAGATAAACCTAAAATTATTTACTACCTTTTAACCACACATGCTCCAAAAAAACTCAATTTTTTCCCAAAAAAATAATAATAATAATAAAAATCTCTATTCATGTACCAAACAGAGGTAAACAAAATGATAAACATTTTAGATATACATAAATTGGTACACAATTAATAAATTAACAAGAATAATCTTACATGTGGTTAGAAGAATAAAAATATTAAATTAAAAAAAAATAAAAAAATCTGACAGCCTGTTGAAAGAGAAAGACAACCTTAATTGGCTTTTGCCAGCTAACTAAAACAATAACCGCACTAACTTCCACTCTATCAATGTGGTTGCTTAATGACCGAACGTGGGCAGCTCAAATATGTGTTCGTGTGTTGTTGAAAGGGAGAATTGTAGGTTGTTTAAATAAATGAATTAACGATTATTTGAATTATTTCTTTTAATAATGTTATAATTTTAAGGTGAAATATTAAAATTTGATATCGTATTGAAGTTCAAAAAATTTAAATTAACAATTGATGGATTTAAAATTCAAATAAACAGTTTAGATTCTAAAATTGAACCTCTATTTAGTTAAAATTCTTTACAATTCATTTTTTTTCAATAAAATAATTTTTACATGGATTTATAACGTTTCTCTACTTTTTAACTAAAAATCCTATTTCACAAAACCTATTATCTAAAATTTTACATTAAACGGATTCTAACATTCTCAAACGTCAACGTACCATCTTATAAGAGAACATTATTAAGGATAAAATTGCACATTGTTTGAATACCAATATCAATATTCAGCTTATAAAAACTATAATACAGACATTTTAAGATAAAATCACAAAACTAAACGTACATTTATTTATATATACGGATGTGTATATATATATGTATAAACTTTGTATGAAGAGACATGGAGAAAAATAGTAGACAGAAAGTTCGTATGTATATAATAATAAGTATATACAGATATTTATGCGGGAGGAATTTGGATTTTAGGAAAGCACACCCGACAGACCTCAGTCCGGGAAAACGGGGTGCATGTCATTTTTAAACACCGTCCCACAGTACGTGGGACATCCGTTCACATGCCACCATGTGAATCCAATGTTTTCTTCCTTAATTTAACCCTTAATTTCCTTTATAATTTCATTCCGCATATCCACTCGCATTCACACGGTTGTGTGTTGCACTTAACCCCGTTATAAGTTGTTGTTAACTTGCAATTATCGATATGAATTTTACTGGCATGAGTTTTATATATTTCTTTGAGTATGTGTTTGCAAATATATAGAATTGACATAAATTGAAGATATATAAAGGAAATTGCGAATGAGGCTTTTCGTATTAGCATGGATAGATTCAAATAAGTTCAAGCAATATAATTTTGGTAGAATATATAAAGGTGTGTTTGATTGATTTTATTTTTCACGAAAAAATGTTCATTTTTCACTAAAATTCCTACTTTTGGGATGTTTAATTCTTATTGTTTCCACATAAAATATTTTTCAAAATTGGTCATGTGATCGTATTTTCCTTAAAAACAAAGAAAACATTTTTTTTAGGGAGGTGTAAATTTTTATTTTAATTCTCTCTCTCTCTCTCTCTCTCTCACACACACACACACATCTACCCCTCTATTTGGTTTACCCACCAATAAAGATGGACTAGTACTGTATAACATTTTCAAAGTTAAAAATTAAACCGATCAAACAAATTTAATTAATAATTTTTATGCAAAATAAGTTCAAAGTAATTTAATTTTCTAAAATTTATTTTTCTTGTCATACAAGTATCAAATTTTGCACGATTTATTAACAAAGTCGTAAATGATCTAGTCAAATTATAAAAATTATTCGTAAAAACGACCTAAATTTTAACCAATAGAGGAGTTCACTTTCTTTAATGCAACTGGAATGATGCCGCACGGCAATGCACCCCTTTGCTGCGATGCACTTTTTGACTTATAATTTTGATTTTAAAAAGTTATATTTTAGAAATAATAGTGATTTTTTTTTTATTGAGAGAATGTGATTGAAAATGATTTACAAGAAAAATAAATTTAATAAATGAGAGATAATAATGGAATTAATTTAAAAAGAACACAATCATTGAGTTAAATATCATTGTATCAATACTCCGATTTTCATATTATGTTAAGTTTTAAAAAAAAAAAATAACGAAGGTTATATAAAAAATAAATTATTTCCCTGCTTAACACAAATTAAAATTTAGATTTTAATAGAAGTCAAAATCAACAATTAATTTTAACTACACATATCATGAAACTCATAATTTTTCAACCACATATTTTATCAACTTTTTATCAAAATTGTCTAAAAAAGTTATTTTAATCCCCATCAAACAATGCTATATTGCATATCTCTCTTCTTTGGCCTTATTTATTCTTGTCCAAACCAATATGCCAAGCACGTCTTTCTCTGGTATTTTGTATCTTATATGTTAATTAATCCTTAAATATTCCTAAATTCTTCATATTTTCTTTTGAAAAATGCTCTTTTTACAGGGTCAGGTCTCTATTTGAGCCCCATTCTTTCCCATTATTTTTTCTACGGTACTCATTTTCAATCACATATTTTTTCATTAAAATTATTACATGCAAATAAAAAAATTTGCCTTCTTTTTTAATGATACATTTTCCATCAATTTATTATTCCATAATACATTACAATAAATTAATGGTACTCAAACAGGACCTAGATGATAGGGTTGGCCAACACATGTGGCTCCTTTTTTTTGTCAAATTATTCAATGAAATTTTGATATGTATTTCCCTATTTTTAACCAGTGTCACTCACGTTGTTCATGTACCTATTTTCTTTTAACGCACAAAAGTATGGTCGTGAAATTACATCGACGCCTGCTGTTTGGCTAGGCTCAAAGTCAGGACCAAAAACGAGGCTTTTAGCCTGGCCAAATAGGTTTTCCCAATTACACCTCCTTATACGGACAAATCTAAAGAAAGGAACTCTTTACGTGGCCCACTAGGGTTACCACAACCGTTGGATCCACTAACTTGAATCCCGACAGTTCATATTATATTGTACTCGTATGTTTTTTCTCTATAGGAAAAGTAGTCGGCTTTACAATAGGCCAATATTCTCTTGGGATTGATGGAAAACTTCAATTCTTCTGTATATATACTATCCCAATCCTCCTCTGTACACGCACTCTTTCTCTGTAAACTTCCCCCTTTTTCCGCTTCTCTCTCTAACAGAGGAAACCCTACTTAGGGTTGCTGCAAATGATTGATTATGTGGCTTCAATAATGCCCCTGTTCGTGTTTTTCCACAGCTTTCTTGAACTGCATATAATGAAGCACCGTATGGCCTCTACTGGAGGGGGATGATGAAGCCTTTGCGGTTCAATAAAGCTGTGGGAAGATATGGAGAGGGTCAAGCAAAATTTGGTGTCACTAACTGGTATATTCTCGAACGTGCCTGTTAAATTTTCTCTCAAAAAGACGATTCTGTTTTACTTGCTATGTTCTGATCTGCAGCTGGTAATGGTTTTGAATCCATTAGTTTTTATTGTGAAGCCTTAGATATTATGTATTATGCTTTGAATTTATGATCTGAAGAAAGATCTTGACACAATCAGTACTGATTACTCTACAGTAACCTTCCGCCTCTCAATTTTAGCTTGCACTTGTTGCTCTATATTGCTGGTTTCTATCCTGCCATGTTTTTGAATTCATGATCAGTTATTTTCCTGTGAAACCTTTGAGATATTGTGTATTATGTAATGAATTCTTTAGTTTGTATGTTTTCATAATATATAAAAAAAACAAATTTTTGTATACAGCTATTAATTACATTACAGTAATCTTCAACCTTCCATTTTAGTTTCTCTGATTTCCTCATGAATGGTTTCTGGAAATTTTTCCGTGAAATTCAGTCTTGATTTAATGGATCCCATTTTTTATGTTTTCCCTTCTTCTGCATTGATCTTGGCATTTGGACACGGACAGTAAAGTTCTTGGAATTAATGCATAACAAATTGAGTTATATATATCTATCTGTCCTCTCCACCATACAAAGATAAGAAATAATTTGCTTGATTTGTGCATTATATTGGTTTCTGATTTTTACATCGCATAATGCAAAAGATTTATAAAGGAAGGATTCGTTTGGCGACCATGGTTGGTGGGGACTAATAATTCTTGTACATTTTGAATTCTTGTAAATTTTAATATTTCGACATAAGATATACATTTTATGCCCGTCAAACTTATTTAAACGGGTATGTACAAATGTGTTTGTTTAATTGTCTTTCTTCGATTACCTTCTTAAAATGTAAATTATATTTTGCAAGAAATTGATCTGATTGTTGGCTGTTCACATCTCTCAACTAAGAAAAAAAAGAAACCCATTTTCATATTAATTTTAGATTGAAACAGTATTTTCTATTTAACAAACATTCCATGTGATCAAAATAAAGAAGCTGGCTGAAGTAAGTGTTATTGCTGTATTAGTATTGAATAATTTGCAGCCAGAGGGTAGATGGACCACACATTTTACATTACCTTTCTCATATGCAAACACCTCCCACCCACGCCACCCCACCCCACCCCACCTACTTGGTTTATACAATCTTAAAGTTCATTTATATGAATTCGGTGAAGCATCATGTCGTGAAAAGGGGATGTCCAAATTTGTCAGTCTATCCAAGGAAAGGCTCTCTACCCTGTTGGTTTCACCTTGGGAAAGAAAAACAAAGCCAATTTTTTTGCAGAAAAACTAGGGTTTTGCTTATGTAGTAACAAACATACAATATTGTCTTGTCTTGTTAAGGCCTAACAAACATGCCTTAGTCATTTTGTGTATATATAGATGCAGATGTTGCTTCTGTACATGACAACTTTCATTTCCTAACATGTTTAGGTTCGTGGTTGACTCCTAATTAAATGTGAAAAAGCCTTAGTTTTATTGTTGTTTTTCGTTTTATTTCCGAGTCTATGTGCAATAGGCCAACCGAGAAATGCTCCATGAGTTAATCTCTTCCGTTGAGATAGAATTTTTTTTTTCATTTGCAATAAGGTTTATTTACCTTAACATTCCTCTATTTACATAGTACCTTCTACTCTTTTTGCTTGAAAATCATATAATTTCCAGTAAATTTTTGTTCTTTTGCCTCATGATTACGTTAATTAATATACTCAATTGTAGTGGATGAAGCACTCATATTCTAGCCAACGGTTACCTTGTCAATTATTATTTTTTCATCGTTTAAATCATCATGTTATTCATGTCTTTAGTTGGTGAAGCTATGCATACTTAGTCGAACCATCTTACAGGTTAATATCACCTTAACAAATCAGGTCTTATTCTCGATAATTTTGGAATTGATTATGTGAATGAAGATCCTTTAGCAATTGTGATGCGTAGTTTTAGTCTGCTCTCATTTACACCAAAAATATCTCATTGCTCAAGAGCATCAAAGATTCAATTTTCTGTTAGAAAATCAGTTAGTGAAAACTTAGTCATGTCACTCAAACAATAACAAGTTAAAGAATGTCTAGCCCCCCAGCTTAAGGCTTGTTCAAGTCACAAAGGTAAAGGTTTACTTGTCTTATGGACTATATACTTCTGCTTCCATTTTTATCAAAGAGACAGTGAAAAATTAAGTATCTAGCTTTGCACTTTGTTTGTTTATTGAAGACCAGTAAAACTAGAATCAAAAGATAGACCAAGCAATACTGTATCTTCCTTCTTGATATGGTTGTCTTGCCACTTTAAATAAATTCCTACATTAGATGATGTACTAAGGAACATATTGATTTACCGCTGTAGATTTGCAGTATAATATTGTCAGTTCTTAAGATGTTAACAGCTTAATATTGTGCCGACAAACTTGTTTGAAGACAAGAAATTACGTATTTGTAGTTTTATATTTTCCTACTTACAAGTAAAAAGTCACGTCTAACTTTCAATACTATCAACTCAATCATTTTCAGTTTTAGTCGATGAAAAAAATTGTTTATTGCTTGAACTTTCTCATGAGTAATTTTCTTGGCACCGATTTAATGACTTGTTCGTAGAGTGAACTCTCGTACCATACAATATTTATTAGAGTTTGTTTCGGAAAGGTTAAAATCCGATATTAATCTAAGTTAAAGTCAAACAATCAATATTAACCACATCTTTCATGGATCCAACCACACAATTCAAAAACTTCTGTCACAATCAACTAAAAAAATCTAATTTTAATTCCTACCAAACACCCTTTTAACATCATATCAATAGATGAATACCAAAGATTCTCTAGCTGTAAATTGTAATATATACTGCAACTAGACATGGTGAATTAATAATTAATCCTTATAAACCTTGAATTCTAAATCCAACCCCACCCCACATGAAAATCAGCCATAATAAGCTGGAGCCTAATTGTCTCAAGGTATATGAAGGCACATAAATTTTACATCTACCGTTGATGGTCCACTTTCTTGTCAAAACACTTTGGCGGGACATTAATTATTGAATATGTTGTGCAATTTGTTTTTGTCGCAAACCTTTGAGTGAATTGGCCAGATGACAAGAGTGACGTGACTTTTTGTTGCTTTTCTCGTCAATTCAAATATTTCAAGTTCAAGAATTATATGTCCTACCACTGCCAGAAAAATCGTAATTAATGACAGAATATTGGCACCGGAAATACCCACAATTGATTTTGTAGCATGTGTAGTTGATGCTTTTCTTTAGTTTTTGATAATTAGAGTTTGTTTAATTGAATTTATAAGTAACTTAAACTTTCCTTTTCAAGTAAATATTTATGAAAACTCTTTTGAATATTTGTTTATTAGAAGTAACAAAAATTGTACATGTTTTTAACTTTAGTCATGAAAAAAATTCAGAGAATAATTTTTATTTATAAACAAATTTTAAATCTTAGCCAGACGTGCACTTACAAGCTCGAAGTGGGACCTAATAAGTCTTTTAACTTGTTATTTAAGGAGCTGGACAAAGCCTAGAGTAGTTGAATTGATTCAAATAATATAATTGAACTGGAAATTATTAATAATAATAATTAAATTTCACAGAGGTCAAAATTTATTAATGTAGGTAGAAATTAAATCCCTCTTGAATGTATGGCCTTGACTTGCTGCCTAGGTACTACATGCAATAAAATGCTTGTATTAGAAGGCCTACCTTCTTTTTTCTATTTTTTTTGGGAAGAGATGAAAAAAAAATGTAAACATTTTCATTGCATGTTGTTTCGCGTGGGTAGTCGCTAACAATTAAAAAAGGGATCCGACGATTGTGTAAGGAACAGACCTCTTGAGACAAAGTCCCAAAAAGGGGTGTTTTATTGGCGATAATTTACAATTGGAAATAAACAGAATGCCTCCAAGTGGTGCAAGCACACGAGACTAAAAAAAGTGTTCAAATTTAAGTTAAGAAATTAAAATTACATATTCTCTGTTTGAAAGTGTTTGATTCACCATTTTTTTCTCTGTCTTCAGTTCCTTTTTATATTCCCTTTATGATTTCCTCGTGACAAACCGCTTGAAAACTGCTTGATTGCTTTATAGCTACCCACTTTTTTTATGGTGGCTAACTTGTCGTGGAATTGCCGTCTCTAACTGCTGCCATTACTCTTTGTCGTTCAACCGCCTTCAACTGGGCTCCGTGAATCGTGGAATATGATAAGATTACTCAATAACTGCTTCAATAACTGTTATTCTGGATAACCATAATATTTTATGTTTGCTAAGATCTTGGGAGATTCGAAAGTTTGGACGAGAACGGAGTCATCGCTCTGGGCGACCGTAAGGCACTCCATTCGCTCAAATTCTGGGCGTCTTGCAAGTTTGGGCGATGATATTACTGTGTTCGTGGACTTCCACTGCATTCATCAATAATCCTGTTTGGACATTTATCTTGGACTCTCCAATTGAGCTTCACTCTTTGGACTATTTGATTTGGACTGCACTTTTAGTGTGTCAACACATGTCGATAGTAATGCAATAACATCAATTTTGATGTATTATGACAGGTAATGGAAGAGGACGAAAAGGGGGAAAATCTACCTTGAAATCATTAGTGTGAGAAACCAATAAATTTCTATATGTTTTTTCATGTCATGTAAACGTATCAAGATGGAAACTAGGTACGCATCAGTCATAGAGATAAGCGTAGTCAAAACCCATCAGGGAGACAATGATTATCATGTAAATGAATTTTTTTTTTTTTTTTTTTACATGTCAATTTCTCACACGATCATGTTAACTTCTTGTAACTAAAAAATAGTAAATATGCTCTAGTGAAAGCTTGACTAGTTCAATAATCATCACATATATATATCAGCGCAGTTGTGCTATGTGTACAATCGAAATTAACAACTCCAATTGACAATTAGACATATGGGAGAGGAGCCCACGCTGAATAAAAAAATCTTGGGTCCCCCTCCTATGAGTATATTGTCAACCAGGTTTGTCCACCCAATTGTACAAGAAGAATAATTCATTGAAATAATATATCTCAATTTGCATTCTTTAGTCAATTTTGTTGTTTACAAACATTACCCGATTGAAAAGCTCGTCAACAGTGACAGATTATACATTATAGTTACATATGTATACAAGTTAGTTGTATGTCCATATAGTATAATTTTACTATAATAAAATATTAATTTTATGACATATATATTTTTGTTTATGTTACAGTTGTCATATTTATGTAATATTAAGCTTGATATTAAAGTGTCAATTATTACTTTTGATAATATAAATTGGGTACTCCTATCGAAATACACTGTATAATATACAATTTATATTTCGATATTAAATAAAATCGTATACAGTCAATATATAAATGTTGACACCTCATACAAGAAGGTTGTAGTATTGGCTATTAATAATTCTAGTGTGAAATTTGTCCTTATTGTAGAAATGGTTTACTGGTGACATTAATACACTCAGAGTATATTGAATGGGCGATGAGTCGAATTTAATTCTATAACATGACCTTTCAAGGAATTAAATTCCACTTGATCACCAAGTATTTCATTTAAATTCTTTAGCAAGGTTATGTAAATATTTTCATGAGTTTAATCATTTTCATTTATCAATGGAGAGATCAATTTGATTTATCAAATATCTCAAAGCATTGGGAGCTTAAGAACGAGTGAAGTAGAGAACAAGAATTCTTGTTAGGAACTGAGTCAAGTGATTTTTTTAAGTAGTTTTTGTTAAACGGTTAGAAATCTAAACTCATTGTTTAATGAAGGCTAAATTTTGAGATAACAAATGTATGGATTGGTGATTACTCATTTAATTAACTCTTGCAAAATAACCCAACGCTGAAATAACAAAGTGTAATTTCATATAAGCGAAAAAACACAACCATGTTGAATCAAAAGAAATCAGTTGGGATGAGGAGTTTAGAAATATTATAACATTCATTTCATAGAAATAAAAATCTTAATAGAGTGCATTCAATTGAAACTTTTAATGATTTTTTGAGATTTAAAAAGTTTAGAAGTTTTCAATGTAGACTTTTTAAGATTTTTCTAAAAGTATTTGTTTATCCAATTGAGACTTTTATAAACTTTCAAGAAATTTCTAAAAATCGCGGTGTATTTAATTGAAACTTTTAAAAAGCCTCTAAAAGTCACAGTGTATTCAATTAAAACTTTTAAGAAGTCTCTACAAATCTTGGAATATTCAAATTTTAATGATTTCTATAAAAGTCTCTGAATTACTAATTTTTAAATAGAAAGTACCCATATAAAATTTTAAAATTTGTCTCTCATTAACACGAGAGTTTGGGAGACTTTCACAAACAAACAAAAAATGTTTCTTTTTTTAATCTTTCTTTCATTTTTCCTTCTACGAACATTAGAGGTATGTTTAAAAATCTAATTTTTTCTATAGATCAAATTTATTACCATTTATCTTTCTCTCTCTCCTATTATTTATCTCTATTTTCTTTGAAAAAATTAAACTGGATTCTTTTAGCTTTTTTTTTCTTTTTTATATTCCTTTTTTTTGTTAAAAATATCTATTTTCTCTATTAAATTATAAGATTTTATATGACAAATTTATAATTAAATTTAAATATATTGATTTTATTTACTTTTAAAAGTATATTATATTAATCATATTGAATATTAAATTTATTTTTTATTATATATATGTATAATTTTGATTATTATTTATTTAATTAATGTCTTAAATTTTTATTATATGAGGAGGGGAGGGGGAAGGGGAGGGGGAAGGGAAATTGTGGATACTACCACCTCGTATATAAGAATTTCACATTATTATATTGGATCCACGTGAAGTCTATCTCAAATGAAAGTATTTAAAAAGTGTTTTGAATTATAATTCTATAAAAGTTTTAAAATGAAAGTCCGTAGAAGTTTACAAAAGACTTCTTCTAATTCTATACAATTCTATGAGAAATCTACAGAAGTTATCACTTAAAAAAATTCATCAAAATTTTCGAAAGTTTTAATTAAATACACCCCTCAGAGTGCATCTGGTTTGCATTTTTATTCTTTGTTTTCAGTTTTGATTTTTGAATTCATTTTTTATTTTCCATTTTGAAGGATTATTTTAAAATTGTAGGAAACGTGTTTGGTTTGTTATTCTGGAAAAAAAAAATTCCTCATAACAAAAAACTAGAAAACGAGTTTGGTTTAAAATATTTAGAAATAGTTTTACAACATTTTTTTTCAATTAATTTGATTATTTAGCAAACTATATCAATCTTATGCTAATATGTGATAAAAAAAAAATAGAAATTTTAAAGTTGGAAAAAAAAATCATTGTAAGATTGAGAGATAGTACCGGAGAGTTGGATTCTCCAGGAAAATTCTTGAAGGAGCTTGAGATGAGAGAAAAAAGAGGGGATTTGCATTTGAATAGGTTTTGTGTGATTTTATCAATTATTTTAATTTGAGAAATTTTGAAGTTCTTTTCCTTAATTTGAGTTTTTTTAGTGTTTCCAATGAAAACATTCAAAACGTCAAAATGCCATTTTGAATTTTATATTATTAAAATTTCCTTGTTTTCGAAAATTCATTTTTGAAAATAACACATTGAACACGTTTTGAGTGTTTTAGAAAATTAAAAACTGAAAATGACTTTAAAACGGCCAACTAGACACACTCTTAGCCACCGCACTTAGGAGGTAGCCTATTTCTTTTTCTTTTGTTCTGAGGATGATTTGCCTTCGTAATCTTGAGCACATTTCGAATTTGTTTGCACTTTTCTGTGACTAGCAGCAACACCATGGTCAAATATCGAGCTTGCTGCTTGAATCTTCTGTAGTGACAACCATTCCCAACTTTGGAAAATGAAGTTTCAGAACGGATTCTAACGTTAATGGTGCAAAAGAATATGTGGGTTTTAGGGGTTTTTGATCGAGTATACTGACGTAGAGATTAACTATGTGCAAAACTTACTTGATTTTTGTTTATTTGGGGATCTTTTGATAGTATTAGTATGGTAAAAACGGGGCAAAATATGTCATTAACGCACAAGCATAGAAGAGCGAGGAAAGTGAAGTTTCAAATGGAATTGATTTTGCACGTATTTTTCATTTTTTAGGGGAACAACAGTGATGGGCCCGAATCTTCCATTCATTTGGGTTAATTAGGCCCAACCGGCCCAACAATGTAGTTGGGCCCATTTGGATGATAATACTTAATAGAAATAGTATTTTTCTTATGCATTGTTCAGTTGGTGATTTCTTTCTTTCTTCCTTTTTTTTTTTTTTGTTCGTTCTTGTGACTAGATGGCAGCGACAGTGGATTGATGAAGACGATGTCCTAATGTCGAGGGTTTTTCAAGTATGAAGATGCTGGAGGTGGTGGCGACGATTGAGGAATTAACAAGAAATATGTATGCGTTGAACGATACCACTTGTTAATAGCAAGCGAGGTATATGATAAAATATTAAGTAGATATCACAATACAAAATAACACAAGAAAATTGAAAGAGGAATGGAGAATTTATTAATAATAGAGAAAGAATACAAAGTATATTGTATTTACACTATTATTTTAACTTGTGTAATGTGTGTAACTTTTAAAAAAGAGTAAATTATACATAGAGACATATCAAAACTCTAACATTATTTTTAAAGATGAAAATAGAATCAAAAAATGAGTAGCCATTTGGGTCAAACTTTAAAAAATCTCCATCTTGAAACAAATTTTATGCAGCGAATCAAATTTCAAAAATTCTCCACTTGAAAACAAATTTCACTACAAGGCAAAATTTGACTTTTCAACAAGAACATTAACCAAATTCTCCAACAATCAAAAATTTTCACCCCTTCCACAAAATTCCACTAGGATAAATAAATCCAAACACTACTTAGCATAATTATCTCGGGTTTCCAAAATTTGCTCGAATTATTGACATGAGCAACAAAATCACAAAATAAATCAACAAGTATCAAACAAGGCAACACCATGTCCTCAATAGAATCATCATCACAAAATGCTTTTATAGAAGGTTCTTCTCTAAACTCAACACCTTTAACCACACTTAAAGTATACACAACTAAATCAGCTTCCCCATACCAATATACAGACCTAATATTTCTTTTGGGTTTGTCTCAGGCGATTAAATATGATAGCACCGCTGGTCATGGTTGCAAAATAGTATTATCCATAACTTTTGAACTTGACTAAACTCTATTCTTTAACACAAATCTCAAACCAAACTCTAACGATATTAAACCAAACTGAATATCCACAAAAAGTACTAAACCTTTGCTAAAGATTCTACACAACATGGCAAGACATATAAATAATTTATTTGTCTTCCAACACAACATGGATACCTTTACAAACCTTCAGGACCCATCTTCAACAATGAATTTGTACCCTTTTTAATAAAAAATAGTCAATGAGATAAAGTTTTTTTTTTTTTTTTAATCTGAAATGTGTCTCACTTTATCAAGTGCTCTAACTGTCCCATCTAACATCTTAAATCTGACTCTT
>NC_036246.1:40432174-40433086 GCF_002742605.1 Olea europaea var. sylvestris | reverse complement strand
CGTAGATCGCATTATATGCTATGGGAGTTTTTACAACTAAGAAGCTTGCCATAATTACCACAGCAGTCGAATATGTACCGAGCATGACAGGGAGCTCTATGGTCTCTTCCGGAATTACTGTAGCCCTCCAAAGCTCTATACGGGGGTGGTTACAATTTTCAACTTGTCAATGGGGATCTTTAAGCCCAAAAAAGCATCCCATGTAAGTACATTTGCGGCACTTTCCCCATCAACCAGCATCCTCTTGACGTCGAAATCAGCTATGTCGCCTACTATCACCAAGACATCGTCATGGGGATGTGCTACGCCTATCAAATCCTCCTCGTTAAAAGTGATGTTTTGACTAAATGAAAGTTTGCTGAGTTGGGGTTGAATTTCTCGTAAAATAGAATTTCATACTGTACAAAGTTTCTTCCATCAAATCATGAACACTAAAGGTCACATTTTACGACCAGAATTGAGTTGTGGAATTTAGAACCAATATTTAAGGATCTCATTAATTCAAGTTGAGGTCACGTTAAAGCTAAGAATCAAGGGTCTTACAAGTTAAAATAAATGAAGTTCATGCAAATTTGGAAACTTTAAATGGGAATGTTGTATATAGCAAATAAATAAATAAATAAAAACACATAAAATTTCACATTATGGTAACGGGGGCTGTCACAATGACCAGTGAATACATGTCGCAATTAACCTCAACAACTCAATAAGCAGCACTATTCAAATCGTCACATTAATGGCCACGTCTTAAGGGGAATTAACCTGGAATAAAATCTTGAATTTCATGAGAATAGCTAAAATTTCGGGACAACTTTGAAAATGGCTGGTTGATTCTTCCTATTTTTCATAATAGCCTTTCTTATTAAAAGTACTATATTGCCCTTAATGAAATTATTTACAAGATCTATCTTA
>NC_036246.1:40360487-40432074 GCF_002742605.1 Olea europaea var. sylvestris | reverse complement strand
CAACCTGTAGGAATTCCATATGACCTCAACGTCATGTTGAGAAATCAAATTATGGAAATAGTACAAGATCAAATGGCTTTTGGTGTACATCCTGTTATTAGGCCGACTTACACAAAGTCATACCCTGATTGGGTAGATCAAGCATATCCATGGCCTAGAGGGTATAAAGTGCCATAATTCTCATTATTTACTGGTTTAGGAGAGGTGTCTACTCTAGAACACATACGGCGATTCACACTGCAAAGTGGTGAAGTAACCGACTACCATAAAATGAGGTTGTTCCCTAGTTTATTAACAGGAGTAGCCTTCTCTTGTTTCATCAATTTTCCAGCTAACTCTGTTCAAACATGACAACAATTGGAGTAATTGTTCCATGCTCAGTTTTATAAGACTGAGTCCGAAGTTACGTTGTCCGATTTGGCGAATCTACGTCAACTGCCAAACGAATGGGCAGAAGGTTTCCTTCAAAAGTTCAAGACAGCAAGAAGTAAATGTTTTGTACCTTTGCCCGAAAAGGAGTTTGTCAAAATCGCTCAAAGTTGTCTAAGCTTTGATTTGAAAAAGAAATTTCAAAATAGGGAATTTCCTGATCTTTTCCAATTGAGCGCAAACGTGATTAGGTATGAACGATTAATAAGAAAAGAAGAGCAAATGAAAAATTCTAGCAAGGGGATTTAATATAGAGACCCAAATTTTGATGTTCATACCATTAATGACGAGTATTACGATCAAACCGAAATGTGTTTGGCCAAATTAATCAAAGGAGACACGTATACTTGTCCTATAATGGTTAAACCTAGATCGTCGGGCAAGGATGAACCTATAAAAGATGAAAAATAAAAAGGTTAGAACGTTCTCGTTCGATGTAATCAAAGCTGACCTTATATTTGATAAATTATATAAGGATAAGCGTAAAGCGAGCGATAAACATAAATTGCCAAGCTCTGAACAAATCAAGGGTAAAAAATATTGTAAGTGGCATAATGCATGGTCGTATTTGACTAACAACTGTTTGGTTTTTCACCATGTGTTACAGGACGCTATTGAATCAGGACGAATTACGTTCGAGGATAAGAAGAAGATGGCAGTGGATGAAAACCTTTTTCCACAGCCACTTGGGGTGAACATGGTGACGACTGGTTTCAAAAATAAGTTGCCAAAATTCAAGTTGGTTATAGATGATGGAGAAGAGGACCCTGGGCCACACCCCAGTGTCTTTGAACGTATCAAAGGGAAGGAGCTTGAAAAGGACGAAGACGTCCTGTGTGCAAGATGTAAAAGAGAAGTGAGTGCAAATACAGAGAAATCAGGGATATGGCAGCATCACCATCGCCCTAGTATTTTCCCAAACGCTCAGCCCGGTAGAAGGCGAGGTACATCATTCTATAGGGGATCGCCTTTCGAGAGGCAATTCAGGTCAATAAATAATGGGAAAACATTCAGGCCACAACCTCGCCAACCAAATGTATGTCATTCCTTCCAGTATAATGCATGAAGGGTGATACCCTTCAACGAGATGACTAGAATCCAACAAAGGCGTTTTCAACGGAATTATGGACGAATGATGAGGCAACAACAGGGAGCGCCACATCCTAAGGCACCTAAACTACCCGAGGTGGCCAATCAAAATATTCTTGAAGACAGTGAGGAGACTGGTACCGGTGAATTGATGGAAGAATTGTCAGAGAGTTCTTCTGAGAGATCGAAGTTTGAACGAGGCAGAAGGGATGGAGAAGATCCAGATCAGCCCCTTGCTATTCAATTTGGTACATTACCTCCTGTCATGGCTAATAACTATTTACTAACTAATGAGTTCAAGAACAAAGAGAAAGAAGAAGAAGAGAGGGAAGATAATGAGGAAGAGGCGTGTGTGATGGAATGTGAAGAAGACCAAACTTCTAGAGGGGTCTACAATGGTGAAGAGGATGATGGTGTGACAGACATCGAAGAGGAAATTGATCTGGAAGCAGCAAGAAGAAAGAGAGGAGTATCGCACAATACTCTGTTGAAGCGACTACATCGAGAGGAAGTTCGTGAAGTGGACTTGTTGGGGGAACCGTCTGTGCGTTCTTTTGATTATTACGTGTTGTACGGGACGCCCAAGAAGAAAAAGAGAGTACCTCGCTCTGAAAAGTATGGATCACCTCCAAGAATAATGCCTCCTCCCACAGGTTGGGTAACCGAAGAAGAAGCATTAGAAAACAATAACAAGGAAATTCAGGAAGTGGAAGCTCAGTGCGACATACTGCGCGTTGACTTATCACAAAAGGATAATTCAACAGAAGACAAGTAGGAAGTGAAAATAGATGCTGCCGAAAAGGTTATTTTTAAGAGACGAGCCATGAAGTTAAATAAACACTTGAGACTATTGTACGTTAAGGCTTTAGTTAACGGTATACCTCTAGCGAAAATACTTATCGATAATGGAGCAGCTATAAACACCATTCCATCTAGGATAATGAGGAAGTTTGCAAAAACAGAAAGTGATGTGATTCCAACAGAAGTCATCCTTATAAGTTTCAATGGAGGAGCAACTTCAGCTAAAGGGGTTATGCCATTGGACATAACTATAGGGACAACTACTAGGACCACAGTCTTCTTCGTAATAGATGGTCCTACTAGTTACAATGTGTTATTAGGAAGGGATTGGATACATGAAAGTCGCTGCATACCTTCATCGCTCCATTAATGCCTAGTTTTCTGGAATGACAAGAGTGAAGCAGAAGTGGTGCAGGCAGATCATAGACCTTTTGTCGCAAAAGCAAACTCAGTGGAAAGATTCATGTACGAAAGAAATTACGGACCTGTCAGAGTGGTCTAAGATGGAGAGGAAACTCAAATTGTTGCACAGAGCGAGGAGCCATTTTCGGTAGATGCACTCACTGAAATGTTCAGTCAAATGAGGCCAAACATAGTGGCCTTGGAAGAGCTAGTAATTGACAAAAAAGCAATCAAAGAGTTTTAAATGAGTTGTAAGCAACAAAGACAAATGGCCGATGTTCAGGCCTTCAAAGCCAAATTAATAGCTTTCAACACAGAATGTAAAGACAAGATGAAAGGAGAAGCAGCCTTGAAAGCATTGTGAGACAAATTGACAGTGTTCGAGTTGGAACAAAGTATTGGCCGAGAAGTCAACAAGGTGGATTGTTTAGAAGAAGAAGCGCCTATAAAGGAAATGGACGATAAAGTAATGATGATCACCAAGCCTGCATACGCTCAAACATAAGACCCTCTGATTAAGTGAATATTGGCAATGAAAGAGAAGATCGCCCAATATTCGTCAATCAGATGCTCGATCAAGAGGTTAGTGATAAATTAATCGCTTTATTAAAAAAATATAATGATTGTTTTACTTGGGAATATGAACATATGCTTGGCTTAAATAGAGATTTGGTGGAATATAGATTGCCAACCAAGTCAAATTTTAAACCTCATAAACAATCCCCTAGGCGTTTTGCTCCTAATGTACTTCCTGAGATTAAGAAAGAAATAGAGCGATTATTAAAAGCAGACTTTATTAAAATAGCCAGATATGTAGAGTGGTTGTCGAATATCGTGCCAATGCTAAAGAATGGTAAATTAAGGGTGTGCGTAGACTTTAGGAACTTAAACATAGCCACACCCAAAGATGAATATCCCATGTCTACGGTAGATTCTTTAGTAGACTTGACTATCGGACACGTAATATATTCCTTCATGGATGGGTATTCAGGATACAATCAAATTTATAAAGTTGAGGAAGATATACACAAAACTGCCTTTAGGTGCCCTGGATCCCTAGGATGTTTTAAATGGGTAGTTATATGCATTTCGGCCTGAAAAATGCAGGAGCAACTTATCAAAGGGCAATGAACTTAATTTTTCATGATATGATAGACAAGTTTGTTGAGGTGTATGTAGATGATATATGTAGATGATATAGTGGTCAAATCCATTAAAGAAGAGGACCATTTTGAACAATTGAGATGTTCATTTGAGCGAATGAAGTAATATAAACTAAAATTAAATCCCTTGAAATGTGCATTTGGCGTTAATGCAGGAAACTTCCTTAATTTCTTAGTACACAAAAGGAGGATTGAACTTGATAAAAATAAAGTGAAGGCCATTTTAGAGGCCAAACCATCTAGCAATAAAAAAGAAATGCAAAGGTTTCTAGGCCAAGTAAATTTTTTAAGACGCTTTATTTCTAACTGTGCAGGGCGAACTAAAATTTTTTCGCCACTTTCAAAGCTAAAAAACCAGGACGAATTCGTCTGGAAAGAAGAGCATCAAAAGGCTTTTGAAAGCCTAAAGATATATTTATCAAGTCCACCAGTGTTGGTGTCATCAATCTAAGGACGACTAATAAAAGTATATATATCGGCTGAACAAGAATCAATAGCTAGAATGGTCACTCAAAAAGACCAATTTGGTGAAAAAAGGGTGGTTTGCTACTTGAGTAGACGGTTAACAAAATGTGAATATAATTACTCTGGCATTGAAAAATTATGTCTTGCATTGTATTTCACATGTACGAAATTAAGGGTTTATTTACGGCCCGTAACCGTTTATTTAATTTCTAGAGTAAATTTGGTTAAGTATATGTTCTCTCGCCCTATTTTACACCAAAAGGTAGGCCTTTGAACGTTAGCATTATCAGAATTCGAAATACAATACATACCCCAAAAGGCAAAAAAAAATCAGGTTTTGACTAACTTTCTGACCGATCATCCATGCCTTGACATACCTGAGGAAATCGAATTAGAAATCAATTCATTCGAATTAAAACATTGGGTTTTCTATTTCGAGGGGTCAAAAACCTCTAAAGGTACAGGAGTAGGAGTAGCATTAATAAATCCTTTAGGGATTTGTTACAAGTTCACATTCACTTTGGATAGGATGTACACCAACAATCAAGTCGAATACGAAGCCTTAATCGTAGGCTTAGAATTAATGATAGATATGGAGGTAAAGAATGTGATCATTAGAGGTGATTCTCAATTGGTAATTCACCAATTGACCGGTGATTTTAAGTGCCAAAGTGATTCTATTATAAGTCAAAATGAAATCGCCCAAAAATTGTTGGAAAAATTCGATCAAGTAGAGCTTCAATGTGTTAATAGAATAAATAATGACATAGCAATTAAGTTGGCCTAGATGGCCTCAGGGTATTCAAAGGCTTTAAATTGGAACTCTACTTATGAATATGGAGTAATATTGCCCGTAGTCCAAAGAAGGGCGATAAAGATTGAAATTCATTGCATACAAAATGGATATGCAAAGGATTGGAGGACAGAGATTAAAAAGTTCCTTAAAAAACCTAATAAAGGAGGTAGTAGAAAAATAAAGTTGCGTTTGTTAAACTATACATTGATAAATGAAGAGTTGTTTAAGAAACGCTATGATGGTATATTGCTAAAATGTATAAGTTTGCAAGAAGCCAGAACAATCATGGCTGAAGTACATGAAATGATATGTGGAGCTCATCAAGCTAGCCAAAAGATGAGATGGTTAATTATTAGGAATGAATATTTTTGGCCTAAGATGGGAGAATCATGTGTTCAATATGCAAAGAGTTGTCTAGCATGTCAAAAGCATGGTCCGATACAAAGGGCGCCAGCAAGAGAGATGGCACACATTATCAAACCCTGGCCGTTCAAGGGTTGGGCGATAGACGTGATAGGGAAGATTTATCCCCCATCGTCCAAGCAACATACCTTTGTTATAGTTGCAACTGATTTTTTCGCTAAGTGGGTAGAAGCGATACCTTTAAAGGAGATTACCCAAAAGAGTGTTATAGAATTTATCCGTGATCATATTATTTATAGACTTGGGATTCCACAAACTTTGATGGTAGATCACGGAACTTCTTTAAATGGAGATCAAGTGAATAAATTCTTGAGCGAGTTTGGAGTTAAATTAGTGAACTCCACATCATATTACGCTCAATCTAACGGACAAGCAAAATCTTCTAATAAGATTCTAAAAAATATCATAAGAAAAATGATAAATGAAAATGTCAGGAATTGACACGAATGTTTAAACAAAGCTTTATGGGCTTATAGGACGTCGCCTCGGTCAAGTACCAATGTTACTCATTTCCAACTTACTTATGGACAGGAGGTCATTTTGTCTATGAAAATCAATGTGCGATCAATCAGAGTGTGTTTACAATATAAGTTAAGTGATGGTGAGTATACCGAATCACTAGTTCAAAACTTATTGGAGTTGGACGAATTAAAGTTGGACGTCCTAGATAGATTGCAAGTTCAAAAACGAAGGATGGCTAAATTTTATAATAAAAAAGTTATAGCCAAGTTATTTAACTTGGGCGAATTGGTTTGGAAAATAATACTCCCTTTGGATAATAAGGATCCAAAGTATGGCAAGTGGTCGCCTAATTGGGAAGGGCCATATAAAGTAAATAGTATGTTGCCTAATGGAGATTACCATTTAGAAAATTTAGGTGGCACCAAGCACATAAAGTTCATTAATGGCAAATATTTAAAAAAATATGTTCCTTCTTTATGGGCGAATGAACAAGTAAAAGCGTAATCAAATTGCATTGAACGATCGTAGATAAATGGGGCCAGAACGAAATACGTTCAAATAAATTCCTTTATTATCAAATATACATTACAAATTGTGAGATACAAAATACTAAATGCTCTACAAGCTATAATTGAGAGTAAACTAATTTCTCGATCAATCGCTAAGCACGAGGGTGAACCGGCCTTGGTCGCCGTCCTGATCGCACTGCTGCAAGGGCAGGCAGAGAGGCTGAGAAGCATTCTCAACAAGTAAAGGAAGAAAAGCACCTTCAAATCGCCTGCCTAATCGCATTGCTGCAATAATGGGCAAAGAGACTGAGAAGCACTCTCAACAAGCAAAGTCGCTTGAAAAGCATCCTTAAAAATTGTCTTCCATCATTGAACTCCTTATAAAAATATGGAGACGATGGAAAGAACTTTGCTGGCCAAAGAATATTTCCTATATCTCTCATACCAAAGGTGACATCAAAACAGATAGCAAAATGGGCGGATCAAACGATCCATTTCTATGGAAGATGAAAATTTTGGATCAATTGTTGAGATGCCAAACGATGGCAGCAAATTAGTTTTTGAAGAAAAGAATGAAAATGAAAATGATGAGTATGAAATACACACGCATTTATAGAGGCGTGAAGGTAAAAAGACAGAATGTGAATGGCCACATTCGTGCCTAATAACTGAAACGTCTTGGGAAAAGAGATGAAAATACCAAGGAAGAATGTGCATGAATCTTAGCATAAAGTAATTAAATGCTTGGGAGGTTGACGATTAAGGACAACGTCAATTAAATACGCAAGTAGAAAAATTAGTCGTTCATTAATAACGATAACTGTTGTTACATTCAAAATTAGCAATGACGGTTAGCACGAAGTTACAAAAGGAAAGTTAAGGCATTGAATGTTTTAATTGCAATTTACCCCAGGGCGAATGAATTCTTTCCCTAAGTCTCCCCCAATCTTCGCTCTGCTGAGAAGAAGCGACATTTAATTCAACTACAAAATCGTCATCAACTTCCAGCTTTTTGTACTGCTCAACCAAAGACTTGGTTCGTTCAATTCCTTGGGAAGCATTATGCTTTTTAGCAGCCATTCTCGCCCTACAGTCGTCTATCTTTGCTTGAAACTCCTTTATTTCCGCAGCCAAACTTGTCATCAAAGAGTCTTCGACCATAACGTCGGAAGAGATTTCTTTCAATTCGTCCTCGGCTTTGTTAATCTCTAGAAGCAAAGACTCTCTTTCAAATGCAGCACGAAGATACTGAGTACTCCTGGCCTTCAGTTTAACATTTTTGGCTAGCAAGGAGAGGATATCAGAGAGAGCAACCTTCAACGTTGCTTTAAAGTCAGCAGAAATGTTGAGCGACGGAAGTGTAAGTGCTTGCGCCAATTTCGCACTCAACAGCTCAAGTTTATCCTTATGTTTAGTAGCACTAGCCTGGCCGATATCCATGTCCATGAAAGACATGTCCTCAAATATCAGCTGCTTGAGAAATTTCATAGCTTCCTCTGAAGAAGCAGAAGGATGACTGGTTGAAGTCGGGCGAGACGTCTTGACTTGTCCCCAGGAAGTAAACAAGTTCTGGATAGAACGCACAATATCATCAGCATCCTGCAAAGAAAAGTGCCAACATTGAGGATTTTCACTACAATAAACGAAGTGAAAATGAAAGTGAAGCAAAAGGTTACCTCATTAGCAATCTTGGGAAGTCCAAGCATATCAGCAGTATGCTCCACCACTTGTGGTGACTTCCCCTTATTTGGGCGAGAAGACTCTGCCACAACGAGCAGGCCCATGAGAGCCTCTGCATAATTCAAGAAGTAACGAATCAGAAACCAGTAGCACAAGCAAAGGTAAAACATCAAAATATGTATTACCTTCTGATTCCACGTTTGGAGGGTCGGCGCCCTGGGAAGAAGGTGGCCCTTCTACTAGTTGTGATGAAGGTTCCGGGATTAAGGGTTTCTCTTTAAGCATAATCTCTTCACCAGCTGATTTGGACGAAGTAGCTTCAGCAAAAGATGATGGAGGAGGAGCTGCCAAAATCAAAGCCTTCGAAGGAGAGGTAGAACTTTTCGGAGAAATTCAGGTAAACCATTAGTACATAGAAAAGCATGTTTAGGAATAAACAAATTCAATTACCTTTCTCCTAACGATGAGAGGAGCATCATCATCATCATCATCATCCTGTAAAGTGGGAGATGCTGAAGCTGGCCATTTGCGGCTTAAGGCAATTTTAGCTGCAGTGGCCTTGGCAGGTAGAGAAGCTGATGGATGGATAGAATGTTTAGCGCGAGCAGGGGAGGAAGGATTCCTAATGGACACAGGGGTGACCAAAATGGGAGAAGTAGAGGGGGTGTCTGACTGGTCCAGTAAATGGAAGGCACGATTAGCATTAGTTGCAAACAATTGGCGTGTTACTGATGGCCAAAGATGTTCAAAAAGGGGATGGACAGCACAGCTGGAATTGAAAGGGGCTAATGAAAATTTGCTCGTCAAAGGAATGTTGCGAGTATCTATAGCATGTGCCTTTGCCTTATTAATAGTGTGAAAACGGTTTGTCAAATTTTTGGAGTAACAGGGAGGAACAGGCCAAGTTTGGCCAAAACCAAGTTGGCGAGCAAAAAATTGGGGAGCATATATTTCAACCCCAACTTTGGCATTGGTTCCAGTTAAGATATCGTGGAACAACTCCCTCCCAATCAAAAACTGAACCCAAACAAGTAGAGAGGCACTCGCACTGTCTAGGGTGGATGGAGGTTGCACATAATCTGGAGTCAAATGAGCAGGAAAAGGAAAAAATGAAGGAATCGAATTTAAGGTATAAAAGAATGAAAAAATGTCCCTACTGGACATATTTACAGGGGTCATTGGATCAATGGCTAGCCCATAGCAGCTAGCAGAACGACTGGAAATGGATGGAGCACCAAGTGGTGGAAAATATGCTCTCTACCACAGTTAAGTGAACCAAAGGGAGCCACTGTCAGTGAGAGATGCACCATTCTTCAGTTGAAACTGAAGGGAAGCCATGCCTCTATAAAGGGCGGCTAAAAAGAAAGAACATAGGTTCAAAGGCCTACCATGTGTCAATTCATGCGCTATGGGTAAATAGCTCATAGAATATTTCATACTTGACACGCAAAGAATATATTTACAGAGCCAAATCTGAAGAAAGTCCACACGCTCAGCATGGGAAGGTTCAGCGCTTGGGTGATTATAAAAGCCTTGCAGACTTGAATAGGACTCAGTAAGTTTCTTGTCAAATTTCGGGGCAACACTGTAAATCACGATACCAGGAAAGATGGTTTCGCCCAAAGACGGGAGATTTACTAGGGCTCCAACATCCCTTAAAGTAATAGACATGGGACCAAGAGGGAAAACGAAAGTGTTATACTCAGAAGACCAAAAACTCAAAGCAATAGGAAAAAGCACTGGGTCAAAAATCGAGTTGAAGAGAAATTTCTAATAAATCTGAAATCCTAGCACGATCAAAAATCGCCTTGGTGGGGCCATGACTCACAAGACGTGCATGCCATCTACGAAAAATAACATCAGCTTTGGGCCAAGTGCGAATACATTTTTCGCGAATCAGCTTCAATGGCAGAGAGTTCAGGAACGGAGGACCTTGAGTGCAAGGGAACAGCTGGCCCACCGCCACTTGTCCGACGGCTTCGGCATTATTGAACGATGGACCCAAATAGAATTCATTGAGGTTATTACTAGCTTGTGCAAGGAAGTTTGAATTTACATATGGCCTAGAAAGGATTTTCTGGAAATCTTCAAAACTAAAAGAATCAAAAGATTAAGTTTGTGAAGTCGCCATTGGAAACAAAGTAGTAGTTTTGATAAGGTTTGCCTGAGAAACGTAGTAGAGAAGCAAAAAGATGAATAGTGAAATAGCGAGGAAGAAGCGCGAAATATAGAGACGTGGTTTAGTGGTGCGATGAAATGGCGTGTCCTTCTGGTTTATAAGGGTTTGTAACGTTGCACCTTTTCAGATTGTAGAAGGAAATAATGATTGAAATTCTTGGGAATTTCAAATATTGCTGGAAAATACAAAGTGAATATGGCAAAGATTAATAATTAGTATTAATTCTACCATATTGGGAGGTAATTGTTGATACACTAAAAATGCAGCCCAAATCAAATAGCCCAAAGAGTGAAGCCCAATTAGAGAATTCAGGATAAAGGTTCAAACAGGATTATTGATGAATGCGGTGGAAGCCCACGAATACGGTAACATCATCCCCCGAGTTTGCAAGACGCCCAGAATCTGAACGAATAGAATACCCTACGATCGCCCAGAGTGATGACCCCGTTCTCGCCCAAACCTTTGAATTGCCAAGGATCTCAACAAGCATAAACATTATGGTTATCCAAAATAACAGTTATTGAAGCAGTTATTGAGTGATCTTATCACATTTCACGATTCAAGGAGCCCAGTTGAAGGCGGTTGAACGACAAAGAGTAATAGCAACAGTTAGGGGCGGCAGTTCCACAACAAGTTAGCCATTATAAAGAAAGTGGGTAATTTTACAGCAATCAAACAATTTTCAAGCGGTTTGTCACGAAGAAATCATCAAAGGAATATAAAAGGAAGAGAAGACATAGAGAAAAGGACCCCGAATCAATTACTCTCAAACAGAGAATATGTAATTTCAATTTCTTAGTTTAAACTTAAACATTTTTTTTAGTACTCGTGTGCTTGCGCCTCTTGGAGGCATTCTATTTAGTTCCAGTTGTAAATCATCGCCAATAAAACACCCCTTTTTGGGATCTTGTCTCAAGAGGTCTGTTCCTTACATAATCGTCTGATTCGTTTTTAATTGTTAGTGACTATCCATGCGAAACAGCTTCTTATCCCACTAAAGAATCCTCTTCACCATCTCCATTTCCACCTCTGGCTGTTTGACCGCTCCCTCCGCCAGCTCCATCACTGCCTAGCTACTGCAGAGATTTCTCCTACTGTCCCACACTTGAGACATTTATTGTCTTTATGAATTTTACGATTGCTGCCTAATCTATGGCTGTTATGCATATGAAAATGCAATTTGCTGTGAGGGTATTGAGAACTGCTACCCCAGCGAGTATCCCATTTGTGATGTCGAAGAGGGCCTCTGCCTTAAGGTATGCTCTTAAATCCTTGTTTTATACAAATTTTGATCTTCTTGGCATGTTGAAGATAGAACTTTACTGATGTTTTTATCCTAGACGTATTTCAGAAATTGAAACTCATCAAAAACTTTGAATAAAACTAATATATTTGAATCGAGGACTGGTGTAATGTTTTCAGTAACCATTTTCGTACTACCTATCTTTTGATAGGATTATGTTGGTTCCTATGATGACTATTTTATGTATTAAATGATAATTGTCATCATCTTCTTTAAACTTTTCTAGAGCCGTGGTGATTATATTGGATGATTATATTGGACTAACAACTAGTAAAAGGAAAATGGCAAAACACAGAGTCCCATGAAGTAAAAACGAAGAAATAGAAAAAGGTTCAATGGAAGAGGAATCCATTTACTGCAAATTGCTGAAAATTATGATTAAAAGCCATTGTAAGAGAAATGTCAACGAGCGTCATAAAAAGTCATCATAATGGAGTAACAAGGATAGTAAAAAAATTTAATATTAAATAAAAATATTAGAGATTTAATAATGAAAAATCTTAAGAAATGAAAGAAGCCCTAAAAAATAAATCAAAAGGAAAAATGTTGAATATTTGAATTAAAAAATCATTATTAAACAAGATTTACAGCAATGTTTATATTTGAAGCCGAGGTAGAGGTTAAGAGGCAGGCACAAGAGTGGGACCCGCACAACCAGTCATTTAAAAAACGCGGGAAATCTTGCCCGTTTCCCAGTTTTCTTACAACCCAAATGGGACCCATTTAAATATGTCAAAAATAAAACAAAACAATAATTATACAGAAAATAATTGCTATACCTTTGGGTCCCTTAATAATTGCTATAATAGCAGTTTGATCTTCAACTTCTAAAGGGTAAATTGATCCCTAAAACCAAATTTCTCTTCGTTCATATGACCCTTGCATAGCTAAACTAATTAAGATAAGCTTCTCAATTTAAACTTGTATGAAAATAATTGAACCGAAATATGTTTTTGTTGTTAAACAAAAAAAGTATTAATGCAATTCAAAAGGTTGATTAAGAGCTCGTTTGATATGACTTTTGAAAAGTCAATGAGTTTTTTATATTCAAAAGTTACTGTTGAACTCGTTTGACAAATTTTATAAAAGTGTTTCTGGTAAAAAAACTTTTAGAGGAAGTTAATTCAATGCGATTTCCTCGAAAAACATTTCTGAAATAGCAAATACTTTTAAAAATTAGTTTTCAATAACTTCATCTAAAAGTTTTTCTATAGGAATAAAAGCAAAAGTCATGTCAAACGAACCTTAATCCTAGTAGCTAACCTTTTATGGCACAGTTAATTTCGCTTTTGCATAAACATTCATGTATTAAAATGTGAAGAGAAATTTTCACTACTACAAATGTATATACTGAAATGTTGTGTACTATTTATTTCGGTGATTTCATTATAACAAATACTTTTTACATATCTGAGTATCTCATAATGGTTGCTTCTCTTATCTTTCAAGGGTCAAGTTACAATTTCATAAAGATATAGATAATTTTATTGTTATGGGTTGATTATGCAATAATAATGAAATGTTAAACTAAATTGCTTCTTTTTAAAAGATGAGGATGAATTTTTAACTGCTTCATTAGATTGGTGGATCAAGATGCAATTTTCCCAGAAGAACAAGGAAAGAGCGTAGTTTGTAGAGGGTTGTCGTATCTGGGGGTGGTGTGGAGCGCAGGAGAGAGACAGTGAAAGAAACAGAAACGAAGGACTATTTTTAGAGAGAGAAAGTTAAAGAAACAATGCAAGCAGCTATCTTTAGAGAGAGAAAGCGTTTTTTTTTTTTTTTTTTTTTTTTTTTTTTTTCCTTCTTTTTATTTTTTTTTCCTTTCCTTTTTCACTTTTCCCTGTTTCACAGTATGGTGGTCGAAGAGAGTTCTCACCTCTGAGATCATCGTGGAAAGGGTAGTCTAGGAAATCACACACAATTTCTTCGCATTTCAATTTTTATCTAATAATATATATATATTTTTTAATTCAAGCTGCGATTTGGAGTGTCACAATAAATTCATTTAATTATACTCTGCACCCTTTTCTATTTACTGTTTTTTTCTTGAAAATATTATGCAGAAAAAAGTATTTTGAAAAGGCATTCAAATTACAGGCAGCTAAAGAATTCGTTGCATCATCATCGACTGCCCTTTTTCCCTCCTCTTCATGTAACCTTTTACTCTGCAAATTTATAAAATTTATGCTCTTTACCTTTTCTTTATAGATTGCTTGTTCATATGGTTATTCTCTTATAATATATTCTGTTTAGGCGTGTGGGATACCCTTGTTTTGTCCTATTTTAACTTTATTCAAGAACCAGGATTGATAAATTTGTGACAGTTTCTACACTGAATCTCGGAGATAATTCATTGAGCCTGTTTATGCAATTGTTCGTGGAAACGGAGGTGCTATAGTCCTAATTTTAATAATATTTGAAGATGAGAGACCCTAATGTGGTTACTACGTCGAAGAAGGGAATTTTTATATGTGCGTTTTTCTTGTTTTTTGAGAAGAAATTGTAGTTGTTTTTGCATTATTGGTATTGTGTCCGAGTAATTTTACATTGCTCGGAGGAAGGTGGTGATCTCTCGTGGAACGTTGAAGATTTTTGGTTTTGTTTGAAGAAATTGCAATTGTTGACGTGTTTCGAGTAATTCTGTATTGCTCGGAGGATTATTTTGCGCAAGAAAACTGGCGATTTTGTGTTGCAGCTTGTACAAATTCCTGGCTGTTGGCAGAAATCAAAACTGCCTCCACCACTGTGACATACGGTTTGGCAAGCAATGGGGGGTAGATGGACGACTAATCGAATCCAGTTATCTTGTTTTTTGCTTTTGATTCTCGTTTTGCAGATTCAAGTGGCCTGTTCTCTCAATTCTGAAGGTAACAAAATTTAGACCGAACATGCCAATAATGTCATTATTGACTTGATAGAAATGGCAATGCAGGATTAGCATTGTTGGAATTCCGAGCAAGGGTAGATTGTGATCCATCTGGAGCATTAGCAAATTGGAATCCTAATGACTGTGACCCGTGCACCTGGTCAGGTGTTCATTGTCTGAACGGTGGAGTGTATATGCTGTAAGTACTTATGTCTTATTAGCAATTTTAGTTGCATATTTGAGGTAATGCCTTCATGCTTAAGTTCCTATAAATCTCTTGAAGATTCCGAATTTTGACTAATCTCTTCCCTCCTTCCCGCCCCATCTCCTCCCCTCTCCTATCGAAATATTCTTCAAAGAATGGCTATATTTCTTTATGCATTTAATTTTTACCCTGTGAATAGGGATCTCAATGGACAGTACTTGCAAGGAGTATTGTCTCCCGAGCTTGGAAATCTTACTCATTTAAGATTTCTGTGAGTATCAACTTCTTTCTGGGCTTTTTACATTATAATTTCACAACTATCAACTAATTATCATTTCCAGCATTGAGGTAGTATGATATTACCAAATTTTTGATCAATCAACTAAGTCCCCAAACCTCTTTTCTCACTTTTGATAGAAAAGGACTTCAGGATTTTCTATATTTATTGTTTTTAAAAATTGTATAAGTCTATCTTACATGGGCCATTTTTGACTGATCATAGTAACCTCTCCAAGAACCATTTTTCGGGCAGCATCCCTCCACAGCTCGGTCAGCTTGCGACACTGGAAGTGTTAGACTTAAGGAATAATAATCTGAACGGAGCAGTTCCTGCAGAATTAGGCAGACTACATTCACTGAAACACTTGTGAGTTTTTAGCTGCCAATGTTAATTTACGCATGATGCTAGAAATAATATTATCTACCTTTGCTAAATTATATATTTTGCTTTAGGTTGCTTTGTAACAACAGATTTGAAGGAAGCATTCCTCTGGAGATTGAGAAACTTAATTTGCTGGCAGATTTACAGTTCGATGAGAATTTTAAAACTGCTTCTGGAATTGGCCGTGTGAATAGAAAAATTGGGCACTGGTAACATATTACTTCTTTCGCATGTTAAATTGCCTTTTAAAACTCAAACCACCTATACGAATAAACTTGAGAAGAGATTTAATTTGTACTAACTGTTCCAAAGATATTTTATGCTAATTTCTTACCTCTGGCGAATCTTGTTATGGATATGATTTATAACAAATCTATATCCTTTTTTCCGAAAGAGATTTATGGACTACTGAAAACGGTAGTGTTTCATATTGATTAATTGTCACACATTTTACTTCTAAGTCACTGTTTCATCACACAGTGGGAAGCATATTTAGATTCTCGTTTTTTGAACACTTTCCCGTTTTATGTTAATCATGTCCTGTGCAGCACGTGGCAGAGTGGTCATGAACCATCAAAGAAGCAAGATTCTTTTCTGATATCAATTACAGAGACCCTAATCCATCACTTCAATCTGTTCTCTCTGTAAGTAATCTCAAGGTTTCTTTTACAGCAAAGCTTAGTTGTGCTAATTTTTCATCTTTTTCTTCACATTGTTTTATACATGAAAATCATTGTCAAGGTCCGGAAGAAAATCATTGCACCATCATGCTGATAATAGCTGTAGCAATCAACCAAGTAAGCACTGACATGTTTTCCTTGAGTTAAATACACTGACAGTCACTAAATAGTAAGTACTTAAATTTTGTCATATTTGGTCAAACCAGAAGACATTAATAAAATGATCATATTGTAGCAAATGCGCAAGTTCAGTTACCTATTTTCAACGAAGTTTAGTTTTGGCGAGTAAATTGAAATTTCACTGGAAGTGCAGCAGTTTTTACTGTTTTCTGGTTCTTTAATCAAATAGGCCATTCATTTGTCAAATTATATTTGTTATTGCATTTGCTAGGTTCTCTTGAGCCAGATGTCATCGAAAATGTAAAGAACCTGGCGCATAATGCACGTCGTATACTAGTTGAACAGTCGAGTAATCTTGCTGCAGCCCCCACCGATATTAGGTCGCCATCAGATCCTATCATCGCTCTTCCAAGCAGTAGGAGTAGCGGATCATTTTCAGCTGTACCAAATAGGAAGAAACAGGCTCCTTTTCCTGTACCATCACCCGTTCCACCTCCACAGCATGAGCCAAGTAACACAACTAATCCTCCTCCGGATTCATCTGCTGCTGCCAGTAAACCAAATGATAAGCAATCTCCTACTGGTGAAACATCTGGAAATTCATGGAAGTATATCATTGGGATTTCAAGCGCAGTTTTCCTGCTCATTTTTGTAGCAGCCGTCTTTGTCATCTGCAGAAGCAGAGCGGTTAAAACAATTTGTCCTTGGAAGACTGGATTGAGTGGACAGTTGCAGAAAGCATTTGTTACGGGTATGTATGCTCCTTGTGGTCTAGAATCTGATACTAAAAAGCTAGTTTGAAGAGAAACATGTAATGTTTCAAATTAAGTTCTTTTTCATGCAATTTTCTCTGGTTTGGGTAGAACTTGTTCTTTTTCTTTTTCCACTTCCTTCTTGAACTGGATATGAACTGAGGCAAATACGTGAATTAGAATGCATTGAGCAATGGGCAAGTGCTTTGACTTGCAGGGGTCCCCAAGTTAAACAGAGACGAGCTAGAAACTGCATGCGAGGATTTCAGCAATATTATCAATGCATTTGAAAATATAGCGACTGTGTACAAGGGAACTCTATCCAGTGGAGTAGAGATCGCTGTTGTCACAACTGCTATATCATCTCTTAAAGATTGGTCAAAACGTTGTGAATTGATATTCCGGAAGAAGGTTAGTTCATTCATTTAGAACGACTTGAAGGGTTGCTAAAGTACAACAGTCATCTCATGCAAATGCTATTTGAACTTACTCATATTGTTTTTTCCACTTCAATAGATTGACATGTTGTCGCGAGTGAATCACAAGAATTTTGTTAATCTTATTGGATACTGCGAAGAGGATGAACCTTTTACGAGGATGATGGTTTTGGAGTATCCTCCAAATGGCACTCTTTCCGAGCATTTGCACGGTAATTCTTGTTGATATTAGAAAGAGCTCGTTTGGTTGTGATTAAAAGTTACTTTTTCAAAAAGTAATTTAAGACGTAGCACGTTTGGGGACTTAAATTTGAGCACAGCCAAACATGTCAAAATTCTTGTTGATAATAGAAAGAGCTCGTTTGGTTGTGCTTAAAAGTTACTTTTTCAAAAAGTAATTTAAGATGTAGCACGTTTGGGGACTTAAATTTAAGCACAGCCAAACATGTCAAAATTCTTGTGCTTGTCATTTTGGGATACTTGTTTTTTTGAGATTTGATTCGTTCTTCCTTCAGTTAAAGAACTTGAACATCTTGACTGGAATGCAAGGATGAGGATAATCATGGGGATAGCTTATTGCATTCAGCACATGCATGATTTGACTCCACCGCTGGCACATTGCAACTTGACTTCAAAATTCATATTTTTGACAGATGATTATGCTCCTAAAGTAGGCTTCTTTCTCTTCATGAATGTTTATGCAATATTTTATATCTATGAAGTGCACTCTCCCCTTGCTCCCTGTTCCTGTTCCCATTCCCATTTTCCTTGTCCCCCTTTCCCTCGCCCATCCATTAAATGCATTTACTTGGGAGCTCTTGAGAAACTGCAAATGAGGAGGGGGGCACCACTGTGAAAAAGGAACATTTTTTTTTAATAAGAATAAAATTGGCGTTGTAGAGTAAAAGAAGTCATTTTGAACATAATGTGTTACTTTTATCTTCATTATTGCTAGAGATCTATTGTGAAAAATTCCCCTATAAGTTGTCAGCCAATTTTAATGAAATAAATGATTGCTTTTTTAGGTTGCAGAGATCGGCTTCTGGAAAGAACTCGTTGCCAAGTCAAAGAATCTGGAAAATGATTCTGAGCATTCTGAACTTCCACCACTTGCTGACGGTGAAACAAATGTTTACAGCTTCGGAATACTGTTGCTTGAAATTATCTCTGGAAAACTTCCATACTCCGAAGAGCAAGGGCCTCTCATCAACTGGGTATCTGTCTGGTGGATTGCTACTTATTTGTTTTAATTTTTTGTTATGGATTAATTCATACTTCTTATTTATGAGAAAAACACAAGGTACAAAAACCTAGGCTACCTAGCAAAATATACAAAAATTTATAGTGGTCCATTACGATGAATGAGAAGAATATTATGATAGTAGAATTTGTATTTGAAGGAAAACAGCGCCCTAAGAAATATGTAGGAATACAAGGACACCTAGTACGTGAATAGAATCTTTGATATGCCCCTAAACCTGACTTAATGATGTTTTGAATGACATTTTGCAGTGGGTAAGTGAACCGTGTAATTAGGCTTAGGCTCCATGTAGTTGTACATTGTTGAAGTTTTGAACAACATGCCTCTAGTTTGCTGATTCCTAGAATTGTATATTTCAATTCTATAATGTTATATTATTTCGACATTGTTAGGCTTCTGAATACTTGAACGATATGAGGAAGATCAACTACTTGATCGATCCAACCTTGAAGTCCTTCAAAGATAACGAGCTCGATGTGGTGTGTGAAGTAATCCAAAGATGCATTCAACAAGATGCACGAAAGAGGCCAACGATGAAAGAAATAGTTCAGAAATTACGGGGAGTGATTGATGTATCGCCTGAGGCAGCAGCACCAAGACTTTCTCCCCTCTGGTGGGCTGAGCTTGAGATCTTATCACAAGAAGCAGTTTAGTTTACTCTGTGTATTGAATATAAGTCAATTATATCTCATTTTAATGCATACAATTGTACCTTATTTTTCTTCAACAAAGAAATCACAACTCTATTTCCTTTTATTTCATTTATTTGTTGCATCGTGTCATTCTCATCATCCATATTATTTAATTATTTAACGTTTTTGTCACCTTGAAACAAGTATAAATGTATTATAATACTATATGTATTTTTGTGAGTAAAGAATGGCATGTAAATTAAAGGCAATGTTTGACAAGAGAGTTGTATATCACGTGGATGTAGTAAATATTTACATTTTATTTTATATTTATTTTTTTTCACTCTAAATGATGTTGAATTCTTGAATTTGAGGCGAATCAGATGGCTAGAACGGTATGAAATGAATGAAGATTTTTTTGACAAGTATTAGAGTTAGTAGAGGTTTTGAAAAACTTATCATTATACATCAAAATGATGCACAATTTTTGATAAAAATTAAGTCTAACTTCACCTATATGTGAGCCATCGAATTGTTTAATTTTTTAGACGAAGCGATTCAACTATTTTTAAATTCAAGCTCTCGTACTAAACAAATTTTTGAATTTGGCAATGATCAGGCCTTTGGACACCCCCCCCCCCCCCCCCCCTCCTTCTCAAAATTCGAAAACCATGAACTTGGTGAAGGACATTGGATCACTAGAACCCATTCACCTCTTTCCATCCTTTGGTCTATGGATGTCATTCTCTGCATTAGTCAAATCGAAGCGACTACCTTGATCACTGATTCCATACATCATACTAACGCTCGGCTAATATATATGAATCATTATAATTAATTAAATAATTTTTCATCTACACATTTTGTGCAATCTAGTACTATTATACTTATCAAGAGAGCTGCTATAGGTACAGAGATTTACCTACCGAATACACACAATACACACAGGAAGGGCGGGATATATATATATATATATATATTTTTTTTTTTTTTTTACAATATTTTATACATGGGGCCCACTCCTATGTGAGTAGGAATTCAAAAATCTGTCATTTTTCTGGCAAAAAAATTCTGTACCTGAAGAATTTTTCACTTATCAATCACTTATTTATATCTATTTATAATTTAAACTGTGTATAAACAACTTTCAAACATATTCATAAATAAGATTCACTTTCAAGATGTAAATTCACAAATCCTCTTCAAAGAATAACATCAACAATGCTTGGTGGATAGAAATAAGGGATGTTATTTCAAAGAAAAATTCCAAAAGGGCTAGTTATCTCTATCCTTAAAGTGTAAAAACTAATTAAGTTACAAACAAATTTAAGGTTGGCCAAATTTATTTGTGGTTTCCTGAAAACATTGTTTTGATCAATTTGGTTAAGTGATCCCCTCGTAACACAAGAACAAGAAAGTCCCAACTCTATAATTATCTCGATTTCTTTATATTATTCACTTATTTTCGGATAAGTAATTATAGGGTACCATTTTTTTTTCATTCTTGGTTGAACCCTAATCTTAAGGATCCCTCACCACCCTATTTTTGGAGTATCGTGAGAGAGGTTAATCGCGTGATATGCCTCACAGTCCAAAAAACAAGAACTATTTGTACATTGGTGTCTACAAAATTCTAATCCATATTTTATGAATCGAACTCTCACAATATAACTATCAACAAGGCTGAACATATCCTTTGCACCACTAGATATGTCCAAGGGCACCTTTTTCTTCATTCTTTCCTGTGGGGAGACGAGGGAAGAGAGACCAAAAAGGAGAAGAGCTGGAATCACATGGGTGCTGTTTTCTTGATGGGTCCTCCCTCTTTCTCTATCTAATTCTTTCCTTACCGACAATTATGAACACTGAACCATAAAAAGAAAAACCTAATCAAAAGCTAAATTCTTCTTCTTCCTCATCTCCTTCTGGTTTGATTTCCTGTCGGAGTTTTATTTCATCAGTATTATGGCCGACGATAAGGTAATAAATTCTTTCGTTCCTTTTCCATTTTTCCCATAAAAGATTGGATTTTTTTCTGGGTTGTGTTCATTTAGGAGAAAATTCTGGAAAAAATATGCTTAAAATAGGGGTTTTACCTGTTAATTTTTCTGTTTTTCCGCTTTGCTTGGTTGTGTTATGGGTGAAGAATAGATAAGAAATAGCCTTTCGTAATCTGTTGTTGAACATGGTCATATCTTGAGGGGTTTATTTTTTTATTTTTATTTTTTTGTCGAATTCTGATACGCGATTTCGTTTTTAGTATTTGTAAAATTAGATTGTTAGAAAACAAAACTCGTTTGTCCGAATTGAGCATTTTCTTGATGTGTAGGGTATTATAAATTGTATTAGATTATTCTCTTTATTCCTCAAGATTTTCGAGAATTTTTGCTCTACGTTTTAATTGATTATTTTTTGGCGTGATATAGGTAAAAAAATTACTTCTTGCTCAGATTTCAGGTAGCAGAACAGGGACTAGATTAGGAGTTTGGTTATTTTTTTTACTGTGCCCCTTGATTCACGATCTGAACTTAATTGAACAATTTCTTATTCATTAAACCGGCTTTTCAGAAGGGATGGTGGGATCTGGAGTGTCTGTTGCGGGTGCTACTGCATATCCCAGGCTGATAATCTCCAGCTAATTCATGATACTTCACTTATTGATTTGTGGATTAAGGCCTTGTTTGTGCCCCGTTTCGGAGGAAAAAAATGATTTTTTGAATAGCGCATTGATGGGAAATGTGTGTTTAAAAAATAAGGAAAATTTTTGAATTTATGTGTAATTTTATTTTATTGGAGAATGTGTGGTTGAAATGATGTCAAAATACTGTAGAAGAAGGCATTTTTTTTTATAAATAATGGGGTTCAAACAAGCTGTAAGTTCAAATATATGATAAATCTGGATCTATTGCGGGTATAACAGGATTTTGTTATGGTCCTGAAATCTTATTAATATAATTTATTCTTTGTAGTTCAAATGCTATTCAACTCCTGAATGACCAAAACTTGTTCTTGTTTAATATAAATTATGTTGTAGGACATGTCAGATCCTGTAATGGATGGGAATGGTGCTGTCACGGGTCACATAATTTCCACCACCATAGGGGGTAAAAATGGAGAACCCAAGCAGGTAAGACCACTTCTTGACTGCTTATGATCATGGTGATTCACAACTCATGTATGCATATGTGCAAGTGTATTAGTATGCATTTTCGAGCTTGCGTAAACATGAAAAAAAGAAAAAATAAAGGAAAAATGAAGAGGTGAAATCTAATTGGTATTGAATGATTCTTCATGCAGACAGTAAGTTATATGGCAGAGCGAGTGGTGGGGACGGGCTCATTTGGAATAGTTTTTCAGGTATATCTTCATTACTCCGGTGCTATTTGGTCATTCTGATATTTTCTGTCAACTAATTTTATTAATTTTTCACTTTATGTAGGCAAAGTGCCTGGAAACTGGGGAGAATGTCGCTATTAAGAAGGTCTTGCAAGATAGAAGATACAAGAACCGGGAACTGCAGTTAATGAGGACAATGGATCATCCAAATGTTGTTTCTCTGAAGCATTGTTTCTTTTCAACTACGAGCAAAGATGAGTTGTTTCTCAATTTGGTAATGGAATATGTTCCGGAAACCATGTATCGGGTCGTGAAGCACTATAGCAACACCAACCAGAGAATGCCACTGATCTACGTGAAACTTTATACATACCAAGTATGCGTTCATCTTCATTATTAGCTATTTATAATATACAACCCTGAGGGGTAGCTCAATGGTCGAACTTTGGGTTTGCTCCTCAATAGTCACCAATTCAAATCCCCTCAAGGCCATTGAGGTGAGTACCCGACTAGAAATTTCAGGGCCCCATGAGATTAGTCGAGATGTGTGCAAGCTAGTCTGGACATCCACGGTCATAAAAAAAATAAAATAATAAATAAATAAAATAAAAATTTATTAGCTATATATGATATATGTATCATTTTCTACAAAATAATTAGGAAATATATCGTAGATTTTCAGGGGGCTGGCTTACATGCATACAGTTGCTGGAGTATGCCACAGGGATTTGAAGCCTCAAAATGTCCTGGTAAGCATTTAAGAACTATTTACAATTAATAACTTCAGTTGATGAGTTGTAGTCTTTAAGTAATGTTATTTGCTATTGCTATTCGTTACAGGTTAATCCTCTTACTCATCAGGTTAAAATATGTGATTTTGGAAGTGCAAAAGTACTAGTAAGTGAAACTCCTTCCCATTCCTGTTCTATTTGTTTCCGTGAACATCTGTGCTATATGATTTATAAGCATTTTCCATGATTTCCGTCTGTTGATCTGGGTAGGAAAATTTCCAATTACTCATAGGTCTTCATGTTTATGTTAGTTTTGTTGTTTGAGGTGCTGCCCTAAGTTATTTTCTTTATTGCTGCGCTTGTGCTAACGACCTGCTTTTATTTTTGTATGTTCTGAAATATTTGTTAGAAACTACTCCTGTCATAGTCCATCTGCTACTTTGTGTTCAATTTAAGAACATGATGATTGCGGTTGAAGTGATTTATAATTGATAAAATTCAATCCTAAACAGGTGAAAGGGGAAGTAAACATATCATACATTTGTTCACGGTTTTATCGGGCTCCTGAACTGATTTTTGGTGCAACAGAGTATACTACCGCAATTGATATGTGGTCTGCTGGCTGTGTACTTGCCGAACTTCTTCTTGGACAAGTTAGTAGAGTCTTAATATTCGGTCTTTGCTGAATTATGAGTTTTTTTATTTGTTTCTTTTGCATTTATATATTGGTCTGATGTAACATTCTAATTATCTAGCCACTGTTTCCGGGGGAAAATGCTGTGGGCCAGCTCGTGGAAATTATCAAGGTGCCATTTGATTAATAACTCTAAAAGTGATGCAAATTTGGTCATAGCTTTGATGCTCGGACTCTTCGAAATAGTCGGAGTACCCGTGTTGTGACATGGGTATGGGTATGGGGTATGTGTCATATCCATTTCAACCGAACACTTCGTCATTTTTGCTTCTTCTCCTTTTTCTTTCTTTCTTTTTTCTTTTCCTTTTCTTTCCCATTTCTGCTATCTATAAATCTAGCGTTACCGTCGAGAGGGTGGAGAAAGGCGGCAGCGCTAGTTTTTCCATCTTTTCCTTCCTTTTTTTTTTTTTCGTGGTTTAGGTTTTTATTTGTATAAAATGAAAATTAGTTCCATATAGTGCTATTTAGTTCTCCACTCAGTTTAAATTGCAATTAAGTCCCTTATTTTTTATAATATTTAGTGGTTCCCATAATTGAAAATTAAACTCCAAAATTCTATTATATTCGTCCTAACCCCTTATTCAATACATATTTTCTCTTTGTGAATAATTGATTTTGGTCTATTCAAAATGGCAGCTTGAATTAGTAAAAAAAGTTTGAAGTTTGAAAGACGTATCCAGTACTTTTGTCCGAAATTTGAACTCTTTTTAGCCATGTCCCCATATCTACATTTTCAAAAATAAAAGATGTGACACTTAGATATGTAAACCGTACCAGAGTCCGAGCAACATAAGGTCTTAGTGTTGTAGTTTCATTTGCTTTATCTTCCAGGTTCTTGGAACTCCAACCAGGGAGGAGATTCGTTGTATGAATCCAAACTATACTGATTTTAGGTTTCCTCAAATAAAGGCACATCCGTGGCACAAGGTATGTTTTCGTTATAAATTGGTTCCAGTTTATTAGGGAGAAACATCATTTGTTGGTTTATAATTGTATAAATTTTCTTGCTTCTGCATTTCCTCTTCATGCTATTGTCCTTGTTTGTGGTCACGCGATCTAACTTCTATTTCAGGTAGACTTTCCAAGGAAATTGTTTATTTTTCTAATGAGTGTGTATATCATAAAGAATGAAGGTGTCCTGGTAATCATAGGTGTAGTGTGTACATATAGAAATATCCAAAAGGCTTCCACTTGTAGGTGCAAAGCTAAGCTTCAAGAGTGAAACGGGAATAAATGAAACATGAACGGAGACTTAAATATGTTATTTCTTTCATTTACTTGAGTGTGGAGCTCTTACAAGTTTTTCGTTTTTCGGAGTTAGTCATATAGAAACTCAAATTGAGAATGTTTGGAATGTGAAAAATTACAATTGATTAATGTGCTGCAGAAAGATGTTTGTCTTAAGAGGATGTTAACACATGCAAACTATCCTAATGCCTCTCATATACGGGATGGATGTCTTCCTTTCATCTATGATATTCAATTGTAAGGCATTTCTAATGCTAAGGCCACCCATAACATTCCAAGGAAAGTATCACAAGAAAAATTGAAGTGTACCTAATATTGAGGTGCCAGGTTAACAACACTATACCTTCAAGTTGAGGATTGGGGAAAAGTTTCTAAAATAAATGAGGAAAAGAATGGAAGATTAAGAAATAACAGAGATGGAGCATTTTCCACTACTTAGTTGCGAATATGTGATTGTTACTGTAATTTGTTGTTTTCAACCACCATTTTTATAGCTTGCCCTATATGCTGCATTAGTCTTGTAAAATTTCTTTGTGTGTAGCTTTAGGAATAATCTGTTGCCTCTCACTGATTTTTGTAAATTTTGTTGACTTGCCTAGTTTTTACATTTTACTTTCAGGTCTTTCACAAACGGATGCCTCCAGAAGCAATTGACCTTGCCTCCCGGTTGCTGCAATACTCACCCAGTCTTCGTTGCACAGCTGTGAGCTACTTTCACTCTTTTTTCTTTAAAGAATTGAATTGGTTTTTATGATGTGATATATTTAATGTGCAATATGTGGTTTTTGATTGTTGTTTCCTCAATAGAGGAACTAGTACTTTCTTCTCCCCAAGAAATATGAAGTATAGTCGTAACATTCTCACGTGATTATGGGATCCACTTGTTTGACCCTGAAAATAGGCTCATCTCTCTCTCTCTCTCTCTCTCCCTTCTTATACCTACTAATTCTTTTCATTTGGTACTAAATGACTTCTAATAGTTTTAATTCTAACATCTTTTGTTATATATTGCTTACTTAGAATGAAATGCGACTAGCCTATATGTATAGTTCCGGATATATTAGTTTCTTCGTCTGACTGAAATGATTCTTGTTGCAGCTAGAAGCTTGTGCACATCCTTTCTTTGATGAGCTTCGAGAACCTAATGCTCGACTGCCAAATGGTCACCCATTTCCACCTATATTCAACTTCAAACAGGAGGTCTGCAGTGTGAACACACGTTTTCTATTCTTTTTAGTCCATATTCAAATGAATTTTCCATGGTTTCAGATAGATTGATAATCGTTTATGTAATAGAGAACCATTATTCTGTTAAACAAATCAGAATAGTCATGAATTTGATTGTGGTTTTCTGACATTATTATTGTTTTCCATTTTCATGTAATAGTTGTCTGGAGCGTCACCGGATCTGATCAACAAGCTTATTCCCGATCATGTGAAAAGACAAATGGGACTACAGTTTTTTGCATCCCCCGAGGGCATGACGTGAACTGGAGCATTATCGAGTTTTGCTTGTTAGTAGTTAACACGAGGTGGATAAATCATCTCTTAAGTGAGGTTAGCCCCAGCAGCAGCATCTCCTGGGCTACAAGGATAAGTAAACTAAAGGGCAGCTATGAGGCTACTACAAATTATTTCTCTATACCTTCCTGTTTCATATTCCTTCTTCCTTTTTTGTGCAACAATCTCATCAGTCCCTCTCTAAGCGGCACCCAGGAAAAGGGAAAGATTGGGTTGTATATGTTCGGTAGTAACTGACGAGCAAGTTTCCAGCAGACGAATGTCAAGTGTATGAATCGGTAAATTGTAAATGTACCAAAAGCAGCAGCCGGAACAAGAATGGTGTTGACTATTTTTGTTCGTTTGATCTGCTTCTGTTGTGTTTCTATATATGTATTTACTTCATAAGTTTCTCTCTATTTGCTTGATTGTTTTCACCCCCTATGGCTTGTTTGGCTTGGCTGTGCTTAAAAGTTACCTTTTTAGTAAGTGAATTAAGGCTTACTTTCCATAAGTAAATTTGAAAATCACGTTTAATTAAATAAGTAAATTAAACTAAGTTTTGTTAATTTCTGTCCAAAATATAAATTAGGATATACCAATTGCAAGTGATTTTATCATTTTATGTAGTTCTTTGTGGCACAGATTCCATTCCCACGTCAATAACGTCAATAATTTATGCGAAAAAAATGATGATTTGCTACAAAAAGCAAAAAGAATTCATCTTTTATTTTATTTTATGCTTATTAGTTAGGAATGATGGTTGGAGACTCAAATGATGGATATGCGAGCGGCAAGCTTGATAATTTACAAAGTTCAAATGAATAAAGCAAAATTGTAAATAACAATCTTGTTTGGTTTTGAATTGGAGATATTCAAATATAAAAACGAATGAGTATTGATGGAGAGAATACATGGACTCGAGGACTGTTTAAGCCACTTTAGTGTAAATCAGAAGGATCGGAGAGCACGAGTTGACTCATGTTAGTTCGTCATTCATGTTGGGCGTAAATGTTCATCACTTTAGAGCAAATCAGGAGGACTAGAGAATACGAGTTGACTTATGTTAGTAACATGTCATTCATGTTGGGTTTAAATGTTCACCACTTTAGAACAAATAAGAAGGATTGAAGAGTACGAGTTGACTCATATTAGTATGTCAATCATGTTGGGCTTGAATGTTCAGTTGTACAAATGACGACCAAAGTAGAGATAAATTATAATAATTTAATGTATTTAAAATTTAAATCCGTTATAGTGATGCATGTTTAGTGAATTCTACTTGTAAATTATTTTTTATATTTCACAAACAATTTTATAGTGGATTATTATTTTGCAAACATATCAGTCAGAGGATGTATTATATCAGTTGTAGCTTAAATTAAATTTTCAGAAAAAAAATATGGGACGGACCGACCTGGCTTGCATTATTGGTGGATCCATGGGCTGGTTCAGTATTTAGATTTGGAAGATGATCCAAGTTAGATTCGAACCATATTTTTACACAGGCAAATTCCAATCCATATCAAAAATGAACTTTTCGCATTCTAATTTCAAAATAGAAACCCATTTTCGGCTACCAACCGTGCAATTTGTTGAATTTAGGTCTTCTTGAATTATGAAATAATATGGCGAAAGGTTAAGTTTCATGATCATTAATCTTTTCTAATCATGTTATAAGTATAGGAAATTCTGACAAACAACAAATGTGAAATTATTAAAAGATGGAAAGAGAAAAAACGTCACCACGACAGCTTCGATATAAATTATATCGACATTTTCCTGTTTTCATGGCTTTTTCCAATCTTTTCTCATTGTTGCAACTCTTAATTTTGTTGTTTTTCTCCAAAATCATATTCCATTAGCATCAATGAGTTCAATGGCAAAGAATCATTGAAATAATTTGAGTTAAGTATTTTCTTGTTAAGATCATCTAAATTTTACATTTATTATCGAAAAGTCTATCATAATATGTTACAATGTAATATATACTGCATTCTTTGTAGAATCTAAAGATGGTTAATGACGAGTAGGGCCGAATGCATGTCAAAATTGGATAAGAAGACATTTTTTACTAAATAATTTGGAACGAGGGTGAATCTCATTTTCTTCGTTCTAATGTGTAATATCAAGTATTTTTTTATCTTGGTTTTGCAAATTGAAATCTTAATCATTTTTATCCTTAAAAGAAAAGAAAAGATATATAAATAAATTTTTTATTTTCAATAGTAAGAACTTGTGTTCGATTTTGATGCAAGAAAACGCATTCGAATCCGAAGGGAAAGAAAAGAATGAATATATATATATATAATTGACAAATGGTAGATAGACATATGAGCCTTATGTAATTTCTTATATAAACTTTGATATATGTGTGGTAAGGACTATGTATGTGCACAGACAAAAAATTTAAATAAAAAAGGTGTAAACGTAAATGGTACCCATATGAATACGTTTTAAATAGAACGTACAACAACAAATCCGTTGTAGTCTAGTTGGTTAGGATACTCGGCTCTCACCCGAGAGACCCGGGTTCAAGTCCCGGCAACGGAATATTTTTTTTTTCCTTTTTCAAATAATTCCCCCACTAGGGTCATATTCGTCATTCCAACACTCATTGCAGTCTGATGCGCAACGAAAACCCTAGCTTTCTACCAATGAAAACACCACAGATCATCATCAAACCAATTAGAAGCACCAGCTCCATCATAAAGAAATTAACAAACAAAAAAATAACGCGGAAAAAAAAATTAAGCCATGATACTGCAATTTAATGAAAGGTTGTATCAATTGCGATGGTGACAAAACTCGAGCTCACGTAAAGCTGAAATATATTAAAAAAAAAAAAAAAAAAACTTTCTTTTCGCCGTCGATCAAAAGTTCATAGTCTCAGCAATTCTTTATCTTATACGTAATTGGATAGCAAGCAAAATAAAAAGTACTTAATTACCTTGCATTAATGGATTGAACCAACTTGTGTAGTTGCATGTACTTGTATAGCTGAATTGCCGGGCAAATCTCCCTTGGCAGGGAGCTTACTATTTTGTTTCAATGAGCTGTGTCTCTTGCAGTTAAAAAGCTCCTGCCAGAGGAGTATTGCCCAGCAATGCATTCATACATCTGTAGGTTCGTCTCATCGAGTAGTGTATACCAAATAGACACCTTACTTTATGCACTTGACGACTGATATTGAAACTCAAAATCTATATATAGTGCCCCCAAGAAATTACTCCCCTCTTTTCATGCAAAACAGTATATTCTTAAATCATTCTTTATGCTATTAAGTTGTGAAAAAGAAGCTGCTTTCTAGTCCACATAGAGAAAAACGCTTATAAGGGAGAAATTCTGCACGCAGCATTAGCTTTTTCTTTCTCTTAAACTGCGTAACAAGGTACATGTTTGACACGGACCTCTAACATTTTACTGAAGGTTTGTGTGAGAAGAAGAGAAGCTAGTGAAGCTGAGCAAGAGAAGAGAGGAAGGGGGCTGGTTCTGCTGCTGGTTCTGCCGGGCGCCTAGGCGCCAGGAGTGGGCGCCCAGGCGCCCAGTTTCTGCCTCCCCGGCAGTAACATGGCGCCTGGGCGCCACTTCCATGGCGCCTAGGCGCCCCGACTGGTGTTCCCAAACAGAAACCTGGCGCCTAGGCGCCCCGATAGCTATATATATCCATTCTTTTCCCTCTTTCATAACACAACATACACAACACAAGACCTAGAGAGAAAAGAGAGANGTTATTGCTAGGTTCGGGTTGCAAGGTGCAAAGTCGGTGGTAACTCCATTGGCTCCACATTTTAGGCTCTCTGGTAAACAGTCCCCTACTACAGCGGAAGAAAAGGTACGCATGGATCGTGTGCCTTATACTAGTGCAGTTGGCAGTTTGATGTATGTCATGGTGTGTACACGCCCAGATATTTCACAGGCGGTGAGTGTGGTCAGTAGATTCATGGCGAATCCGGGGAAGGCACACTGGGAAGCTGTGAAGTGGATCCTGAGGTACTTAAAAGGTACCGCGGATACGGGTTTATGCTTTGGTGGAGATGCATGTCATATAAGTGGGTTTGTGGACTCGGATTATGCAGGTGATCTAGATAGACGACGATCTACTACTGGATATGTGTTTTGCATACATGGTGCCCCAGTTAGTTGGCGATCGATGTTACAGGCTACAGTTGCTCTTTCTACCACAGAGGCCGAGTATATGGCCATGGCAGAGGGAGTGAAGGAAGCATTGTGGCTATGGGGTCTTCTAGATGATTTGGGGATTGAGCAGGATTGTGTGGACTTGTGGTGTGATAGCCAGAGTGCGATTCACTTGGCTAAGAATCAGGTTCATCATGCTCGAACCAAGCATATTGACGTCAGGTATCATTTTGTGCGTGATGTTATAGAGGAAGGTGACATTTCACTCTCGAAGGTGCACACAAATGAGAACTCATCTGACATGTTAACCAAAGTTGTGACGGGTAGCAAGTTTCAACATTGCTTGGACTTGCTTCACATTAGTCCATGTTGATATGCCCGAGAGGGCATGGCCCTTCGGGGCGAGGTTGAAATGAGGTGGAGTATATGAAGGTGGAGGTGAACTACGGAGGCTTGATCCCGAGTTTTGGGTACGTAGGCAATCATGGTTTGAATGATGCAGCCGAGTTGGTGCTTGTTTCTTCTCCTTGTGTTCGTCCAAAATTTGAGGTCTATCAAATGATGTACGAGGTGGAGAATTGTGAGAAGAAGAGAAGCTGGTGAAGCTGAGCAAGAGAAGAGAGGAAGGGGGCTGGTTCTGCTGCTGGTTCTGCCGGGCGCCCAGGCGCCCAGTTTCTGCCTCCCCGGCAGTAACATGGCGCCTGGGCGCCACTTCCATGGCGCCTAGGCGCCCCGGCTGGTGTTCCCAAACAGAAACCCGGCGCCTGGCGCCTAGGTGCCCCGATAGCTATATATATCCATTCTTTTCCCTCTTTCATAACACAACATACACAACACAAGACCTAGAGAGAAAAGAGAGAAAACTTTGGAGAGAATTTTTACAAGATAGAAGGTTGTTCATCTTGGGTATAAATTCAAAGGTATTTTCTTTCTTGGGGATTAACTTGAGGCTTGTTCAAGTAATCCTAACACATTGATTATCATATATTCCATTGGATTCATTTCTTCCTCATTTTCTTGTTCTTCAAGTATTTTGGAAATTTTCACTTTGCCAACTTAGTTTGTTTCTTGGGCATTCATTGGGAGGTGTTTTCCCAACAGTTTGTTTGATGTATATTTTTTGATAATAAATTTCATGAAAAAAAGAAAAAAAATGGAGAATGTGTCACTAAAAAATAGAAAAGAGTTACGAGTCCGCATGTAAAATTTTTTACTTAAAATTTGTGTGCCTAAAAATGAGTTTTATATAATCGTTACCAAACATGGAAATAATGAAGACTAAAGAGACGTGCTGCCATGTATCTTGTAGTTAAAGGTACCATTTATCGAATTATGGACCTTTACTCTTCAAAGAGACGCAGAACTTGTTGTGAGTAGATAAGGGGCTTGAAAGTAAAGCATATATCACCTTTTCCTCGACTTGATGAATATTTACATCAAAAAGGAAAAGAAAATAATAACATTCGATGGCACATTCCAGGGTTGGCACTGATATTTTGGGGCCTTTATGCTAACTTTAAATACGAGGTCCCTATATTTTGAGCATTTTTACATAAAGTTTTAATATAATTATGAAAAATATAATATAGACAATCAAGCCCCAAAATTTGAAAAGGAAATTAAAAAATATCAAATTTTAACATGCAATACAAATTATAAGTGAAGTTTGGCAAATGAAATTACAATGCAATGGCAAAGGAGTCTGTTTGTTTCTATGATCATTTTTTCACTGCAATTATTTCAAACAAAAATGAATATACATTTGAGCGATTTACATACAAAATTGGAGAATGTTGATTGCAAGAGATAGTATAATAAATTAATGAAAATGACGATCAAATACAAATGAACTTCTAATTTTATATTAATTCATAAGAAATTAACTTACAAATAGAAGTATTTGTATGAATACGGATAAAGAATTATTAAATTCAAAATACTTTCAACAAACATCTTAAAAGACTTCATGAGACTAAAACAAAATAATATAATAACAATCTATTACTCTGTAATATGTGTTTTGAAGATAAGAGAAAGAAAGAAACATGTAATATTGTAATAATAACAGTGGGATCAAACCAATCTGGTAAATTGAATTTTCAAAATTTTAGCTCAAAGGGAGATAATTTATTTTTTATAGGGGTGAAAAAATAATGTTGGATGACTATTGGACATGGAATTAAAAAAAAAAAAAATCTTTTGCTTTGTTAATAGAAGAAAATGAATGTTTGAAAGATGAAGGGTCGAATTGGTTATAAAAAGAGAAAGTAAAGTTTGTTATATATTTATATGATAAATAAATGTAAGTGACAAGTTTTTTTTGCCATATATATATTTGTATTTTCAAATTTTATTAGTTTGTTGTGTTTGCATATGATAATTTTATTTTATAAATTTCATAAATATAATTTTAATTTTTTTTTCAACCAATCAATTAACTTCACATAATTTGGGGCCCTTATCAAAATGGGGTTTTAGGCGATCGTCTACCTCGCTTATAGTCAGGGCAGCCACTGGCACATTTTTTAGAATCCATTGCAATTTGGTTGTCATCAATAAATACTGCTAATTCTTACTGTTTTGCAGTATGTATTAGTACATAATTGTAGAAAGAAGTATTTCAAACTCTATATAGAACCTCTATTTGAAGTAGAACATGTAAGCTTTCCAATTTCAGTTCCTAGACAAAATTTAAGAAATAAATAAATTTGACATGTTGTTGCTATTATTATTATTATTATTTTTTAAAATATTCGACTTTCTTTGGTGACTTAAATTTCCAGAATAAGGGGTCGGGACTCTAGGTCCAGTTCAAACCAAGATTTGATACCTTTTGAATCTGCAAATCAAGAAAATTATACAATTTGGCTTGATCAATGATAATCTTTTGGCAAGAGAGAAATAGATTGCAACCTTGACTACGACGAGGATATTTGAAAGAAAGTTTCTAAAAAATAAGCAAACAGATATGAAAAAAGTTGGAAGATATTCCATGGGTCATCCTCTTCCACGAGGGAGAATTGATACCTTGACCCTCAATGGAAAGAACAATTCTCCTTGGGAATGTCCCAGCATATGCCACTAGTTTATTGTTTTTGCTGGAATATCCCAAAAATTTGGTGCGAACCATATTTAATGAAGATTTTCTTTGTTTATGCGGAAACTCGAGCATGCATGAGTTTTTAAAGTAGAGACAGACAAATGTGGGATTAAGTTTATGAGTAACTGTGCATGGCAAAGAGGGAACCATGCATATTTTCTTTAATTTAGTCCAAGTAAAATTTGCCCTGCCAATTTACTAATCACTACTAAAGGGTGAAAGGGGCCTCTTTGATGAAATTTCTAGAAAACTATTTATTATTCTCTTCTCATACTAATATATTATATATACTGTTATCCTTATGTTCTCGATTTTTTTTTTTTATCGCATTTCAGTACATTTCGATCTTGATATCTGTTTTCATCCAAATATGTTACTACGAGGGTATAAATTACTTATTTGCTCTTCAAAATACAATAAGCCAAAAAAAAAAAATAAATACAAAGGTGCAACTAAATATTTGCTCCTTATTTTAAAAAACTGTCGACAAGGACATTACATCCTAATTAATTAAAGGGTAAGGATAAAAATTGAGGACATGAGTGTGACAATAAGCCCTTGTTTGGGCTCCATTAAAATGAAATTTTGGGGGAAAAATGTGTCTTAAAATATTTATTTTTTGAAGAATATGGGTTAAAAATAAGAAAATGATTTAGGCTTATGTGTAACATTATTTTTATGGGAGAATGTCTGGATGAAAATGCATTTTAAAAACGTAGATTCCAAATAGGGACTAAGTAAATGTTAGAACATTTAATGCAATTAAAATGTGTTTTATATATTTAAAAAATAATAATAATCTGTTCTTGAGTATAATTATCCTAAACGTATTTGTAACGGAAATGTTGAAAGAAATAAGAGCATTGGTAACTTTTTGTCAAAGATTGCAAAGAGGAATGCACTGTTTTTAAGTTTACAAATAAACATTGAATTTACAATGTCACTAATCCTTCTACCGCTACCATTGTTTTCCATAAATTCGAGCTCTTGATGTAGCATTCTGCCCACTGGTATATTAGTTCATGATCTGATTGCTTCATGATACGAGAATAGAAATTTAGTGACTCGTGAGCTTTCTATTTCCATGCACATTGCTCCATCAACCTTTTCCCATTTCGAAAAATTCTCTATGTATGTAGCTTCTCTTAAGAGTTCAGGTCGTGTCTAAGTTCAGCTCCATCGTCTCTTTGGACCCAGCTATTCATCATCATCTCAGTAAATTATTGCCTCACCATCTAGCTAATTAATAAGATGCAAGTCCGTCATCTAATATAATAAATTGATGAAACAAAATTATAAAATTAAGTAATCCAATTATATGATAAGTTCATCAAAAATCTTTACCTCTATTAACGGCTAATCAAACATATTGGCGCAACGCAAAACAAGGAATTCAACCGAAAATCGTAAAATCATAATTTTTGGAATTCATGAAATTATGAAAAAATAAACTCACGTAAAAAAGTTTTATATTTCCAAGAAAACTAATAAAAGCTTGAATATAAACTTTCTTCTCAACAACTCAATCGAGCATGGTATCTTAGTAGCTTTTCTAATAATTTAAACTTTTAAATCAAACGATGTGAAAATTTGATACATGTTTCCTAAGAAAAATTTATGCTCTGTCTATAAGCAATGTTTAGACATGGTTACAAAAAATAGCTACAACCTTAACAATCTTTTGGGCTAACCCAAGGCAATTGGAACCACGGTTGCAATAAAAGTGAAAGAAAGCTCAGAAGCGCTTGTGCGAACCATATACTGTTGGTGTTATGCTTGACATTTGTTGGAGTCCAATGATGCAGCCCAAAAGGAGTGGCCCTTTTAAACTGAATGTGACCCGGTTTGACCCCACTTGTGCAGTCTCGTGTTTCTCTTTTAAATCCGACTTTAGTTGTATTAATTGAACGGATCAGATAATGCCAGGTGGAGTCAGCTGAACCGTTGGATGCAAATGTCTTTTTTCATTTACCTTTCCCTAGACTCTTGACTTGCCTCATTCATTCGAGAGACTTTTAGGGTTCTTTGTGGGTCTTCGTTCTCTGTTCGTCTCTTCATGAAAACTCTTGGTTTTCGTCCGTAATCTCTTGGTTTCTAGGTGTTCTTGGTGAGATCTAGTATAGGTTACAGTTTTTTGTGTGATGATTCTACTTACTGATTGAGTGTATGGTACTGATTACTTCGGTGTAATCCGTGTGAGTGAGAATCCGAAATTTTACATAGTCTGAGGGCTAGATCTTTTAAGATCTGTTGTTTGTAATTCTTAAACACTTGATATTTTTGCTGGTTCTAGTGGATTGGAGCGATAACCACTTCAAGTGGATGCTCAACGTGGTGATTAGCCCTTTGTGGGTGAACATCCGGGCCTAAGGACGAAAAATCTTTGGTTTTCTTGCAGTTTCTTTTATTATTTTGTTTACAACTGGGATCGAAGAATATCTACAGTGGTATCAGAGCGCCTCGATCTATTCATATAATCTTCGATCTTGCCTTCTGTGGTGTTCTTGGTGATCATAACTTTAGATCTTTATAGATCTATATTTTTGATAAAGGAGTTCGTGTTCATTGTCTTGGTGGAAAAAAAGTAAAATAGTTCTGGTATTCACTATTTTACACTATTGGCCTGAGACGAGTCTGGTAACGAGTTTTTTAACCCTAAACCTAATTTTTGATTATTCAGATTACTCTTTTTCTTCTTGGTTGAGGCCCAACAGAATCTACCTTTGTCTAGGGTTTCATACGAGAACCCTAGAATTTGAGGGGACTGGGTTTAATGGTCTCTTCAAGATTAGATGTGAAATCTGCTTGCTGAAATAACTATTTATGGTTTATTGGTTATTTGATACACCTGCTCATTATGTTGAATATACTGTGCATTTGTGTGAAAATCATCTGCACACTGATATTTTGTGTATACATTTGTGCATATAAAATTTTGTCTCACACTGCATATCTAAACCTACTTTGGCCAAAAGATTGTTAAAAATCCTTTTTGGAAAATAATGGCTAGCACTAAGATTGATATTGAAATCTGGAACGGCAAAGGAGACTTTAGTCTCTGGAGTCAAAAATTGAAGGCCCTGTTAATGCAACAAAGGTGTGTAAAAGCTATAGATGAATCATGGGGTCCTGAATTACTGAAAATAGAAGGACTGATCAAGATGAAATTGCTTAGAGTACAATTTTCTTGCACTTATCTGATAGTGTGATTAGAGAGGTAGGAAAAACTAAAACTGCAGCTGAAATTTGGACAAAGCTTGACTCTCTCTATCAAACCAAAACTCTACCAAATAAATGCTACTTGTGGAAACAATTCTTCAGTTTTAAATTTGACCCTAACAATGATCTTGAAATGAATCTTGATAGATTTAATAAACTATCACAAGATATCACTAACTGTGATGAAACTTTTTCTGATGAACAAGAATATGTGGCCTTACTATCATCTTTCCCTGATAAATACAAAGAAGTGAAACATGCCCTTGAATATGGTAGAACATCTGTAACTATTGATGAAATCGCTACTTCCTTAAGGAATAAGGAATTAGAATTCAAAAGTGAATCTAAAAACTCCACAACTGGAGTAGGTTACAATGTTAGAGGAAATTTTTCTTTCAAAAAAAATAATTTTAATCAAAATGTAAATAAAAATTTTGGAAAATCAAAGGATTTTACTCGAACCGTACAAAAAGGAAAATCAAAATTTAATAAATACAACAGTAAGGCCAAACGTAGAAAATGTTATTTTAGTGGAAAAATGGGTCATTATATCAAAAACTGTATAAAAAGAATTGAAGAATTAAAAATGACTAATAAGGTTGAAGGTGGAGTTGCTATAGCTTATGAAGAAGCTGCAGCCTCTAATGGACAAGTCTATTTGACATGTCAATTCCTAGCCAAAGATGATTGGATTCTTGATTCTGGATGTACATTCCACATGTCACCCCATAAAGAATATTTTACTGATCTTTATCAATTAAATGGGGGATATGTAATAATGGAAAATGATTTTTCTTGTAAAATCAAAGGCATTGGTAAGATTGTATTAAAACTTGAAAATGGAAATGTACTGATTTTAAATAAAGCTAGATATATTCCAAAATTAAAGAGAAATTTAATCTCTTTAGGAACACTTGATGATGAAGATTTTAATACAATCATAACCAAAGGAATTCTAACACTCCAAAAGAATTCTGTAAAAGTTATTCAAGTAGAAAAATCAAATGTCATAAATGCTTTAAAGGCTGTACATCTAAAGAATCAAAACATTGCTACAAATGTAATTTTGTCAGATAAATATGAAGTTTGACATAAAAGGTTGGGGCACATAAGTGATAAGAGCCTACATGCTCTTCAGAAACAAGGTGTTCTAGGAAAAGATAAAATAGAAAAAATGTTCTTTTGTGAACACTGCATTTATGGGAAGCAAAAGAAAATTTCATTTGCTACTGGTATCCATAAATCTAAATCTACTCTTGATTACTTGCATGCAGATTTATGGGGACCAGCTGCTGTGTCCACCTATTTTGGTTTTAAATATTACCTATTGGTAATTGATGATTTTTCAAGGAAAAATTGGGTCATACTTTTGAAAAATAAGTTGGATACTTGTCAGAGCTTCATCACTTGGAAAATTCTTGTTGAAAATCAATTAAATAAAAGTGTTAAACCTCTTAGGACTGATAATGGACTTGAATTCTGTAATGAAGAATTTGACTATTTTTGTAAAGAAAATGGAATCCTAAGACATAGGGTTGTAACCTATACACCTCAACAGAACGGTTTAGCAGAGAGAATGAATAGGACTCTATTAGAAACAGTGAGATGCATGTTAATAAGTTCAGGTCTTCCAAAATTATTTTGGGGGGAAGCTGTAAAAACCGCCTCCTTTCTAATAAATAAATGTCCTACAAAATCACTAGATTATGATACACCTGACCATGTTTGGAATGATCATCCTGTTGACTACTCAAAACTTAGGATCTTTGGATGTGTAGCTTATGTACATCAAAGTGAAGGAAAGTTAGAATCGAGATCTATAACAGGTATATTTTTGGGATATGGAAAAGGTGTTAAAGGTTACAGAATTTGGCTAAAAGATCAAGGAGGTTATAGAGTAGTAATTAGTAGAAATGTCATCTTTAATGAGATGGACTTTCCTTGTATTAAAGGAAAAGATATTACAGTCACTGAAACTAATAAAAATAGACTTTTCTTGCAATCTGAAGTAATAACTAGGGACCCAAACCTTGAAAATGAATATCAACTTGAGGTGGAGGAACCTCAAGAATAGGAAAATGATTATGCTCCTGAACCTGAACAACAAAATAATCCCTTAGAAGATTATCATCTTGCTAGGAATAGAGAAAGGAGAGAAATTAGACCGCCTATAAGATATAGTGAACCTGAGTTTATCACTGCACTTAGCGTGCAACAATCTTTAGACAATGAACCTGAAACTTATGAAGAGGTCATAGAAGGAAAAAAAATGCAAAGTATTGGCTTTTAGCTATGGAGGATGAAATGCTTTCATTAATTAAAAAGAAGACATGGATCTTGGTAACTAAACCTAAAGGGGAAAGAGTTATTGACTGCAAGTGGGTCTATAAGATAAAGAAAGATGAACAAAAATTTGGAAATGTTAGGTTCAAGGCGATATTAGTAGCAAAAGGTTTTAATCAAAGAGAAGGAATTGACTACAATGAGATTTTCTCTCCTGTAGTCAAATACACTTCTATAATGTTTGGTAAAAGAAAAACAGAGCTAAAACTCAAAGGCTATGTTGATTCAGATTTTGCTGGTAGCTGTGACAATAGAAAATCAACATCTGCTTATGTTTTTACTCTAAATGATATATGTATAAGTTGGAAATCACGGCTGCAAAAATTGGTTGCCTTATCATCAACAGAGGCAGAATATATTGCAGCTAAAATGCTGTGAAGGAAGGAATCTGGGTGAAAAGTTTGTTAAATGAAATTGGTTTTTCTAATAACAATGCTACTATATTTTCTGACAGTCAATCTGCTATACATCTTAGTAGAAATCCAATGTTTCATGATAGAACTAAATATATAGACGTGAAATTTCATTTCATAAGAGATATCATTGAAAAAGAAATCATAAAAATTAATAAGATTTCTACTAAGTGTAATCCAGCTGATATGGGAACAAAGATACTTCCTTTACATAAATTTAGGGATTGCCTAAATCTCCTAAATATTATTACTAACTAATATATATATATTTTTTTTCCAGAAAATAAGAGCAAATGAAACCTAAAGAAAGTGTTATTCTCTAATCCACTTAAAACCCAAAAAGTCAAGCAAGGTGGAGAATGTTGGTGTTATGCTTGACATTTGTTGGAGCCCAATAATGCAGCCCAAAAGGAGTGGCCCTTTTAAGTCTGAGGGCTAGATCTTTTAAGATATGTTGTTTGTAATTCTTGCACTTGATATTTTTGCTAGTTCTAGTGGATTGCAGCGATAACCACTTCAAGTGGATGCTCAACGTGGTGATTAACCCTTTGTGGGTGAATATCCGGGCCTAAGGGCGAAAAATCTTTGGTGTTCTTACAATTTCTTTTATTATTTTGTTTACAACTGAGACCGAAAAATACCTACATATACCACTCTAAGAATGAAGGAAAAGACAAATACTAACGTAGTTGAAAGAAGAAAAAAACTGAACTTTCTCCATTGGATCAATCTAGCAATAAATCAAATGAATTTGAGGGAAAAAAAAAAATCACGTAGTTGACCCTAAATTAAATTTATTGGGAACAATGCAATTTATTGAAAGAAGATCACATGAGAATTAGGAAAAAGAAAACATTAGCTGTGGTGTGGCAGTGAATGTTAATCGTGTAAGAATCCTTGAATCCCAAGTCAGTAGTTAATTATCCCTAAAATGATAGTTTAGGAATCGAGTAGAGTTCTTCATATATGATAAAACCTAGTTCGACTAGTTAATTGGAATAATTGGCTGCGTTGTACCATTTCTAACCTCATCACATACTCATCTTAATTTATGTAAAAGATTGATGGTTTGAAGTCGACGATTGTCTCAATATTTAATCGAAAACAGAAATAAACATTAAAAAATGCAGAATCTAATATAGTCGCGACAATTTTCCTACACCAGGTAGATTATAATGAATCGGCTGTTTTCAAACAAATACTAGCTTCTTACATTCACGTATTACATGTTTTAAAGTTTATTATTTGTTTTGATGCTACAAAGGTTTGAATGGGATCTGGTGCCAGCAGCATTGGGACGTACAATATGCTAACAACCAACAACAACATGAGGGCATTCAAATTGATTTTTACACTTGGACAGTTTTGATATACAGCATGTTATTTTGGACGATTTGTTTGATGGAGCCTTTAATAATTTTATATTTGGATCTCGACTGTTCGTTTTAAGTTTCAGACAAATTAATAAATTGCTCCTTTAAACGCTGTCTTTGATATTATATTATGCCCCTGTTTGATTAGATATTAATAGATTTGATAAAAGTTGATGGAATGTGTAATTGAAAAGTTGTGAATTTCACGAAATATATTGTTAAAATTAGTTATTGACTTTGATTTAAAATCTTAATTGAATTTTAATCTACTACAAACATGAACTATATCTTTGATTTTATGTTTAAAAGATCAACCCAATCAGCAAGAATTGATGTAGGAATTAGGATTTGTAGGAGGTTATATGTATATGCTTTCAAGGTTTTTTATTTTTTTATTTTTTTTGGGTGAAAAATGTCATCTATGGTATATTTATAGATATCAAAGATATGTATCAATGCAAATATGCTTTTGCAAGCTTCATTGGACATTCGAGCATGGTTTCGATTAAGCTTAAGGGAGAGTAAAAGTTATTTTTAAGCTAATTGTCATATTTAAACATGTTTCAATAAATTATTTTTCCTTAAATTTTAGTAAAAATGTTTAAGTTGTAGGTCTTATGACTAGGTTTTCTTATTTTTATATATCTTCATCTCTTAAAATTTTTACTTTTCTCCGCGTAGACACGGCAAGAGATGCCACAACATTGAGAAATTGAGATTGAATATTTTTATTTATTTTCTTTCTCGTTGTGTGGAAGATTGTGGTATTGAGATTGATCAGTTAAATGAAAAAATATATATACCAATGGTCTGCCGGCTAAACAAAATCTGATCTACATATAAAGAGAATATTGATTCCTGACTCTTTGTAGGCGCAGTGTATAGACACTCTTATTCTCTTGCTTGTTGGTACACGTTTCGCAATTTATCGCAAAGTTCTAGGAGTGGAATGATGGGACTTTGATGGTTGGGGATCAACCTTTTTCTTTAAAGAGAATATTGCATACGAATTTTTTAAGTAAATAAAATTATCTGTCTCACCCTTTCATTGAAATTACTTTTCAGGCATTGGCTGTCGAGCTGATTCCAAGGTCAAGCCGATTAGCGTCAATTTGAACGATGGTGAGTCTTTTTCTCAAATTCACTCTATAGGTTTGACTGTTCATGCCCGAAATTACTAGGAAATATGGCCGGCGGCTTAGGCTGGATTCTAGAAGAACACTCCAAATTTGACTTGGCCCAACTAACTTGACCCCAAGACCCTCTCTCTGTCTCTCTCTATACCCGCCACGTGTGGCTTCATCATGTACACATATGCTGAATATTTCAACATCAATTAAACTACTTGTACAAAGTAGTTTGACAAAATGATCAACAAAGTATGTGTTGGAAATATCAAGGCTAATGAATTTTATTGCTTTCAAAAATTATTTTTGAATTGAGTGATCTTAATTTTACCAACAATCACTTTATCAACCTTTTTTGTAAACTTACTTTGTACGCATAGCTTCACTCTTTCAACATAATATTAAAAAAAAAAAAAAGGAAGACGACCGAATGCAATTTAAAACCTCGAGAACCTTTTAGTACGTAATCGTCGCACGTTTCTACTGCAAAACTATTTAAAGATCTCGACTACAAATTTCAGTCATATTTATTAAGAATTAGATTTTATTTTTTATTTTTAAATTTTGATAAGAAAAAGTAAATTCAATTATCAGAAATGTGACGAAAACAATTTAAATAAATAAAAATTGTCCACATCCTTGAAACTTGTGTATATATACAACCTTTATACCCGTTAACCACTCCTCGTTGTACCACTTCCCTTAAAAAAATTCCTCTTATTTTAGTACTTCTCCCTCAAGTTTTCTTATTACAACCTAAAATGGGTCGAAAAAACCAAGTATTTTTATTGTTCTTGACTATACTTGCTTCTGTGGTATCCTCTACTCATGGCAGAAAGCTCTTAAACGTGCAACACAATACAACTAGGGAGACTCTATTTTTGGACGAAAGTTATTATTTGAATGCCCTTCCCAATGGTACAATGCCACCTTCTACATCGAGCAAAAATGGCAATTCCGAGACTGTCGATGAAAAGCTGGTGCAGTGCAACCTCGTGGCGGTTGACCGCATTCTCAAGTCGGTTCCTAGCCCTGGAGTGGGACACTAGTCTCGTCACAGATTCTTTATTTTCTACAATCACAAATTTTGGTATTCTTTAATTGCTGGTTATAGAGGCGCTGCAATCTATTTTTATTCTTTTATTTATGGGATTAAATCATGAAATTCGAATCCCAGCAGATTGGTAGGTCTTCCAAACGATTATTGAATGGATATGTATGAGTTTGCATCTAATCGGCCAATAAAAATTATTACTTTTCTGGATACACTTGATAAGATTCAGTTTTAATTTTAATTATTCTGTATCGTTGCATGGTCTTGTAAAAATTGGGTTGAATCCCCTCGTCTAAGAGTTAAGTCACAAAAAATTTATGTAGTTGAAGGATGGATTTATTTTTGTCATCGAAGGACTTGCACACACTTGTTGAGACCGATTGACCAATAATGCAGGAATTGAGATTTAATGAATTCCACTTATTGTAATTGAAGTAATTAACAAGATCACAAATAAACCACGAACAAGATTAAAGTAAAGGAAATAAAAAAAGAATTGACAGAAGGAACGATATTTTATTCAACACTATGAAGGGACAGTACAATAGCAATGAAAGCTTCTATTGTTTTTTCCACTTAAACTGAAAAGAGTACCCCTATATTTATAGTACAAAATCTAGCCCTAAAAGAGTATCAAAAAAGGTAAAAAAATCTAATGCAATTTAGACTCCTAGCTGAGTCACACTTCTAACAACACTTTCTAAAGACTCCATTGCCTCTTATACCGTCCCTGAATCCTACAAACCAAATAAACTCGTCAATTCATTACTACCTAATCTACCATGTCAAATCGAGAAAGTAAGGTTTAAAACCTGATAGAAATAAAGGGATTGCGATAGCCTTCCAACATTTGGATCCTTGTTGGGTATTCATAATCACCCCAAACAGGGTGGGGCAAAATTTGCAGTATTTCCTGAGGTTGAGGATTACTATATGGATCGCATACAATATTAGGGTTCTTGGAGAACTCTGCATTACCTGGGGAACGAATGGTACGGAAAAATATAAACTCTCTCATTTAATATGAATTTCACTTTGAAACTTGGTGATTCTGGAATCTGCATAAAACGTATTATATTTTTTGGGGGTTAAGCCATATTCAAAATTTTGGAGTAATAACGAATGGTATGGGAAAAATATAAACTCACTCATAGAAACTAGAGATTAATTTACGTCTACTACTTCCCTGCAATTTTTTCACTGGAAAGAAGAAAGATTACTAGGTTTCTACTTCAAACTTCTCTATCTAATCTAGAAGAAGAGGCTCATATACGGAATGCAGCGAAATTGTTGGGCATGTTTGGTAAGTGATACCCAAATCCCCGAAGCGATGATGAAAAACCAAGGCCTATTTTAACTTTATAGGCTATAAGCTCAGAAGTGAAGAATTAAATCCACACCACAATTGAAATAACCCAATTATATTGGGTATTTAGAGGTAATCAGTCCATTGGACTAGATGTTCAATACCCAACTTTGAGATAATTTGAAAATCATAAGAAAGATAGATAAATATAATCGATACCTTTCTCCAACCACCTTATCTCGTCTTGGATGAGTTCTATTTTTTAGTTAACATAATCTTGCAGCTTTTTTACCCTAATCTTGCAAGATTTCTGGGAAATCTGTTCTCCCCACTGAGCCTATAAATTGGAGCCTTCACCCTTCATTTTTCTCACACCAAAAACAAGAAAAATTCTCCTCCTACTTAGTGCAAAACAAATCCTCCTCTGCCTTCTTTGTGAAATTGTCTTTGTGATTGATAATGACCTTCAAATTGGAGATACCTTTGTGGTGTGGCTCGAGTTTCTGAGTCGAATTAAAAAGGGGAAAATCGTTCTTCAATTTTTTCAGTCTTTGGTTTTCACTTTCTTGAAGTTAATCTTTGCAAATCCTTCATTAATTGGTTATTTTGGTTGATTAATAGGTGGGTTTGCTTCACGGAAATAATACCTGGAGTGGGAGTATTTTTATGAGAGATTGCCCTCTGGCTGAGGCAATTCCACTCTTTTCCTAAAATCCTAACATACAAGATCATAAGTACCTGAATATGATATGCATTCGTCAGAAATCAGTGAGTGAAATAAGATGGATGGAGAGAAATAATAATAATAAGTGGACGAAACCTTAGTCCATTTTAACATCCAATCTTACCAAGTTTGCAAGTCAGAACATGAATGAGACGTGCTACTAGAGGAGGGAGAAATTGTTGCTTGTTCAAGCTACCATCGATGTGAACATGTGAATGAACAAATGAACATGTTCCAAGCGTATATATGTGACCAATCCTGAGATCCCTTCATATAGTATGGGGAGCTAGGACGGTCTAATACAGAGATATAAATAATATCCAATATCCCTTTGTAATAGGTCGATCCACGATGGAAAGGGACAAGCGAATGCCCAATATATCCTTATAGAACTCTTTGATCGCAATGGAGAAATAAGTAAAAAGATATAATTAGGCTCTACAAATATGACCACTTACAAAATTTTAGAACATGGGAATTCTGTGAAAGATTGTTTAATTTTTCCTACATGACTAAAGCAAATCAAAGACGATGTAAAAGTGCATAAATTTTTTATTAAAAAAAAAAATCACTAAAGCTATATCCAATGGAAGAGAGGAATTTACTTACAATTTTTAGCATTCCCCTATGGAAAATGGTAGCCACCAGAAAATCCAATTGTGGCATTTGCTCTTAAGTAAAGCATCAACCAGGGATACTTTCCGCAAATCATGGTGAAAAACCCAAACTTCCGTTTCCAAGTTGCTTCCCCCAAGTGACCAGACAATACGAAATAGTTTCATTCGACACAGCATCCAAATCCAACGACACGTGAAATGCTTCCTTAAGTGTAGCTCGACTAGGCCCTTCTAACGTAGTATAGTTGTGATAAATCAATGGTTGATTCATGCAACCTCTCCCAAAACACGGGAACTGGACCGTAAGGGTTGACTTTAGGGCCATTTTTTGGGCATTTGGCCGCATAAGTGTCCATATTACCACTCTTAAGCATGATCATTCAAAATTGCCTAAGGTTTGGTGTATCTTCTACTTGACATTTATTTCCTAAATACATTTCTTTTTCTGTAGCATAGAGGTCTACATTATTAAATGCCTCTTGTTGACCGAGCCGGTTTTCTTCTTCTGTAACTCTATGGACAACCATGTATGGCGTCGAAATGCAGAGAGCACACTGGTTTTCCCCTGCAAACAGCATGCACCTAATTTTTTATAGGGGAATTATAAAAAATGTCACTTATTTTGAAAATGTACCAAAAATTTGCATGGGCACCAAATTTTATCAAAAATGTCACTTTTTCAATTTGAAATGGCCAACTTACCCTTCATTCTCCTTTTTAGGAGCATTTAATGCTACCTTTTCAATCCAATTAATGCTATGATTTGATTAGTTAAATTTATGTATTATAATCATGGATATTTAAATTTATATATTATAATCTATGGATATATGTATATTGTATGTGTAAATACGAATTTACAAGAAAACAAGAAATGATAAAAGAAGTAGAAAATCTCATTTTAACATCAACCAAATCTCTTCTCCATTAAACCCTCACTTCATCCTTCTTCTTCATTTCTTGATCAAGAAGACACAAGTATTGGATTCATTAGTCATTTTAAGAGGTTAGTTTTTACGAATTGTTTATATTTTTATCGAATAGCTTTGTCTTTTTTAAATGCTAAAAATAACATGATATGGAAGTAAAGAATGGTTTAAAAATTCTTATTAATCATGATGCTCTTAATTAAGCATTCAATCATTTATTTCTAAACAGATGCTGTGATGATGTAGTTGTTGTAATTGGGAATTCATTATAACCATTAATGTTTTCAACAAGGTACCGAACACGCCCGAAACTTGTCGACAGTTCTGACAGTTGAACTGTCGAACGCGACATTTAATAACTGTCGGGTTAGACATTTTAATTGTCGAAATCGACAGTTGAAAACTATTGACGCCCTTCATTTCACCTTATGTTTTTGCATCAGTTTAAATATTGGAAAGTGTCACTTCCATGCTAATATATATCGACACATTCATTGGATCTATATTCTTATCGTTCTAATCCCAATATTTCAGGTATGGACAATCATTTCAGATTCATCGTGTCATATGGAGGAAAGTTCATTCACGTGGATGACGAATGGAAGTGGACAGGGGACATCCAATTAGTGCTGAGAAGTATTACCGTAGCCGGTCTTCTGTTATTGTTGAATGACAAACTTGGTGTTATTAATCCACGCACAAAAATTGAATTAAAGTTCAGAGTACCGAACTTCAATTTACCACTGGCCGAAATACGTGAAGATGAAGACCTAATTTGGTACAAATCTGTTCATACGAAAACTGTCCTCTGCATTACTATTTTGGAAACTGATTTGCCGAGTGTTGACATGGGGAGGGATACAAATTTGCATGACCCATCGTTCGGAGCAGCGGATGTTCCCATGCTATCGATGACGTCCGTCAGCCTAGAGCCCCAAACAATAATGTAGCCGATAGTCCAATTGAATACGTTGGGGCTACACCATTAGATGAGATGTTGGACGAGCCGTTACATGGTACAAATGGTGCTAATATTGCCGACGTTGATGAGAGAATGTCATCACATTCCCAGAGTTTGGATATATACCAATGGATTACAAGTGTAAGTACATCCGATCTTGTTGAACGGCAGATATTCTTCAGTAAGAAAGAGCTGTACTCCAAAATTCGTGTGCTTGCTTTGCAGGACAAGTTCCTTTTTAAGGTCAGTAGGTCAAACCTCAAAATGTTAACTGTGGTATGTGCAGACGATAATTGCAAGTGGATGTTACGGGCTTCGAGTGTGAAGCAATCTACAATATTCATGATCCGTAAATTCAATAATATTCACACATGTTCTGTAGATTTTCGTCGAAATGCACATCAAATGCCATTACTTCTGTAATTGCCGAGCATATTTTGGGAAAATTGGATAATCCATACCGATCGTACGATCTTACCGCTTTTGCACGTGACATGGAACGCGAGTTTGGTGTGAAAATAAGTTACCAAAAAGCACATAGGGGCAAGGTAGTTGCTTTACATATGCTACACGGTACATCGGGGGATAGTTTTAAAAAACTATCGTCATACTGTCACGTCCTAGGAAAGAGTAACCCGGGACAGTAACCCACATTGAAGTTGATTCCCGTAACAGGTTTCATTACTTCTTCCTGGCTTTCGATGCAAGCATTCGTGGTTACATACACTACTTGAGGCTCGTTATTTCTGTTGAAGGTAGTCACTTGAAAGGTCCATACAATGGTACACTTCTGCTGGCAACCGGCCAAGATGCCAACAAACAAATTTATCCCCTAGCATGGGGGATCGTCGATATCGAAACAAATAGATCGTGGATGTGGTTTATGTCGAACTTGAAAGAGCTTATAGGAGACTCGGCTGAATTAGTTTTTGTTTCCGATAGGAAAAATAGTATTTCTAACGCCATTGCTCACGTATTTCCTCTGTCTCAGCATGGGTATTGTATTTGACATCTGGAGAAGAACTTAATCCAGCGGTACAATAACGCAAGTGCAATATTTCTATTCAAACGAGTTGCAAGAACTTCTCGGGTCGAAGAGTTTGAAGGACTTATGGGACAGATCCGTAGGGTAAGTGAACGAGCGTATGGGTACTTGGAGTGAGCTAGTTTTTCATTTTGGTCACGACCGCTTTTCTTTGGGCAACGTTACAACATATTGACAAACAACAACGCAGAATCTTTGAACTTAATGTTGAAACATGCACGTTCATTGCCGATCACATGCTTGGTCGAACACATTCGGCAAACTATACAGAAGTGGTTCTACGAACGTCAAACCAATGCAACCGCATGTCGTGCCGTGTTGTCATCGAGGATGGAAAGTGAGTTACGGACAACGTTCGAAGCAGGTGTAAGGCTTAGAGCTCAAGGCCTGACAGAGAACTTAACACAAGTTGGACTATCCAATGACACGGACGTCGTGGACTTCTCCGATAACACGTGCACGTGTCATGAGTTTCAACCTAATCGTATGCCATGCATTCATGCAAGTCGTGCTGCCTGCTTGCGAGGTAAGTCATTGTACAATTTATGCTCACCGTATTACACATCGGATTACTGGAGGGGTGCCTACAGCGAAACAATCTACCCTCTTACACGTGAAGTGGACTGGATTGTCCCGAACGAAATCTCAAGTACTCCTATTCTATCACCGAGTGTACGTCGTCCTCCAGGTAGGCCACCCACACGAGGTCATCAATCCATACACCAGTCCACTACACGACTGAGAAAATGCATTCGTTGTGGTAGAGTCGGTCATAATTGGACCACATGTTCAAACCCCATTGTACCACGGCCCATTCAAATAGGCTCTTCTCTGTGACTGGCCGAAGTTGTATGTTTACTTTTTACCCATGTCGTTTGTGCCTAATCAATGCATTTATTATAATTTTGTTATCAATTGTACCCATGTGTCACATCATAATTCCACGTTTCTGATGTATCTACCATTCTCTGTACATCTACGAACTGACATTGGCTAAGTTCTGATAATTGAGAAGTTTTTCATAGTTACGGTTAAACCATCGATCTGGACAGATGTCTCATTCATTCTGACAGTTGACGAAAACGTGCACCGCATTCAATATCAGGTTCAGGTACATGGTAAATTGTACATTTCATTCCTACAATCAAATAGAATCACAAATCTTACAGGACACAACATATTTAAAAGCGTACAACTCACCCTCCAATTCCATGATCGTGCTACATAGTTGATGGTAGTAAGCAACACCTAAGGTGTGCGCGTAATAAATTACTGTCCACGTAATAATGATTTTTTCAGTCCCGACCAAGTGAATTATAAATTGCAACATTTTAAATAGTTCACTGGATTAACGGCATGATGTGCCCCATTTTTAACATCCGCTCAACGTATGGTGTGAGCACACCCATTATCACCTTACATTATTCCAAATACGCACACGCAAAACCGTATGAGACAATATATCTTTCAAACCATAGAATTTGCCCTCCCACTCTACAAACCTTCCGATTTTTTATTCACTCGAAAATAATTTTTTCAATCCCCACGAAACATATTATAATTCGTAACATCGTCAATACTTCACACAATTGAGTACAATTGAGCACATGATAAACACAATTTCATAACATCGGGTCCACTTACTACAAAATATGGGTCATTTACAAAATATTGCTACAGAAGCTCGACACTTCATTTGTCGTGCCCGACAGATTGTCTCTGTCATTCTCGACAGTTGGACCCCAAAATACACCATCCGTGGCATCCTACAGAATGGTAATGCAGACCTTTACAATTGTGTTCACCGAATAGAAAAAGTACAAAATACAGGACTACGCATCACTTATTCACTACGAAAGATGGGTGTCACTTCATTCGTCCTCCACAACTGAGCCTTGTCCCCCGCTATCTTCGCTCGACTCGTCCGACGAGATGATAATTACCTCATTATGTGGGACGTACACCAGCCCGTCTTCATCGTCGTCACTTCCTCCCTCGTATCCAGCGTCGACCTTGAAACCCTCATCGAACACTGCGTTGGGTGATTGCACACCCTCTGCCAGTACATCTTCCAAGTTGGGAAATGGAACGGGGGAAATGGCTCTTCTACCAATACGATGGTTAGCTTCCTCATCGTCTGACGAAATGTAGATCGGAAATAATGGAGATGAATCGGGAACTGGTACTGGCTCGTTGACGTTAAACGGTTCGGTGCTTCCTGTGGACGAACTCATTATATCGATGTTGTAAAGTATTGATGAGACGAATAGTGTGTGAGGACTTTTAATTCTAAGAATGGTATTCAACTAGGTTGTTTCTAAGATAAAATGAACTCATATCCTGTATTTATAAGTAAGAAGAATGGGGAGCAATTATGTTCATCATCTTCCCAACCACCATGTCCAATCTCCTTGTCAATGTGAAAACTAATTGGTGTGATTGTTCAAAAAATTAAGTGTACATTTATCCCCATTTTTCCATAATTACCAGGACCTTAAAGGCTCATAAATCTTGTGTACTATTTAGCAATGGGGATATCCTGCAACTAAAATATTGTCAAACTAATTTTCAGCTATTTGTACCATGTTCAAAAGGGTACAGGGTCTCACCCATGTGGCTCATGATGTCAACGTACATGTTCGACGACGCATGAAACGTAATGAAACGAATATAAAGTCATTTTCTAGCTCGAAGCTTGTGGTTGTCATGGTTTTGACATTTTCAATGGCCCATTTTCTGAAAATTAACGACTATTATTAATGCACTCGCACGTGATAATCGAAACAATAAATTACGACTATAGCGGATATATGCCGTCCTAACGTGAGCCAAGGGGCTTCATTGCAACACAAATACTTCTCCCTTTAAACATTTCAAATATAGGTAACTACACATCCAGTTTGAACAAATTTAGGACATCGACTGTTTGAACTAGACGAAAATTTTACACCCCAAAAAAATATAAAATTCCACGCTCTCACTGTGTGCTGCATCTCATGTACGTTCACCAAATATGACGTTCGGATAACGGACTTTCGTCTGAACGAGCTCCCATCTCTACAATCTAAGTTCAAATAAATGCCTTAAATTATAAATATGCCAAAGGTTATACAGTTGAGCGATTGCAATAATGTGTCATGAATTAAGAACATGAGGAATCGTATAACTCAATTGCATGTGATCCCAAGCGTTTGGAAAATTTTGATTGCAAACATTTTCATGCATTACAAATACGAATAATCATATCTTCGAATTGCAGGTAATCCTAAACTTACACTGAATCTGTAATGATGCTGTCTCTCATAATTTTAGAGATTACGAGCAGATAAATATTTCTATGAATAAAATATCTCTCACCCTTAAAGGTAGACAATTATTTCCCGAAATTACTCCGATAGAAGATACATAAAATCAACGCAAAGTCCAGATGACATATTGTAGGATATGGGTTGTTCCTATAAAGAATATTTTATATCAATTATTTTATGAACTCAGAACTTCACTAGCCAACCTACCTTGCATACATTCAAATTATTTATCTCGACATGCTTCAAGAGTAGGAAAAGGTTTGTTATATTCTATCCTCACATGCAGGCAATAATCCATCCTTTACACATCATAGATAAACTTAACAACTAAGTTACCTTGGGATCCGCGGATGTTTAGCACTGCGCAAAAATGAGATGAGCTGGTCCAGCTTGTTCTCTCCCAATTCTGCCAACATCGCAACCAGCCTATTCACGGACTATAAGATAAGCGGCCTCTCAAGAAAGAAAGAAACTCAAATAAAAATAACGACAGAATATGACAAAATACAAACTATCTGACCTGCCAAATGATCTCCACAATATTGGGAATTCGTTGCTCTGGCATCACTTTTAAAATTGCCTTACATTACTGCCTCAGGACACAATTCCCCCTATAATGGCATATGTACACCATCCTCGAACTAATGAAACAACATTCAAGAGAACACTACAATGGCGTACGTACACCATACACGGATAACCATTGAACACATCAGGTAAAATCACTGAAAACATGTAACACATAAGAACAATAAAGTTGATAGAAAATATGCAGAACAATAAGGTCGTCGGGAATTTTAAATTTCCCGAAAGAGTCATGTAATAAAAGTCGGAAAATAAGTTGAACATATGTTGTACTGGGACCTAAAACTGTCAGCATTTTCCTGAAATCGACATGGCATTCAACACCAACAATGCAAAATGTGATGAATGCGTGAAAGCGTCGCCACGGTATCCCAATAATACGTAAAATGTAAAGATAAACAAAAACCATATCAATGATACAAAATCCAGCCAATTAACATCCCAACAAAACGTCTACCAATTCAGTCACCACCCAAAAACGAGTTCAGAACCATCGTCGTGTTCTCCAGCCAGTTAAGAACAGCTACTTCTTGGTTCTCTTCGCCCTCCCCCCCGTATATGGAGTCCTCGTAGCAACAGCTGGTCGTCGCAATCGTGCCGAGCATCGTCTCGTTGTAGGAACTCAGACTCGTGTTTCGGGTACTGGCCCAGGAGCTGGGACTTCAGTGACAACGCCTATAGAAAATAGAGACGGGGCAAGTTAGTTACCAAAATTGCATGTGATCAAACGTGCGTAATGGAACCACTACCAATATAGCCAGTTAACTTACCATCACTATCCGTCGCATCGCAACCGTCCGCCTCTTCATCGTCTTCCCCGGCGTCATTCAAGGGCTCCGTGGCTCCTGCATCTGACCAGTACAACACGTATGTAAGTATACACGTCGTTAAATACAATTGAAAGAAACCCTCGTAAAGGACGTAGTACCTTGCACTTCTTCGCTTGTAGCGGGCACTGGCAGGTTCAGGTCATCTTAACTTGGCGCAATGTGTGCTGCGTCTAATGAAAACAACATTATAATAGTTTCATTATAATAAGTGGGGAAGATTTTCAACCATGCAAAGTACATGAAGTAATAAATTTAGATTGTACAAATAAAAAATCAACATACCTTGCATATTTCCTGTGTCAATTGCGATGTCTGACTCGTACGAGCATGGCTCCGCGGGTCCTCCATATTGTCTACGTCACAATTGAAACAAGAACAATACTACATCAGACCGAGTTATGATGAACGTTGGTTAAAATTGTAAAGCAAAAGCTGTATGCAGGTAACAGGCATACCTTCTGTAAAGAACCCGAGACGTCGGCCTCCGTCCCGGCCCTCGTCGCAGGTTTGCGGTAGTCGGACCAGCTCAGGCCACGAGGGTAGCTAAGAATTGTCGAAGACTTGTACATTCTGAGGTCACGTGCTGTTGGATTTCGAGCTTTACTGTCTGGAGTCGCATTTCAAATAGGATTCTTTGCTCCAAGAGCAGCTCCTCCACGTCCCATGTGGTCAGGCCGGGTGCAGATGTTCCTACGAATCTTGCCTGCGTTGTGCTCCGTCGCTTTGGAGAAGGGTCTCAAGGTGGCTGAGGTGAGGAAGAGGCACCCCTAGCTCCTCCACGGGTGTCCTCATCGGTGCTGAAGCCCTCACTGTGAGACTCGCTAGTATCCTCACTGTCCTCAACGTCTGGATCACTGCTTGATGCACCTTTTTCGTCATCGCCTCCAGATGTCTGCTCCTCACTTCTTCCTCCTTCGGATGCTTCCTCCTCGAAATCCTCCCTTTCCGCATGTCCACTGTCACAACCGTCGTCGCCCGATGCATTGAACTGCGGCGCGACAACGGTCCTTGCAATGTCATCAAAAATCGGAACCGGGGGTTCATCTTATGGCACGAGAGTCAAAAAATAGGGTTGTTGCACCTCAGCATCGATGGGCCGTAGTGTTGCGTACACGTGGAGTTGCAAAACAAGGTTACAATACTCACATTAGAAGGCACAACGTTGTAAAGAAATGATCGAAATGGAACTTGCGATCCTATTCTATGTATACCTTGACATTCTTGAAGAATGTATCATATGTACGATGCTGTAGTTGTTTCCTTGCCGACTAGTGAAGAAGTCGTGGCAATCATTCGCTTACTCGTTCGGTAAAACGTTTCCCAACCTCCGAAAGAGCCTCGTACGCCCAAACCTGTGGGAAGAAGAAACACAAATTCAGTTTCATAATATTCTACGAACGACGCTATCGGAGATGAAAATCGGGCATGGTACAATAATACAACCAATGTTCATACCTGCATGGCAATGGGGAAGCCATGGACTGTGTAAGTAATCTCCTTCTCTTTCCTCCTCTTTGCCTTTTGAAACTTTTTTGCCCAAGTACCCTGAAATCCGTGCAACAGACGCCTATATCCGACCCTACCCCAAGGGTAGGCAAAAAACACGTCCAGGTCGTCCACAATTGATAATGTAGGCAAATGGATATCGACATTATTATCCAGAGCATTGGAAACTCCCTCGAGAATTAGAACCAGCCCTAGCTTGTAGCGATCAGCTCGAGGCGTCGAACTTCGGGCTATAGCAGACTGCAGTTGAGCCAACGAAATCTTGTTATTGGATTACCTCTCTTTCAACCGCCTCCTCTCTAGCAATCGATTGAATTCAGCACCCTCTGGAAATGCACCACATCTTAACCCTGACATAAGCGCATACTCTTGTAGACCGAATCTCTTGAGATGCCCTTGCACATTGAACCGTAGCTCATACAGCTTATCGGTGCGGATGGCTCTGAAAACTAGCTGCTGGATGAGTTGGGCAGAGAATTGAATGTCTGGAACGTCGGCCAGATACCCAAGAGAGGAGTTGCGAAAGTCCTTTCGGCGCCGCTCGTCGAATTGGTCCATGACAGTCTTCACGCACTTGAGGTTGCTACGTTGCGAAATGTGGGCCCGCAACCTTGCACTTTCCAAAATACGGAATTCGAACTCTATCATGCCTACAAGGTATATTCATATAAATGGGGTTACGGGACGAACATAAACAATTGTAATGTATATAGCAATTTAATGAAGGGAAATGAGGCACCCGAACAGTGAACTGTCGAGCAAAACTAAAGTCAACCATCGGTACCGATAGATCATCTGTCGAGACTTGCGGATACTGACGGTTTGGAGGGTTAATTGTCGAGAAAAATTGAGGTGAAACCTCGGGTACGACAGTTAGCTGGGAGTTGGTCTGCTTGCTAAACTGACATGTGCAGCGAACAACATTGACATGCAAGGACATCAAATGAAATTCACATCACTTGAAGAGAAATGCAAATTATTGTAAATTAAATCAAAGGAAATAATAAATGAAAATTAGAAAACTAAGCGGGAGGGAGGAAGAGAGAAGCTTACAGCGACGGTAGCGGCGGACGGTGGCGTGCTATTGCTTTGATATGGAACGGATAAATGTTGTCAGCAATAAAATCGGACTACCTGTACGTAAGAACGGAAGAGTTGTGGCAAGCACGCTATTGAAAGAAACAAGGAATTGAACAAAGACAATTTATGGAAAAAAATCAACATGAACTAAAAAGTTATTTACAAATTTTCCCCTGTGAAATCAATACCGTTAATAATCCAACTAAACAATGGCCTCTCAACAGATGTGTACATTATATAAACTTCTTCCCAAGTATTTTTCAGATTGTACAACAATTGCCTGAAGTATAACATTTTTTCATAGGTAATTGCCCGAAGTTTAATATAATTCTATAAGTTCATCAAGTATAATATAATTCAACAAGTTCCACATCAGAGTACAATTCTGAATGTTATCTATAAAAGGCATCCTAAGAAAAGTGATTTTAATATATTTCGTTTCACAAGTAAAATTATAGTGGAATGCATTGTGCACCTCAGCATGCTTAGCACCAGATGTCTAACAAAAAGGTTGTTTCCATAAATTGTCAAGAAATGCACCACAAGTTACACAGCATTTACTGGAGTTTCAAGAATTCTTAAGGTAAATACTTCCATCAATAATTTCCTCACTTGAATTGCACAAAGAACCTATGTTATGCACACAACCAAAATGACATTCCTTGAAAATTAACGGACTTCCATTTAAATTATTTATCATTTCATTTGCTCAAAATAGTTACATAATCTGAATTGTAGATGTTGCTCAGATCAAACCATTGACAAAAGTTGGATGTAATATGATGACTTTGCATATTAATGAAATGAAAATAAATAAATAAGACTCAATACTTGAATTTTTAAATAAAACTAGTGAGACGCACGTGCTAGGCACGTGCTATAATACAGTTCGCCATGAAATAGCGTTACATATAAAAAAAAATTATATGTTTTAACTATTGGTTACATCAATTTGACGTCCCTGTTCCTAAAAAATTAAAATATGCTAATGCATTAAGGATCTCAACATAACAGACATGAATTAGATTTTCTCCAAAAATAGTAATAATAAACCTAGAACTTGCCTAGTAAATTTTCCAATAATAATATTGTCGCGAGTCAATTTTATGCCCTTTTTTTATTTCCATTTTTCTTAAAAATCTTTTTTTCAAAACTCATTTTCAACCACACATTGTTCAATAAAATAATATTAAACGCAAATCCAAAACTTTTCTTTAATTTTCAACTATACATTCTCCATCAATTTACTATTCAAAATGCATTAATTTCCCCAGCAGTGGGGATCAAACAAGGGCTATATCTACAAACTACTCGTAGTTTTCATGGTTGAGGTCCAACTTCAAAAATTGGAGATAAGTCATTTATTTGGCGTAGAAGGAAGATTCAACTTTTAACCTCCACTTTATTCAAGATTTTACACCAGAATTTACATGTAAGACTATATGCTATAGAAAAAACATGAAATCACAACAATCTTCATAAGATAGTCTAGTAGCATGAATCACATTGTAATGACAGAATTAAAACTAAAGTAAAGAGAAACCAAATATTTAGATCTAACCAAATAGATCTTAACTGAAGGATGCCTTTTTAACCTCTCGTCCATTGTCCAAAATGTACACTTCTCCATGCTCAAAAGTTGTTTCCTAGCCAATTGCAATATAGCCTTCAAATATAGATAAGCCAACAAATTTCTACAAAAAAGCAATGTCTGCCATTAGATGTTAAGTATGACCACATTTCATTACAAAATGATGGGGAAAAATCAAAGATTATGAATAAGGTCCGGAAGACATTAGAGAAATTCGGTCAACATGTTATAATACACATTTGCTTGTAGGATATGAACACATACGCAAAGATGAGGACTACTGTGAAATGAAATGAATGAAAAGCTGCATTATTGTTTGCTACGTGCAAATAATGGGGGCAGATACAAGAAAAATGTTAAAATGAAATTTTAACCAGGTAAAATGGAAGTTCCTTTCCATCTAGCCATACTATTTATTAATTCTCCACAATTTGCAAACACTAAAGCCACAAGAGAGTGTTTTCTATGATTTGTTCATACCTCAGTTTCTTTCTGAATAGACACGAGTAAATTGACAAGAACTTAGCATACAACCTTTATCGTGCTTCATATTGCAAACAATGGGTATCTAATCAAACCAACTCACTTCCCTCTTCATTTGAAAAATGACCCCCCAAACAAAAATCTTTAAGCATCACAATTTTTTTTGGGCCTCAAATGAGATAAAGTGCCTAAAAGTATACCGAGAGGCTCTTAGATCCTCACAAATTCATTAGTGGAACTACTCAAAATTTAAAAAGCACAAGATGGCAGACAATTTTGAAGTTACACAAATTAAGCCCCAATTACCAACCGTTATTTCAACACTCGTTAATTCTCATACTCATTTCAAACATATAATTACACAATACAATATTTTGCACATAAAATCAACTTAACCATATGTTATTCAAACAATCACTATTCAAAACTCCATTTTCTCATAATAATGGCCATCAAAATGGGGTTATTTTTGGCAATTGCAAATAATAGTATCGTAACAACAGAACCAACTCCAAATAATGGCCATCAAACGGGGGCTACTTTTTGTCAGTTGAAAACAATAGTATTGTAACAACAAAACAAACTCCATATTCAAATATGTAGTTTATCACTGAGAGAATGCAAAAGCTTAAAGTTTAAAATTTTCATCCAAAAATCATTTTACTGTAAGATTTTAGTTCATTTATAAGGTTATCCTAACAAGCATGCTAGAGTAATAAGAGTTTAACATTTAGCGAAAAATTAAAGTATAAGGAAGATAAGTAATCCCAACTTCTAACAGTCTGATAATCCTTGTGAACATCCCTAGCAAATGACTAAAGTAACACCATCAAACACAAAATCATCAAAATACAATAATGACAATGGTCAGAACAAAAGTAAGAAATACAAGATTCAAAATTTTGGCCTAACGAGAAAAGGCAGTGACAGTGGTCAAATTCAAAATAAATTAATTGAAGATTTTTTTGAAGTAAAAAAACATAAACCACTCGAATCTGCATCAACAACAAGCTCAGAAAAAAGTAACCGAAATCGACTTAAAAAATTTTCCACCAAATAGGGAAAATTACCGGTTCATAGCTCGAAGAGCTCAAGCACACTAAACAACAAAGAAGAAGAATTAAACGAAATTGATAAAACAGTCCGATCTTTTACCTATTTACAAAATGAGTTCAAAGAATTTGAAACACAGAATCAAGCAAAGGATTACATTTTCCTCCGTGAACCAACAACATTTATTCCGATTAACGTAAAAAATTTACACAGCAGCGACCAAATCGAAAGAAAACACCAAACCTGAAGAATCGTATAGGACCTTTGACGCCGAAGGTTCTGCCGGTGGTCTTCGACGGTGGGCCGGCGGGCGATTGTAGCAAAACTTCCAATTTTGTCGACGGCCGGACGATGATCGATTGCAGTGAGAGAGACAAGTGAGATTGGGGATTTTGTGTCTTTCGATTTCTCTTCGTTCCTTTGTTTTTATTTCATGTGTAATTTGTTTTTTTTTATGTTTTGTTTTGTTTTTTGTTTTTTTGTTTTTGGGTTTGGTTTCCAACATTAATTGTCATTTCATTTGACAATTACTCAGTTTAGGTACAAGGACACAAAAGGTATTGTAATGATTTAGAGGGGCAAAATTGTTCTAAATTGACATTTTTGATAGACAATTTAAAAGATGACATTTTTGATATTTCATACTCAAATTTTGACACCCAATGAAATATCCTCTTTCTTATATTATAGAAAATTTACTAGAGACAGCAAATTTGGACTCAACATTTTGTTTTTGTCACATGCTCCTAATTTTTCATATAATAGAGAGAAAAAAAATCTTTTTTGGTCTAGTGGCTCACATCCGATAGCCTATGTCTTTTTGTCATGTGCCAATTCTTTTCTTTTTTCAAAATAAATAAATAAATAACACCTCTTTCTTCTTTATATAAAATTTAAAGTTACACTTTCGAAAATAAGGAACTTGTAAATAACAATTTCAAAAATCAATTGGTCACATATGGGAATATGTGTTAATAGGTGTGACCACCTCTTAACAATTTCTGTGACTCAATTATTAATTAAACAAGTCAAAGTCATAATAACACGGTATTTATGATCACAATCATGTACTAGTTGTAAGCCGCATTATGTCACAATCGCAAGACACACACTGTGTATCACAATTACAAAAATTATTTGCAAATTATACATCTTTTAGGCCACATTTATTTATCAACAACAGATTACCCATTTTATAGATCACAATCGCTCTTTATCCCATCCACTCCATCCTATCACCACTTCACCACCATCAACACAACCCAAACGCTACTGCCACCTCACTAACACTAACACCGTCATCACCACCACGCGTATCCACACACCGCACCATCACCATGGAAATTTATATCGAAACATCGCTGCCACCTCACCACCACCACTGCAGCACCACACAGAATTGTACACTGCAACCCACCACCACACAACCACCATTGCATCATCACCCTGCACATCTGTACACCACAACCCACCATCAAGCAACCACCAACACCACAAAATTCACCGCACTACCACTATGCAAATTCATACACCGCAACCACCCATTAACAATTTCTACTTTACTCCATACTTGTCTTGCAGGAAATGGCCAAGGTCTCTAAGGGCATCATCATGCCCTAAGAAAGCGGCGACTGCACAGAGTGCAACATTAGCTCTTAGATCCTTGTTGGATGGATGTGTGATAAAGAGATAGTAGAGAGAGATGGTCACAAAAAAATTTCGGTGTGGGTGTAGAGTGAGTAGGATAGGGTGCACCAGATTTTTGAAAGGAAAAATTTTATACCTGATTATTGAAATTGAAAATTGAGAAATAGAGGGTGTAATTTTCTCAAAACATAAACCAATAAATTAGAAAGATATTTTTGGGCTAAGTGACTCAATTAGCATAGCAGAGCCGTGTCTACAGAACATGTTGGCTCATCTTTCAAAATATGTATCGATTTTACAAAGTTTGTAAAAAGTGAGAGCCTTGTCCAACTTTTATTTATCAATGTTGCGAAAATCTTCAAAAAATATTGATCCGAGCTCAGTAAAACTTACCAAACAAATACTAATTGAAGAGGCTCCGATCCACAACTTTATCCACTTGGTGGCCACAAGTTTACTCACCCACAAAGGGTACACTTGATGGTGTGATTTGCAAGCCATAAAGGCGAGAAGAAGAGGAAGAATAGGCACAAAAGTAAAGATGACAGAAAAAGCCTTGCCCCGAATGGGGCCAAAAAAATCGCCCTGATGGGTTGGCAAAGTGAAGCGTAAGTGGCCATGGGTCTCGAACTCGTCCCGTGAAAAAAAAAAATACTAAAATTAATTGTTGAACCGATCGGCCCTTAGTCTTTGTATACAAGCCCAGTAGCCCATTTATTTTCTTCGCATGACAACTCATCAATCTCTCCTCGTCAAAATATATACACAAGTCCCATTTTCAAAATATTTCTTATTTTTGAATTCCGTACAACCTATATACATTGGATAACCATCATTTTCCACATTGAAGAACTCAGAAAATCCACAATTCTCCCCCAATCAGCACCTAAAAGAACAAAAATTTCAAAATCTCCTCCACATGCACTGTCAGGACTTGTCGTCCTCTACCTCCTTCTCTTCCCCTCTTTCTCATCCCAGAGACATTATCGTTAAAATCAACGGCCAAGACTCCTCAAAGAACCTACTAAAATTAGTGAGAATAGTTTTTCTTTTCTATTGGTCTCAACTTTTCAGCTTCTATTGCTGCTTTTGGATTTGGAGATTCAAACTCTTGTGGCATAAGCAAAGGGAGAAGGTATAGTATACGATGTCGTCTGATGAACCATTCATAAACGAATTTACACAAATAGCATTAGTTAGGCTTCACTTTAGTCCTTTACTTGAATAGCATCAGTTATGCCTTTTCTTTATTTGTTTTACATCAAAATTCAAAATTATTTCGTTATTTCACAATTTGTTTTAAATAGAGATACAAAATCGAAGAAAATGATTGGAATAAACGTAAATACATTAGGTTAATCTCAGTTTCGATATCAATTTCTTCGTTTCATCAATTACAATTTGAAATTTAATAGTATGGATTGGGGTTTTTAGTCATGTCATTTTACTTATTGACATTTAGGAAATAGAGAAATATTTTAATAAATAGACAAGGAGGATTATATTCACACCAAATTTTATTTTTCTAAATACACTACATGTTAGTTATTTATATTTAGCCCTAAAAGAACTCCCCACATTTGGATAAAATTCATTGTGTTTAATGTCATTTGTTATTTGCAAAGATGTTTGGCCCAAATAGTGCTAGAAGTATTGGATTAGGACCAATACGCGAGGAAGATAGCACGACCAATATTTGTGAGCAATGTGCCGCAAGAAGATCTAGTTAAACCGTTACCAAATGGGGATGAAAGGCCAATAAACATACGTAATCAGGAGCTTAATGTTGGAGAACTATCTTTCGGAAAGAGGAAATTGACTTAAGCTCTTTGGGAGCACTACAAAAGACAAAAAATTGGTGAGAAATGGAGGGCTATATGCACTCATTAAAAGAAATAGTTAGGGAGTGACAAAAAAAATGGTACAAAGCATTTGTATAATCATTTGAAGAGATGTGGATTCCGTCATCAGGATAATACTTGCCAAGCAATATTAAATTTCAAAAAGGATGCCGCGAGTGGCAAGGTCACAATTGGTACTTACTCTTTCGATCCACATAAGTGTAGGTATAGTCTAGCGACAATGGTGATTTTGCATGAATATTCTTTGTCTATGGTTGATCACAGTGGATTTCAAGAGTTTTTGCACGACCTACAACCATTGTTTAAGGTTGCTTCTCGCAACACTTTGAAGAGCGACAATTTGAAAATCTATGAATACAAGAAAGCAAAAAATATGATTGCACTTGAGAATATTGAGAGTCGAATTTCAATCACAATCGACATGTGGATCTCTTCTGATCATAAGAAATGATTCATGGTTATCACTACTCATTTCATAGATGATGCTTGGAAACTACAGAATCGAATCATGAGGTACAGTAAAAAATTACATTCACTTGTTTTCATAGTTTACAAAAAATTATATTCTTTTAGTTGATTTAATTTGTTCTTGAATGAACTCAAGTTTATATATGTTTCGTGCCCATACTATTGACTTGCTTTCAGAAACTCTGTTGTATAATTTACTGGATTGAAATATTGATCATAAGTTACTAACTTTGATTGTAGATAATTGCACCACAAATGATGCTATGATCAATATTGTGTTAAGTCAGCTTTGTACTCTTTCTTGCATTGAATGGTGATTTTTTCTATATGAGGTGTTGTGCACATATATTAAATCTTATTGTGAAGGATGTGTTGGAGATTATTAGTGGTAGTGTTGAGAAAATCCATGATAGTGTTGCTTATTGGATAGTCACACCAAAGAGATTTGAAATTTGAGTTCTTTGCACGTTAATTGAAATTTGATTGTGAGAAAAATTGGGGCCCTTCGTACTGCTTTGATTTATAAGGATTTTTTCCTCGTTTGAAACAAAGGGAGTCACAGTATAAACGTTTACCTAGTGATGGTGATTGGGATTTGAGAAAAGAAATATGTGAGAATTTAAAGGTCTTTTTCTAGGTTACTAAATTGTTTTCAAGAACAAAGTATCCAATTGCTAATCTCTTATTTGCAAATATTTGTGATATCAAACTGTCGTTGTATGAGTGACTTGAATCTCCTTATGTGGAAGTTCAAATGATGATGACCAGTATGATGGAAAACTTTAACAAGTATTGAAGCGATATTCATGGAGTTTTGGCTTTAGCAATAGTGCTGGATCTAATGTATAAGATGATGTTAATTAAGTATTATTATCCTCGATATTGAAAAAATTTATCAAGTTTGTGGCAAGTTGGTGCACAATTATTAGAAAAAGAATTATTCAAGTACATCTAAGCTCAGTCTTCTACTTCTTCTTGTCAAATCGAGACGTCAAGTGCTAACAATAAATTAGATTGCATGGCAGGTTTTTATAGATTTGTTCCCAATGTTAGAGCTCCTAGCAATGTGAAAACTGAGCTTGATACTTTCTTGGATGAGCCTATATTGCCTTGGTCGGATGATTTGATATATTGACATGGTGGAAAGTAAATGTAATCAAATATCCGACTTTATCTCAAATTGCAAAAGATATTTTGACTATCCCAATATCTATAGAGGTGCCCGAATCTATTTTCAATGCTAGTTGCAGATTTGTTAGTCCACGCAAAAATAGGCTTCACCCCAAAACTTTGGAGGCTTTAATGTGTACTCAAGATTGGTTATGGACCAATATCCACGATTTGGTGTATATAAACATTTGCTTTTCATATTGTTCATTTATGAATTCTTTTATTACTAGTTATTTTACTTTATTAATAACGAATTCTGCACCGTCTGCATATTTTGAATGTTGTTCCAAGATGAATGATGATGATATTGATGAGGACGTAATTTTATTTATCAAATAATGTAAATTTAATCATGATATTGAGTAAAATATTTCTTTCGTTTATTAGAATACATCATGTGTAATCTCTAACTCTTCTAATAAATGAAGTTATAAAGATGGAAAAATATCAAATTTTGGATAAATAAATGAAATTTAGTTACAATGTAATTCTATTTGCAATTGTTTATTTTTGGACATTATTTATTTTGAGTGTTTATTTTGGATATTGACGTTGTTAGTTTGAGAATTATTTGTTTTGGATTTTAAAATTTTGAATTTATATTTTATTCTCTAATAATAGCATAACTCGAAATTTTAAAAATATAAAAAAGGGTAGGAAATAGGTCAAGCCCCTGCCCCGCCCCACCTTGTCTAAGACGGGCTGGGGTGAGGGGCAGGGCAAGGTTTGTTTCGCCTCCGCCCCAAACTTGATCCACTACCATCCCTATACAAGGGGTGAATACAAATGGCAACCGCTGGTTTATTTCTTCAAGCACAAGCACACACTTTTATCTCATTTGCACAATCACACACACACACCAAAAAACGACTGGAAGGGGATAGATATATATAGCATTAGTTAGGTCACTCCAACTAGGCCAAAGTTCACTATATGGGCTTCCATTTAAAGACAAACTAACCGATAATTAATGGGCCAATACATATCACCATCTAACTAATAACAACAACTTAGGCCCTTTAAAAGTGTTGGGCCACGAGTAACATTAAATTAATTTAAGTTGCTTCTAATAGCCTCAAGTTGTTTAGGGTTGAGTCATCACTAAGGTGTCGATATAAATTATCCAACATCATTTTAACATCATCATCCGAGATTAATTAGGTATCAAAATCCAACAATCAATCATGCTTGGTGTATTAAAAAAAAACAGGTTTTCACTCAATTATTTATTGACAATAATGCAAATGTCAACAAGGGTGTAAACAAATAAATATACAAATGGCATAATCCTTTATTTATATCCTAACACTAACATGGTTACGGTTAGCCCAAAACGGTTTTGTTAGAAAAATCGACTGACGTTGTAAAAGGATACTTAGACTTTGTAGGTTTGTCATCTTGACAATCTAGTTGTGCTTTCAACATTTTATGGGACGCATAATTATATCACTCGTTTCCATCTATTTATCCATATATAAACATTTTTGCTTTTAGTAGGGTAGAGTTTCAAGCTCGATTTCTAATGGCACATCCTCACAGAGTCACCATTTCACGAAGCCAGTGAGAAAAGATACGAGCCGAAAACTTTCGAACCTTCAACTGACACTGCTTTTAATAACTATCTGCATTGTGGGAACTAAATTTGGTCGAAGGGAAAAGTGAAACTATAGAAGATATTTTATGACTAGTTTATAGAACCAATGTCAAAGGAAAGCAAAGCTTCAACGCAACTAAAGAGGGTCCTAAAGCTGACGACAAATAAATTTATTGTCTTTAAAAGTTTTCCTCTTTATCTGTTTTAGATACCATAAAGCATAGGGATAAATAAAATAAGCTAAAATAAATATAATTAACATCCTTTGAGCATGACACTAAGGATAAATGGATAATAAATCAAAATTTTATGTCCTACCGTGAGACAATATCTAGGATATTAGTCTTTAAGTTTAAGCTTTTTACTTTTAATTTATATTTCTTCTTTGAAATTGGCAATGGGAAGCACTCTGAATTTCGGTCACTAAGTCAAGCTTGAACATGGATTTACTATTCAAACATGACTCGAGTTACTGAAGCTAATTATAATAAGTAGATACGATTGCACTGTCCACACAATAGAGTTTAGATACTTTATAACGTATTTGAGTTGTAGTGCACATCTACACACTAATCAATATATAAGAAAAAAGGAAACTATAATATTGTCCATGAATGGAACAATATTTCAAATATTTATTTATTCAATCCATGAACATGCAAGAGACAACCTCGTGAATTAAACATCTTGCACCACGCTACATAATTTTATCTCGAACACTTGTCATGTTTGCACTTCTGCTTATGCTAGAAAATAAGTTCTAAGATAATTGACTACCAACTATTTAGATCTGGCTGATATGTTTTTGTAACATGAAAAGAATTGAAGATGAAAGGTATATATTTGGTCCCCTCAATTAAGAACAGCTATTCTACAAAGCAAGAAGTGCAAACTAGAAATTGTCACAAGATTTAAGGCGGGCATTTCTTTGAAATAAATAGCCTAAAGTGATCCAATAATATGAAACCAACCTCCCTAATATAAGCCTCCCCACCCACTGTCCTACTCCATAAATCATCTTCACGATATATTCTGTTTCAACCTCAAAATCACAGAAAAATTCCAATCCTTGATTAAGATTCCTTAATAACCATGAAGTGGGGAAGACAGAGATTTGCTTCTTCTCCAATTCATCAGTCTTTACTTGCTCGTCTATTTCCTATTTCTTGGTTCTCCAAATTGAAGCAAAAGGCTAATTCAGCAAAGATGAGGCGGAAGGGTGGGATGGACTTTTTGTCTCATAATTCATCGTTGGATTCTACTTGGAGAGAGGGACGATTCTACTGTGCGGATAATGATGATTATTGGAGGCTTTCGTTTAGGGAAGATGGAATTGAAGCTAGGAGGAGTACAGGTGATATAAATTCTTATTGGGGTGATTTTGATGATCAGGAGCTTCAACTTGATCGAGTTGTTGGGTCGAGTTTAAATAGCTTGGAGTGGAAGGAAATGGAAATGGCGAGACGAGAAGGAAATCAGACGTTTAATGAAATGGTTATGGACATAAAGAAGATGAAAGAAAAAGAAATCATGAATGATGAAAATACGAGAAAATTGAATCAGAAAGTAATGAAAGAGAAACGGGCAGATATGGAGAGAGTATCGAATAAAGATGAAGAAAAAGATGTATCTGAAACTGAACCAGAAAACATAATTAAAGCCAAAAAGAAGAATTTTCAGAAGGCGGCAGCTTCCACTACAAGAAAGCAAGACCATTTGTCTTTCATGGACTCTGGATTAAGAACATCTGAGGAAGATTGGGCATTTGAAGCTCTGACTTCAGAGGAGGTGAAAAATGCAACTTCTGGAAAAATACCGAGTTCAGATTTGCGAAAATTTGAAGATGAGAATAATGCTAAAGAAACTAAGGCTAAATGTGAATTGCAGAGGGAGACTGTGTACATAAGCAGGGAACCTCATAGCAGTAATACAAAGAAAAGTCACAGACTCAACGAGTTATCCCCAAGAACAGCATGCAAAATCCGAGCTTTTAAAGACGATAAAAAAACAAGAATGAAGATAAAAAGGGAGATAAACGACAAACCAGTTGAAGGCAGTAAAGTTTTTGATAGCTTTGCAGTGGTGAAGAGTTCGTTTGATCCACAACGGGACTTCAGAGATTCGATGATGGAGATGATCATGGAGAAAGATATTAGACAACAAGACGAGCTCGAAGAACTCCTGGCTTGTTATCTAATGTTCAATTGCAACGAATACCATGATCTTATTATCAAGGTTTTCCGGCAGATATTGCTTCAGCTAAAGTGCTGAACCACCAGTATGCATATTGATCCTGAAATGGTAATACAGAATGGCCATATTTTGGAAATTAACAGCTTTTTAGCTAAGAACAGGGGATCTTGTTATTAGATTATAAGTATAATTCTAATACTTCATGAAAGATTATTAGTGAACAATTTCAATTTTCATTCTCTGCAATCCAATTGATTTCTTTATAGCATTCTCTTTCTTTCCAAGCCGACAGCAGAGTAGACAGAGTCTAAGGGAGAGGAATATACCATTTAAAGTCTTGAGGTGAATAGATTTTGCTTGATCCTACTCAGCCTCGTGAGTCGAGTGTGAAGATAAAACAAGTTGATGAATATCCTCAAAAATCAAATTGCGGACAAATTTTTAGTATGCATAAGAACTCGAAGTCATTTTTGTTAAACAATCTCTACTGCAATCTTACATAAACCTCAAATCGAGCAGTAGTCTGTGCCTGATTGACAAAATAAAAAAATCATTGGCTGCCTGATTATGCACGTGTCAGAATTCAGCATGGATGTGAGGTTGGCATGTTAAAAACTAAGCTTTTAGATAAGGTAGTTCAACAGTTACTCCTTTCCCCAGCTAAAAATTTGTTAATAGTTCCATCAACTTCTATTGAGCTGCAACCAGGCTCTTTATTCAGTCCCTTTTCCCTCAGCATCGTCCTTAGTTCCATAACATCATTCCATCTCCCCAAAGATGCATGAAAATTTGACAACTGAAAATAACCAGCACTGTCTTTAGGATCAAGCTCTAAAGTTCCCTAGCAACGTATTTGATAAGTGTAGTTTCTACACTTATTTGGGATCTTAAATAATGATATTTTGTTATTCTTTGAACGGATTAGTACCTGATTTGTTATTTATTGCTTTTCGTAGGAAAAGTTCATGTTTCAAAGAAAAATTGGAAAAAAGAACGGAAAATGGCTAAATGAAGCAAATTCAAAGTATGGAGACCAAAGTGTAACTATTTAATGGTTGATTTGGACTACAAAAGATACTTTGAAGATTGATAGGAGTCAATTGAATGCAAATTGGAGTCAAAAAGGAAAGGGATATGATTAGAATATTACCATAAATCGACTTTCAATCATATAGGATATTTTCAAGATTTTTGGTTAACTTGAGACCCATTTTTAGATGGAGAATGTTTGAATTGAAAAAATTGTATTTCTAGAATAATTATATATCTTTTAATTAGCTTTCCAATGCACTTTCAATCACCTAAATCGGACACTGAAAGAGAAAGTTATGATCAAAATACTGAGGGCCGTGCAGAGACAAAATTATGTGCGCGCAAAGAAAACTTTCCTTATTTGATTCAAACTCTTTTGAAAGACAATTTGGACGTGAATTTTGACCTAATTTCATCAGATAAATACAAGATATGGGCAACAATAAAAGGGTCTCTCTCTTACCTCTTCATATATAATAGTTTCATCAAATTCATCAAGAACAAGAGGTCAATTGCTATATTTTGAGAGAGAAGATCGAGCCATAGCAAGGAATTGAAGTTCAATTACATCAAGTTTTGAAGAATTCAACTTTGGACGTGAAGATCAACATCTTTTGTATTCTTTCATGATTCGGGTGATATTTTTCTATTATTCTTCTTGTAATTTATATAATAATATGCTATGCTAGTTTTTCATTGTATTGGATGAGATGAACCATATTATTTATTTATTTTAATTCAAGACAAGCATTTAGTTTAATTCGTGTGTTACTTGATTAATTTTGCATTTGCATTGCACTATTGAATTGTTTGGCCATCAATTGAATAGTTAGTTGCTTGTTGTAGTGTAGGAATACTCACAACGAATCTAGAAGTGGCAAAATTAACATGTATAGTTAGGATTAGGAATAATATCTATCAACATGCAATCATATTGATAACTTAAACTAAATGCATGATTTTCATATGAATTTGGATTAAGAATTGGATCGGGTCGTGTTAATCATAGATTAGTGTATCTTAGAAAAGAACATTTAACATATTAGTGTTATCGATTGTCAAGAACTCGTGAAAGAAATTAGATTACGAATCAAGAATTGAAATAAATACCAATAGGCGGAGTCAAAATCCAATACAATCCTTCATAATTTGATAAAACCCCAATTTTTATTGCTTTCTTAGATCAGTTTAGTTTAAATTAAATCAAAATATTTATTTTGCTTTCATAACTAGAATTCCATACGAAACTAGTAAACTTGAATTAAATTTATTCTCTGTGGGATGATAACTCTTAACTCACTTATTATTACTTGTCAACAATCCTATACGCTTACGGGTATCACACGAAGAGTATTCAACCAATTCCACATCACCATGATGTCTTCAAGCAGCCAAGAGAGCCTGCCAAACAATTGGACTACTTTGACAGTATTTGTTCAGAAGTTCTTTGGCCTCATTTAACAGACCATGCCGACCAATTAAATCCACCAAACATCCATAATACTCAATAGTAGGTTGGATCCCATAAAAACAAACCATGTGATCCAACATCACAAGACCCTCAGACGATAAACCTGCACGACTGCAAGCTGACAATATTCTTAAAAAAGTAACCTCATTAGGAGTAAAACCATCAGAAACAATCTGATTGAACATTTTTAACGAGTGAAGTCTAGACCCATGGATGCTCAACCCTTTGATCATTGAATTCCATTTACTAATATCCATCGTCAACGTGTTACGAACACTTCCCAAGCCTTCTCAATGCACCAACATTTTGAGTACATACCCACAAGAGCTGTAGCTAGAAAACCTTCCAATTCGATACTGTTCCTGTCAATTTAAGCATGAACCCACTTGCCTTGACTCAATGCTCCTAGTACAACACAAGATGATAGCGCGTAAATGAGTTTACAATTATCAGGACTGTTGGGGATCCTAGGAGTTCAAACAAACCAAAACAACAATCAACAAACAAGATTCAAGGCAAAAACAAGAAAAATAAACCGG
>NC_036246.1:40321512-40355513 GCF_002742605.1 Olea europaea var. sylvestris | reverse complement strand
AGGGAAGACCTTATTGTGTCAACCTCACTCCCATCAACTCACAACATTAGGTGGTGGGGTTAGGTGAACCATATCTTCACAAGGACATACCTTTAGCGGCTGCATATCCTCAAAAAGCATCAAAACTTCACTAAAAGCACCAGCTTTGGCATATCCACCGATCATTGCATTCCAAGAAACAATATCTTTTACGAACATGACACTAAAAATATCCTAGCCCCTTAAAACAACCCACAATTTACATACCCAGAGACCATTAAATCCTAAGATTCCACATTTTTCATTGGTATTTAATCAAACAATTCACGTGCCAACTCTACCAATCCCATTTCTGTTTATACTCTCAATAAAGCATTCCATGAAACAACATCATCTTTACACAGCCTATCAAGCAAGTTACGTGCCACTTTGAAGCATCCACATTTCACATACATGTGAATCAAAGTGTTGTTTATATACTCATCATCTCCAAGTTCATTCTTCTAGTCAATCCCATGAATTTATTTCCCTTCTTTACCTCTACAAATTCTAGCACAAGATTTAAGAATAAACGTGAAAGTGTATTTATCAGCATAAACTTCACTATCTTCACAAACCAATTTGAGAAAGATGGTAAATGCTAAAACTGGACTCTCACTTGTAGCATAAGCATGTATCATGGTGTTATACATATACGAGTTGGGCCGTTGAATGTTGGCAAAAATGGATTCAGCATAGGAAAGCTGTCATGAGGCAGCTGGCGACAGAGGTGTGGTTGAAGAGACCAGTTATGAGCATGTAGGCATGAGCTTGGTGGAGTTGTGAAATGGATGTGGCTCAGGTTGCTTCTGTGAATGAGAGGATTGGCGAAAAGGAGAATTTTGTAGGGACAGACATTGATTTAGTTGTAGACATGTCCCATGTTTGACTATTATCTGGTTCGTTTTGTAGGAATTGGTTCAAATTATTAATCAAAAATTGGAAAATGAAAAGGTATGTAAAAGTGGAAAATGAAAAGGTGTGACTACGTGTCAACTTCGACCAAATATTTGGACTTGATCGAATAGTCAAATTACAAAAGTAAATAGACCAACTTATTCTACTCATCGAGTAGATCGTCGTGGTATATTTGGAATCTCGAAACCAATTTCAAATGAATGAGAAATTGCGGACCAAAGTTGGAAGAAATGAAGTTTGCAACTTTTCGAAAGGATGCAGGTTTTGGCCAAGTGTTGCAACTTTTTTAAAAGGATGCATGTTTTGGCACACACTACTTCATTTGCACCCTTTCTACATTTATAAATAGAACCCTAAGGACATGGTTTTGGATACACCAATTGCATTGAACATTCATTCTCCTCTTGCAATTCTTTCCTTTCTAATTCCATAACATTTCATACATTTCCTTTGTAGAGGGAAAATTCTGTCAAAAGTTCATCGGTTTCTTGTGGTTTGAAGTGCTGCTACCACAAGTTGTGAATCCATTGTATCTTGGGAGACAAGCGTCATTCACCGTGAGCACCGTAGTGGGGCAATTTATCTTAAGGAAAGATATAACGTCTCACCTTGGATTATTCTCTATTTCTACTCCTTCTTAATCCTTGTTTTGTGTAATCTTTATATCGAAACTCTGTCCAAATTTCCATCCATGTAAATTGTTCTCACGCTTTTGCGGGTTAAAACTGGTCAAACAAATATATCAAAAATCAACCCTTACATAGCCCTTTTTATAAGTCATATCCAACAATCTTAAGACAAATTTTGTGTCTTTGTGGTTGGTTGTGGACAAACATTACTTTGTTTGAATAGTGCTTTGTGTACTATTTTTCCACCGATATTATCATCATTTTGTTGAACTTCTGTTTGTGTAACAGAAATGACTACTATCGGGACTTCGTCAAGTCAAAATGGTTCCAATAATATGGTACCATCCGTGGCCATACCGTTGCATAATACTACTATCCCACATGGGGAAAAGTCGAAAAAATTTGCAGGAGTAGACTTCAAGAGCAACAAAAATGTTATTTTATCTCATCACTCTTAATTTGGCTAAATTTCTAAAGGAAACTGTACCAACTGTACAAGAAGGAAAAAATAATCGTGAATCGATTATTGCTTTGGATGCATGGAAACGCTTGGACTTTCTATGCAAGAACTATATCCTAAACGCATTGGATAATACACTATATGGGGTGTATAGTTCAAAGGAATCAGCTAAGGAACTATGAGATTCTTTGGAGACAAAGTACAAGACCGAGGATGTCAGAATAAAGAAGTTCATTGTTGGCAAATTTTTGGACTACAAGATGGTGGATTCCAAAACCGTAATTAGCCAAATGCAAGAGATTTAAGTCTTGTTGCACGACATCCATGCCGAGAAAATGGAATTGAGTGAATCATTCCAAGTGGCTGCCATTATTGAGAAACACCGTTCTATGTGGAGAGATTTCAAAAATTACCTCAAGCACAAACGCAAGGAAATGAATTTGGAAGTATTGATTGTGTGCTTGAGGATTGAAGAGGACAATCGAAAAATCGAACGAAGGCCGGTTGATCAAGATGGTGCAAATTTTGTTGAAATGGAATCAAAGGCAACAAACAAGAAACAAAAGGCTCCTAATTATGTACTGCGAAGAGACAATTTCAAGAAGGCTAAGAAGTTTAAAGGAAATTGTTACAACTGTGGCAATGCTGGACATTGTTCAAGTGAATTTTGAAAGCAAAAAAGAATGCTCAAACCCACATGGTTGCAAATAACACTCTATCCGATTGACTGTAAGAAATGAGTTTATCTGCAGTAGTGTCCGAATGCAACATGATTGGAAATACTAGAGAATAGTGGATTGACACCAGCGCTACCCGCCATGTGTGTGCGGATAAGGGGATATTCTTCAACTATCAAGGATTGAATGGGGAACAACTATACATGAGAAATTCTGCAAGTTCCAAAGTTGAAGAACAAGGCAAAGTCACTTTGAAGATGACATCCGGGACATAACTCGTCCTCAACAATGTCCTACATATGCCGGATATAAGAAAGAATTTAGTGTTCGGGTCTCTACTTAGCAAGAATGGTTTTAAACTTGTATTTGTATCAGATAAATTTGTGTTGTCTAAGAATGAGATGTATGTAGGGAAAGGATACATGTGTGATGGAATGTTCAAATTGAACGTTCTTACAATTGTACCGAAGCAAGTCGTTATGAATAAAACTATAAATTCTGTTTACTTGCTTGAGCCTTCATGTTTATGGCATAGTCGATTAGGACATGTGAATTACAAATCGTTGCGCAAACTAATGAATCAAAGTTTAATTCCCGTGCATAAAATCAATCCTAATTATAAAAGCGAAATATGTGTTGAAGCAAAATTGGCTAAAACACCGTTCCATTCAATACAAAAGAATACAACCCCTCTTGAATTGATCCATAGCGATATATGCGATCTAAAATTTGTACAAACTCAGGGTGGTACAAAATACTTTGTGACATTTGTTGATGATTGTACAAAGTTTTGCTATGTCTTTCTTTTGAAAAGTAAAGACGAAACCTTAGATGCATTCAAAACCTATAAGGCTGAAGTTGAAACACAACTTGAACAACGAATAAAAAATATTCACAGTGATAGTAGAGGTGAATATGGGGCACCGTTTGAAGACTTTTGTTCTAAACATGGAATTGTTCATCAAACAACAGCACCTTATGGATAAGTGTATTTTATACACTTATTTCATACTTGAAATAATGATATTTAAGGGTTCTTTCGACAAATTATATCCTAAATTCTTGTATTTTACGTTTGATTAGATAAATTTTATGAACAAAAAGAAATTGAAGGAAAGAGGCAAAAATGGGCGAAAAGTGGTAAAATTCAAGTACAAGGACTACATTGCATTAACTTAAAAGATTGGATGGCTTGAAGGGCAATATAACTTTAATTGCTTTGAATTGGATTCCTTTAAAGTCAAATATTGCTGCTAGGTTTGGGAAAGAGGATATATATACACGCACAGAAAAATTGGCTACGGGGGTGAACTCTCTCTCTCTATATATACACACACGGAAATCGAGAATCAAAAGAAGGGGGGCTGCTGCCATTAATATATTATAGAACCACACGTGAAAGCTGGGAAGAAGAATTAATTGAGGCAGCCAATATTCTACCTTCTTACACACACTTTGGTGCTGAAATTAATCTATATAAACACTGAAATTAGAGCCGGTTAGAGAGAGATTGGACTCCACTTTGGAATCACACATTACGGCTCCGACACGTACAGAAAATCGAGAGAGAAGAGGAATTGAAAGCTGCTAGTTGCTGCATCATTATTCTTATTTACATACATATTTTGAGGGCAGTAGCTGGGAGTTTGTCTGGGAATTAATTGGCAGCAGCTTTGGGGTTGATTAAAGTAAAAAATTGAGGTTGCCTTTGGGCTGAATAAAAGAGAAAACCAAAGCAGAATATATACAAAAACTGATACAGAAACGGTGGCTTCAACTTGACTTCTTCAATTAATAAAATTGGCGGCTGCTAATCACACACACAAGACAAGGGGCTGAAATTGAAAAGAAGCAGACACGGCAGATTCAGTCTTGCAAATTATTTACGTTCCGTCAATTGACCCGGTGATGAATTTCCTAATAAACTTGTGTTTTTCTTTCATTATTATGCGTAGCTAAATCAAAATTAGGGCGAACAACGTAATCTTTTGGAACCCTTTATTTCGTTGAATTAAGATTCTAGTGCTTTTATATTTTATGTGTTGATTTTAATGTTGTTCTTAATGCATTTAATTACTTAATCACTAATTAGATGATTTGTGAACAATGATTGCGTAGAGATACGGATTATTTGTTTAGACTACATGTTAAAATCCGGTAAATTGATATAATGTGTAGAGATACCTATATTGATTGCTGCGGTCGTGTGTGAATTCTTAGAACCAATGTTGCGTTTAATTAAATTTAATTTGCATAGAGATATGAAATTGAACTAATTAAATAGGCTCAACGAGAACTCGGGAGGGGTAAGTTGAATACCATAGAAGAATTTGACCGAACACTACTTTAGGTTGTATAAATCTTGATTTACGAAGTAAAGGTGACCATTAGGTAAAATTGTTCCGCCCTAACGTCCTTTATTATTTGAATTCTCAATCATTTTCTGATGCATCCATTCGCCTTTTTTTAGTAGTTAGATTTAAAAATTACATTCAATCAAATATATATATTTTTTATTTATATTCATCAAATAGGAGTTAGGAATAGTAAATTGAGTACTAAAGTATAGTTCTCGTGGAAACGATAATCCGGACTCAAAAGATCCACTTTACTCCTTGTTACGATCCGTCCACTTGCGGGATAAAATCGACAACACTTACTCTCCTCAATCAAATGATGTTGCAGAACGCAAAAATCAAACACTTAAAGAAATGATGAATGTCATGTTAATAAATTCGGGTTTACCACAGAATATGTGGGGGGCTATTTTAACGGCAAATAGTCTTCTTAATAAAATACCTTTTAAGAAAATGGAAGAGACGCCATATGAACTATGAAAACGCCATCCTCCATCCTACAAATACTTGAAAGTGTGAGGGTGTTTGACTAAGGTTGAGGTACCTAAGCCTAAACAAGTGAAAATCGGTCCTTAAACGATAGATTGCATATTTATTGGATATGCCAATAATACTAGTGCATATCGTTTTCTTGTACACAAATTCGAAATACAAGACGTACATAAAGGGACCATAATCGAATCAAGGAATTCGATATTCTTTGAAAATATTTTTCCTTACAAAGATAAAAAAAATACGAGTTCCAACAAGAGAACATATGAAACTACCAATGGAATTTCAAATGAGGAAGAACTAAGGCATAGTAAAAGGGCTAGGACTTCCAAGAGGTTTGGTCCAGATTTTCTAACCTATATGGTAGAGGATGATCCAAAGACTTTCAATGAAGTAATGTCTACACCGGAAACACCACATTGGAAAGAAGCTATCAATAATGAGATAGATTCTATAATGTAAAATCATCCATGGGAGATGGTTGATTTACATCCCGGTAACAAGCCTTTAGAATACAAATGGATATTAAAAAAGAAATTGAAAACTGACAGATCCATTGATAAATATAAGGCTAGATTGGTTGCTAAAGGATATAGGCAAAAAGAAGGACTTGATTTATTTGATACCTACTCACTCGTGACTAGAATCACGTCGATAAGGTTGTTAATTGCAATTGCGATAATACACAATCTTGAGATTCATCAAATGGATGTAAAAACAGCATTCCTAAACAGTGAGTTAGAAGAGGAGATTTACATGGAGCAACCTGAAGGGTTCGTTTCTCCTAACCAAAAACACAAAGTATGTAAACTTGTTAAGTCCTTGTATGGATTAAAACAGGCTCCTAAACAATGGCACCAAAAGTTTGACAAAACAATATTGTCTAATGGATTCAAGATCAACAAATGTGACAAATGTGTATATATTAAACATACATCGTATGTCTATATAATTGTATGTCTATATGTGAATGACATGTTATTAATTGGCAATAGTCATGAAATTTTGCTTAACACCAAAAAGATGCTAACAAAGCATTTCGATATGAAAGATATGGGTGTGGCAGATATAATCCTAGGGATTAAAATCTCTAGAACGCGGGATGAAATTGTACTTTCACAATTTCACTACATAGAAAAAGTACTTAAGAAGTTTGACGTGTTTGAGGAAAGTCCTGCGAGAACTCCTCTTGATCAGAGTATGCACTTAGTCAAGAATACTGGAGAAAGCATATTACGACTAAGGTATTCACAAATAATTGACAGTCTTATGTATATTACAAACTGCACTCGACCGGATATTGCTTTTACGGTGAATAAACTTAGTAGATTTACAAGTAATCTAAACCGTGATCATTGGAAGGTTTTGACGAGGATTCTAAGGTACTTGAAGTATACCTTAACCTATGGATTACACTTCACAAAATATCCTGCGGTACTAGAAGGATATTGTGATGCGAATTGGATATCCGATATGAAGGATTCCAAGTCTACTAGTGGTTATGTATTCACCATTGGTGGAGCTGCTGTATCATGAAAATCAATAAAGCAAACGTGCATAGCTTGATTAACGATGGAATCTGAGTTTATTGCTTTGGACAAAGCTGGAAAAGAAGCAGAATGGCTTCGAAATTTCTTAGAAGATGTTCCATGTTGGCCCAAGCCAATACCGACGATAAGTATACATTGTGATAGTCAATCAGCAATTGGAAGGACTCAAAGCAGCATGTATAATGGTAAGTCTAGATATATTCGTCGTAGACACAACACTATTAAGCAACTGATCTCAAATGATGTTATCTCCATAGATTATGTGAAATCAAAGGAGAATATTGCGGATCCACTTACGAAAAGTTTGCCTAGAAATCAAGTGCGTTGCCTATCGAGAGGAATGAGATTAAAACTTACTACGTAAGAGTTTTTGCAATGGTAACCCTACCTTGTTGACTGGAGATCCCAAGATCTTGGTTCAAAGGGACAACTAAGTTGTGAAAATTCCATGAAGCACTTAGAAAATTAAAATTCTTAACTCATTCCTATGATACTAAAGTGCTTTCTGCAGAGTGAATAGAGGCTAAGATTATCTTTTAATGATTTCTATATCTTGATTAAGTCAAGTGGAGTAGGGTAAAATACTCTTAATAGGAGGTCACCTATGTAAGTGTGAAGTAGGACCACTTCGATAAGAATTGTTTAAAGTTTGAATTCTCTAAACACTTATAAGTACAGAATAGTGAAGATATCTGTGTGAGTACTGTTGTCTTGACTTACACCAAAGGCTAAGTGGTTCAAGACCTATGGTTCACCAATTAGTCGAGTAAGTCTAGTGAAGGCAACGGGGCGAGTTCGGGGCGGGGACCCCATACCCCGCCCCGCCTTTGACGGGGCGGGGCGGGACAGTTTTCTTGCCCCGTTTAAATATTTTTTATATTTTTTTATTTTTTATATTCCGAGTTCAATAAAATACGGATAACATTCAAGTTGAACTTTTAATAAAGAATACCCTTACTTTATGTAAATTTAAGTTTTTGTTTTAGGATAAAATTATTTATAGTGTAAAATGATTTTTAGAGAATGTGTGGATAAAAAGTATGAAAAAATTATAGGTCTACATGTAAATTATGTTATTAAAAAAATTGTGATAGAAAATAAGTTTAAATAAAAACAATTTTGAAATATGTTGCATAGATGAATTCTAAATATGTTATAATAGTAATAATTAAGTATATATGTAAACAAATAATTAACAAACAATTAGATAATTAATAACAAAGTTATGATAAATTAAGGGTTGGATGAACAAATAATTAGAAATTTTCTATCTTCATATTTCCAAGTATTAAAAAAAAAAAATTCACGTGGCGGGTTCGGGGAGGGGCGTCCGCGCCCCGCGACGGGGCGACCACCTATGTCCCGCCCCGTCCCGTGCCTCGTGAGGGGGCGGGTTTTTTTGCCCCATTCGGGGCGGGGCGGGGTAAATTACCATCACTAAGTAAGTCCGATAGTATTTTACTAAGGGAGGTTCAAGGCCAGAAGCCATCATCCCTGATGCAGTATTTTTTTTTGCACACTCTCTACATTGCATCATATCATCGCATTTGCATATGCATACCCAAATTTTCATTCATGTGGGGGATTGTAGGAATTGGTTCAAATTATTAACCAAAAATTGGAAAATGAAAATGTATGTAAAAGTGGAAAATGAAAAGGTGTGACTACGTGTCAACTTCGACCAAATATTCGGACTTGATCTGATGGTCAAATTATAAAAGTAAATAGACCAACTTATTCTACTCGTTGAGTAGATCGTCGTGGTATATTTGAAATCTCGAAACTAATTTTGGATGAATGAGAAATTGCGGACCAAAGTTGTAAGAAATGAAGTGTTGCAACTTTTCGAAAGGATGCAGGTTTTGGTCAAGTGTTGTAACTTTTTGAAAGGATGCATCTTTTAGCCCACACTACTTCATTTGCACCCTTTCTACATCTATAAATAGAACCATATGGACATGGTTTTGGGTACACCAATTGCATTGAGCATTCATTCTCCTCTTGCAATTCTCTCATTTCTAATTCCATTGCATTTCATACATTTCCTTTGTAGAGGAAAAATTCTGTCAAAAGTTCGTCGGTTTCTTGTAGCTTGAAGTGTTGCTACCACAAGTTATGAATCCATTGTATCTTGGGAGACAAGTATCATTCACCGTGAGCACCGTAGCAGGGCAATTTGTCTTAAGAAAAGATATAACATATCGCCTTGGATTATTCTCTATTTCTACTCCTTCTTAATCCTTATTTTACGTAATCTTTATACCAAAGCTCTGTCCAAATTTTCATTCATATAAATTGTGTTTTGATTACTCTCTTGCGGGTTAAAACTGGTGAAACAAATATATCAAAAACCAACCCTTACATAGCCCTTTTTCTAAGTCGTCTCCAACACGTTTTGGTTAAGAAAGACCCACGCTAAATATTTTATTCGCGAAGCCCGTGCATTTTCCAAGAAAGAAAGCATTGCTTGATCGAAACCATGAGAATGGCCAAAATGGTGAAGCCACTTTGGTTGGTCTGGGTTGGGTAGAGGCGTGGCCCAAAGATATGGTTCGGGCTAGACTCGGCTGCAAGCAAGAGCCTACAATTCAATGGAGTGTTATTGAAACCTTGTATACTACATATGACGGAGTAAAAAGAGGGTTATGGAAATGCTTTCCCCTCCCTCCCTCTGAATGGTAAGTTAGCATGACACTTAGTGTACTATGTAGAAGGTTTGTTTAATTAAAAAAATATATATATATCAACTAGAGAGACGAAAGATGACATGGTGACACTTGAAACTAAATTGAAGTTTAGTGATTCAATAGAAATTCGATTGGAGCAAATGATGACCCAATTTTGAATGACCACGAATGAAATTTATCAAGATTGCATCACATATTTATATCAAAAAATTGTTTGTTTTTTATAATTTTCCTTGCTACAATACAAATTCTAAGGAAATGTTGAGAGGCATGGATATTGTAAGCTAAGAAACTAACATGAAGCAAATATACATTTTTACTTTTGAGGAGGTTCCGTAAACGTGCAAAAGAAAATTAGCACGTGTATATATCCAATTGCTTCGACTACCAAACAAATATAAGTAGTGATATATGATGAATATTCTCACTTCCATATCTTTGCATCATATTAATGAAGTTATACGGTGATAACTTTAACAGTGCATTTGATACGCTAATTGTTCAAACACGAATAAAGAAGATAGACAGTGTCTAATCATGTCTCATCCTTGTAGTTGAATTAAACAGATAGCGCTTGGAACATACACTCTCAAGGCCTTCATCAAGTAATGTAATTCACATCACATACATAGTTACTAAAAGACCATACATCTCAAATGCATAAAATGAGACTAGCCAATTATGATCACGTATAAAAGTTAAGAGAATTGCTCTCGTAAGTACCGTTTACTACTTATGGATGGCATGCACTATAAATATTTTTGATGACCATAGATCACAGGTTGATAACATTGTTAGATGGATTAAAACACATATACAAGGTTATGTTTTCTTTGTATCCGTATATTTTGATTCAATATGAGTCTTTGGCATTAGTTAGCTAGATCTTCTCATTTGTACATCTTCTCTTTTTTGTTTTCCTGAGTATGCTCGGTGTAATTATATTTGTACTTGATCTTTGTGTGTACTTGTATTCGTACTTGATCTTTGATTGTCAGGGTCTATTCGGTGTACTTGTACATGTTTTTTTTATCAATAAAATATACATTTAGCAATTTCTTAAAAAAATCATCACTACAAAAGTTGTGAAATTTCTTATAATACATAAGAATGGTGCTACCGATATATGAAATCTTATCTACTGCCATATCAAACCAAAGTCTATGTTGGGTATTTTAGTATGTGATGCCCAAATAACCCATAGACAACGGTGAAAAATCGAGGCCCGTTTGTCTTCATAGGCTAAGCCCAAGATTGAAGAATATTAATAAGGGAAAATTTCACAAATCATGTTTTAACTATGCACAATTCAAAAATCAGTTCTTAAGTTTAACAAATGCAGAAATAAGGTTTTAGCTAATTAATTAAATATAAACGAGGTCACATTTATACGATTAATGGTCACATAAACATAATTATAGGTCACGACTTATTTATTGATTATATATTATCAAATTAATTGGTCACAAATTATGTCGAAGTTACAAATCGAAAATTTTTTAAGTCACAGTTTATCATTGGTTACAAATCCGAAAAATTATAGATTACAGGTCACATATTTTCAAATTTGATGGTCACTGATTACTTTTTTGAGTCACAAATGATCGAATTTTAAGGTCACAATATACAAATCCAAAAAATTATAGGTCATAGGTAACATTTTTTCAAATTTGATGGTCACGGATTACTTATTTAAGTCACAAATGATCGAATTTTAAAGTCATAGTTTAATAGTCAACACAGGGAACCAAATGGTTGATCACAGACACCAAACGCCCGATCCCAATCCACCACCATACCTGATCACAGACACTACCCCACCATGCCACAACATCATCACAACCACTGCCAATACCACCATTGTCGCCGCCGCCACCACCACCACTCCGAAATTGACAAACCTAACTAAAATACCTCAACAACACCCAATCACTACCACTACCACACAGCACCACCATTGCATCTACCACCACTCTAAAACTTAGAAACACCTAAACATCGCACCAATAGACTTCTAGACAAAACAAGCGACGATCACACCACCAACACCTACACCCACAACCACCACCACTTTATAGCGAACATCCAAAAACAAACATACAATATATCGGAATGCTACTGTAGCAGCGATACCCAAAAACAACAACCTTACCTCCAACACCTAGAAACACCACATCACTACTGCTGTTACGGCGAATAGAGAGTGCACATATATTGGAGAGAAGAAGCATCGCATCCACATTTTCGCCAACCCCAACATCACATCCACATCATACCAATGATGAAGGAGTGAGGGCAACGGAGATGATGGAGGTGGTCAATCAAAAGGGTGATTCAGCGTCTTTGCATGACACTGATGAATGAAGAGGTAAAGGCAACGGAGATTATGGAGTTTATCGATCGAATGGGTGATTCGGCGTTTGTGAATGAAGGGATAATTTACACAGCATTGACGGATTACAAAAATCAGTTGGCACCGAAGGTTGGAATGGACGTCGCCCAACGAGTTCTCAGACGGTCGGCACAGCTCCTTCGTCTTCAGTCGCCAGACTGAAGAGAGAGAAGGAACAAAAAAGACGATAGAGATGAGAGAAAGGTAGAGAGAAGAGGGAAAAGAAAATTTATTTATGGTTTGTATTCTATTGATATCTGATTTGTGATTAATAAAACCTTATACTTGAATTTTGAGTTGTACTCGTTAATCCCCTACTTTTATGTAATTTCCACTATTAATAAATCCACACCATAAATGATGTAGTCCAATCCTATTGGGTATTTAGAGGAAATCAGTCCATTAAGCTAGGTGCTCAATATCCAATTTTGGAGATAATTTGAAAAAGGGATTACTATCCCTTTTCTCACAAGAAGTTAGATGGTTGTACTATATTTATCCTTGGTAACCAGTTTCAATTTTCTTGAACTCTATCTTGCCCAAAAAATCTATGAAATTTGTTTGTCCCTTGCCTATAAATTGGAGTCTCTTGACCTCACTTTACTAACATAAAAATCGTCCCCTGTTATGTGCTTTTGAAACCCAGCTTCTGCTTTTGTGTGCCTCTGTCTCTGTGACTGCAATTCTCCAATTTGGTGCTATCTTTGTGGTGTTGGATATTTTTGAGCCAAATAAAAAGGGAAATTCATTGTTCTTCATTCTTCAAATTTAGTTTTGATTTCCTTTTTCTCGTTCAAGTTAATTCCATAATTCACATACTTGATTTGTTCAATTGTAGGTGGAATTAGCATCAGCAATCTATAATACAACCCAACATGAAAGCAAATTGCACAATCAGCAAAAGAATTAGCACAAAACCTACTAGTGTCAAGTTCTTTCTGTCGAGGATAGCTGTCACGACTGTTCAACAAGATTATTCAAACTCCTCACATTCCACCAATGTTTCCCGGGATCAACCAATTGTTGTTCGCTTTTACTGCCATATGTACCTTCAGTAGAACTAGGATTTTTCGTAAGAAACTGTACCCAGAATAAATCATTAATCCCCGTTCGCACATTGGTTGTTGTCTCAAGGGATACCTCTGGAACAATGCTAGACTTCAACTCAGCATTCATATCAATCCCAAAAATCTTCGACCATACATTAACATGAAGTTGTGAGCAAGAAACAGTGGGGCTATTTGTACAGTTTGTAGATTCATCCAACTCCTGCAATGAATTAGATTGATCTAAACCTCAACCAACATCAAGTACTAGGTTTTCCCAAAACATAAGTGAAGACTCCAGTTGCTCCAATAATTCATCGTTTGAATTTAAAAAGGAAGTTGAATAAGAATTTTTTCCATATTTTTCCATGCTGGCTTGACTATACAAGTAACTGCTTCTTGGAATCCTTCTCTTTCTATCGTCAATTTCAACTTAGGGATTCGGATTTAAAGTAAGTTCTGGTTTCCGCAAGGTTTGAACCAAGGAAGATAACATATTCTTGTGCCACAGTCCCATATTTTGAATGCATTCCATCAAACCTCGCATTTGCCCTTTAGTCCTTGTTGCTCAATTTCATGTTTCTGTATTTCCAAATTCAGTACTTCTTTATCACACTTTAGCCTCTCAATATCATCATTATAGCCTTTCCTTTTTGATTCAGTTAGCGGAGATAAAGAAGCAAGATTTTGTGCAGAATGACTGTGAATTGGTTTACGTCTATGAATATTCTTCATAAGGTATGGCTGACCTCTAACAAAATCCTCATTAGAAAATTCCCATTGTTCAAGATCGATTTTCCTGAATCCCTATTCAGTAAGAAAGGAATATTAGCGTACAAAAGGAAGAAAAAGAAGCTAGTGTTGGAAAAAATGAGTAAATGGCTCACTTTTGGCAAGATTTTCGGTGGGACCCGTTGGTCCAAATTGGAAGATCAAAGTTAATCATTGTTCTCCTCCGTACAAGCATTGAAACCATATATTTATTTGCCAAAATTGATGAATGGATGAATGAAAAATTAGAGCTCAAAGATGACCATTAGAAGATGATTTATATGGGAAAATAAAATTAGTCACATATAGGAAAATGAAGAAAGTATTAACCACTTTATATAGGATTGCACATTGGAATGGTGTAATCATGTGTAGCATAGAGGCTCTCTCCACGTGCGCGCACATGGACCGAAATTTCCTTCGGAACTTGAACTTGTGTGCGAACGTGACTTGCGTACACAAACGTCGAACCGAACGGAACAAAAATTAGCCCGTTTGAAGTGTCCATATTTTACAATTTTTTTGCTATCTTTAACTGACTTTTGAGTTTTTAAAAACTGCCAAAACTCCAGCAGAAACTGAAGTGGCTCCAGTTTTTATTGCCATGGAGTTTTTGGATAGATTTATGTTATATTAAATCTCAATTTTCCAACAATTAATACACAGAAAAAAATCTCTCTGTCTCGTACCAAAAAATACTTTTGTTCTGTCTGCATATACATAATCTCAGTTTTCATCTCTAGTCGTGGTCGTGATATTGTTCGAATACAAACTCAGTTCGTCGAGTAATTTCTGTGGTGCTTAGATTCAACGGGTTTTACCGTTGTATCCTGGAAAACAGACGCTCGAATTAGACCTCAAACACTTAGGGTGAGGGGGTGAATCTGTTTTAAGGAAATTGTGCTCGCACAGGCGTTCGTTATAAAATTTATTTATCTTCTACAATTGACATATTTGCAATTTATTTTTGCAAGTTATTTATTTATTTAGCGATTTACACGTTTGCAATTTATTAGATTCTGAATTTTCTTGCTAACAGTTGGTAAATGCAATTCGATATATATATGTTACATATACGGTATTTCTATTGAAAAAATATGTGTTATTTTAATAAAAACAGTTTGTGCTAATTTTGCGCATATACGGTGAGTTTCGCTGTCAAATACAGTGAGCTGCCATATACGGTGAGCTGCACTGTCATATATAGTGAGCTGTCAAATACGATAAGATGCAAATACGGTAAATTGCCTGCGAATATAGTAAGTTACATATACGGTATGCTTAAAATCAGTATCTAAACTATATATACAGTATGCGGTAATCCGACTTCATTAACACCACTATATTCCAACAGCTAGAATCTTGCTTGATATACAGTCGAATACTATCTACCGAACATGCACTTATTGTAAATACATATCAAATATAAATTTTACACTGAACCGAGAAAAAATGCTTACATATGTATTTAGCTGCCTTACAAAACTGGAGAGGTTATTGTGCTTAAAGAACCTTGGCAAAAGATGTCGTGCAAATTCGAGAGGGTTCCATGCGACAAAGCTTTTGTTATTACCCTGACTCCATGACACAACAGATTCCGTGGAAGGATCATCCACCATCTCGTACGTCTTTGCAAGGAAAGGTGGAAATGAACTCGAACTGCTTTGAGTTTCATCCATAGTGGGAATTTATTACCCAATCGCAAGCCCTAAAAACTTTTGGCCTCAAAATAAGAAACATCAACAAGATGAACTAAAATCAACTAGGGCTGTCATTTTTTACCGGCCTCATTGTATATGAAATTGAATTCTCTTCAAATTTCGATCACTCTTCTTGAGAGCACATTCCATCAATTTGAAAACCCTAATGTGTTTCAAATTAACAGAGTTTAATTCAAAAAAATAAAAAAATAAAAAAAATCTTATCTTTCTTCTTTTCGAAATTCTGACCAACCCCAAATTTATTGGAACTATTCTTAGATGTTGTGTCAAACCCAAATCTTATTTTTCACCAAAATCCCTTCAATTCCAGCAAATTCCCAACTTTCCCACCTCTAAATCCAATTCTTTTATTGGAAAAATCGCAGAATGGAGAATACCTAAATAGATAACAAAAGCATATTCCACCAATCAAAAGCCTCTCAGCCATTTCCTTCCTTTTTTTCCCGATACCAAAGAAAAATTAAAATGAGAATCAATGGCTTACATATCAAAGTCGTTAGAATAGTGACTCTGTGTCTCAATCTTCAAGCAAAAGCATCAAATCTAATACTAACACATTTCAAATGCACGCAGATACATCAGAAACAAAATGAACGCCGCCGGGAAATTTTCAGGGTCTCAAAAGGGTCTGTAACTATTGTCTCTTTGTTGGTACATTACTGTTTGAATTTGTGCCGGAACAGGTGCGTAGGAAGCGAGACTTCTGGAATATTTAAGATATGTTTAAAATTATATGGCTAATCGCAAAAGATTTACTAGTAAATAAGATCAAAGGTAAATAAGTGTTTTTTTACTCAAACAATTACTTATTTTGACAGTAAATGCTTACTCATAGATAATTTTTCATTTTTTCACCTACGAGCAAGAAAAGAGAAAAAATATTTAAATATTGTTTAAAAATACTTAATTATGAGCTAAACCAAACATTTTCCTTGTATTATTGATAATTGATTACTGTTGAAGCACATGGAGAAGATTGGACGGTTGGATATTGTCCCCGTTTACTCATTTAATATTATTTTGTTTTAAGAACAATTGTTTGAAAATTCCAATTGAGGAATGTGATAAGAAGCATTTTTATATGGAATAAGTGCGTGTTTCGTTATAATTTTTGACTTCAAAAAATAAATTTTTGACTTCAAAAAATAAATTTTTGATCGTTGTTTTTCTAAGTCAGTTGTCATTTTCTATTTCTTTTCTCAAATATGATACCCCTTTTCTCTCTAACGATCAAAAAATCAATTCTGTCAACTGTCATTTTTTACTTCTTTTCTCAAATGTGAGACCCTTTTTTTCTCTAACAGTCAAAAAATCATTTCTCATAATCACTATTGAACAAGCCATAAATTATTTTATATAAATTCAAAATTTGAACAAGAGATTTATAGGTAAAGAGCTCTATTATTAGGCTATAAGTAGGCATTTGTGCATTCTATTTTATATCAAATAATTAGAATTTGTTGCTTTTCTTTTACTTGAGAACCAAAATGTTATTCTTTTAATTAGAACATTAATTAAATTAGCTCGTCTTTGTTTTTTCATATTAAGTTTAATGCTAGTGCCCGTTTATAAGGTAGAGATCTTGAAAGCTTGTCTAAATAGGAAATGTGAATCCATTTGTTGTACCTTTATTCGATCTTCCAATCAATCCCTTGCGAAAAATGAATGATTTAGTGAAGACAACTTATGATATGTTTCTTCACCCTGAATTCTCACTCTTATTGGGTGGTTGATGGAACAAAGTTCTGTGATGCAACGAAGTAATGCAAGTACCAAAAAAATGCATCCAAAGACTTTTATTATTTTCAGTTTATTCATTGACACGGTAAGCTTTTGATCTTATCACTTGAGATATGCCTTGATTTCGTATCCAAAATTTTGTTGACAGTATAAAGACCATAAACTTTGAAATCAACGAGACTCAATTTGACGAATTTATAAATGGATTATTAAGATAAATGGTAGTGAATTCCACAAAATGTGTGTGTGGATAATAATAAATGGATCATTCAGATTAATTCATTCATTTGCCCCAGGTGTCGGGGTCCTTCCAGTAACAACCTCCCTGGCCCGTTTCCTACCACTACCGATCAAAAAATTCATTCGAAAAAACTTTTTCTTATTCATGTACAAACTCAAACAACGTTATTCTATGAAATGAGAATAAATTGGTCGAATTGAGTTTTAATAAAATTAGAGAACTCATATGGTTATATCCAAGATTTAAAAAAAGAAAAAAGCGATGCACATGCGTTGACGAACGGCGTCGTGGGATGTTGATATGCACGCGTTGGACATGTCGTTAGCAACCATTTTATATTCAATTTAATCTTAATTTATTACAGTGCTTTGGTAGTTATCTTGAATATTTAGTTTTCCATGCTTGGGTGCAAGCAAATCGTGTGGCTTGGATTTGTCGACGCGGTTTTTAGATTGCAATTGAACAATAATACAGGTTGGATTGAAATGTCAATATGCATATATGTTTCCCAATAACAAAATTCTACGAATATTTCAAGCATCGACGTCATATTTATTAAAAAAAGATATTTTACTTCGTTTTGCATGTGATATTTGACATTTTTACATAGCACGTATCAACAAATATTTTAAGAAGAAGATGAAATTATGCCCTTGTTTGTGCCACATTTTGAAGGAAATTAATAGAATTTTTTTGACCGTTGAAGCTGTAGGTGGGATCCACGTTAGAGACAATCAGTCAAAAGTTGTGGCTTGACTTGTGCTTTAATGGTCGAATTTCTCATTTTTTTTCCTTCCTGAAAATGCCGCACAAACAATATCAAAATAGTGATCGATGATACCATAATAAATATAGAAGTAACCATTTAGGAAATCTCATTAAGTCAAAAATTTTTAGCTGCCAAAATTATAAGCATCTTGAAATCAAGATATAGCAATATGATCTCGATATATTAACTGAAGTTTGATTGAACTCTTAAAAATTGAATTCACGATGACGTGTAAATTTTTTTGAGAATTATAGATGTATAGCTTTTGTAACGGAGAAAATAAGAAAGTCTATAGAAATTAAATAGTTGTTGAATTCTGACAATTCTTGATTAATCTTGTATGTCTAATTTTATTATTTGACTGCTTAATCACCAATTGAATATATAATTACTTGTTGTAGTGTTGAGAGGTTCACAATATATTTACAACACTACTTGATTAACATGTGTGCAGTAAATTTTAGGAATAAGATTTATCGCGTGTACAATCTCTGAGATAATTGTAAAATTAAATACATTATATTCATTCGAATTCGGACTGGGAATAGATTCGGACGTTATTAAGATAGATTTAATTTATCTTGAAAAATAAAATTAATTATAATAGAATTATCAATTGTCAATAATGCATGAACGAAACTAGCTACACAGTCAAGAATTGGAATAGATAATAATAGGTGAATTCATAATCCAATGCATTCATCCTATAAACAAAACTCGAATTTTACACATTTTAGTAAATTAATTTAGAATAATCACAAAATAAAATCACTTTTGTTTGTTTACTTTGAATCTAATCAAATATTAGTACACTCAATTAAATTTTACTCCTCATGAGATGATACTCTCAACTCATCAACTCTATTACCCGTCAACGATCTCATATGTTTGCGGGTTTCGCACAAACATAGCCAACTCAAATCCATTAAATTATAATAAACAACTTTAGGACCTCAACTATTAGCAGGCTTATGCATCCCGAATTGGCTCTTCATCTGAAGATGGACATTGCTATAGAATACAAACTATCTCCAATACATTATAGAGCATGTATGGTACATCTTAAAATTCAATTAAAATCAATTTTTTGACCATTATTTTACTATTTAAGTGGTTATTTTTGAATTCTTCTATCACAAGTAGAGCTCACTTTATCCTTATCGGTCAAAAAATCAATTAACAAAATTCCCACCAAACAAGCACAAAATGTTTTTATTATTTCTTGCTTTCTTGTTCAAATTGCCTCTTAATTATTGAGCCAAAGAAGAATAAGAAAAGAAAACTTAGAAAATATTATCTTATAAATTTTGCAAAGTATAAGCTTAGCCCTTTATCCTCAAATCGGAATCGGCCAAAAATATTATTTAACCAAGGCTATTAATTTATCAAATATTAAATTATTGTTATTCTATTGTATAATGTTTTAAAGTAGATGAAGCTAAAAATCAATAAATTAAAACAAATGATATATTTTTAACTCCTTTTTTCTTGTCATATGAAATCCTCAGGGAGAATTGTAGCTACGGTACCAAATCTTTCATTTAATAATAGACTTGACTCAAACATTTTATTTGTGTCACCCATGACATCAAACTTTTCAAACATTCTCACTTGGAGTCCAAATGGATGGAATCGATTTGACCGTTATTTGACCAAAATAATTAATGTTGACTAAATGTAAAAAGGGCAAAATGGTAAATTTATAACTTTAATATAAAACAATTTCTAACATTCAATTTCAAAATGAATGAATAAATAAAAGGGACACAACTGTTCACCTCCGTCACCAACCTGCCCCACACTCCACCGACCCCAACTAAACAAAGCTACAATCAACCCACTATTTGTCGTCGCTTCTACCACCACCACGGCACCACTCGCCACAATCACCACCACCAAGCTACAATTAATTCTATGAGAAATCTCACTCGAGTGAAATCACAAATTCGAATAAATCATTCTCGATACATCCAGTAAATAAATCTCCTTGACGTGTTGCAAATTGGTAGAACAAATCATTCTTAGTACTACTGAAAATTCGAGTATTTGACTCATTATTGCGCACGTATCATTTGCTTTCCCTCTAGCCAAACTCTCCATTGGATTCAATCTCAAATTGATTTCAAATGCTGGGTAAATGGAACAAAATCTTGGTACAAAAGCAATTAGATCCCTTTGGGGTAAAAAAAAAAAAAAAAAAAAAAAAAAAAAAAAAAAAAATTTAAATAGATTTGAAAGTAGACTTTGGTGTTGTTTATACTCAAAGGTCCCATATTCACTGAACATGCTATTCAAAAAATGATACCGCACCAACTTCCTATTTTGATTTTGTACCCAAATTTTGCTTCATCTATCGAGATGAACGATGCATTATACGTAACTGTTGATGACAATGGCATTAAAGGTGTGAATGGATGATTGGGCGACATTGATCGAAGGAGATGATGTGGTGCTAGTGTTGGGTGGATATCTGGAATGATTTTAGGGGAAAGAACACTCTTCTTTTTTATTTAATTACTATAACATTATTTTATGTGAAATAATTTGAAAGTACCATTTTATCATTTCCACATTGGTCGAAAGAGGTCAAAAAATTTTAATGGTAACGATTAAATAGAGGGATTCCATTCATTTGGACTCTAGGTACGATTTTTAAAATGTTTGGTGTCATGGCTGGCACAAACAAAATGTTTTGGTCAAGTCTGATATTAAATGAAAAATTTGATACCGTGATTGCAATTATCCCAAATCCTCAAATTCACCAACAAACAATGTTGAAATCAGATGCACCTGTTTGCACATAAAACAGACATGGGACACTTGAAGATCAAACACAATACTTTAGGAGTGAATAAGTGCTTGTTTGTTACGGATTAAAAGTCAATTAAAATCAATTTTTGAACGTTATTTTATTATTTTAACTGTCATTTTCGAAATTTTTTTCTTATAAAAAAGACCCACTTTATTTTTAACGGTCAAAAAATAATTATCAAAATCCTTACCAAATAAGTTCTAAGACAAATATATAAATTATTTCTTAAACAGAAAATTATTTCCTCGCTTCTTTCCTAGAAACTATGATTCCTCGCCTCGTGTCGCCCCGCTCTTTAAAAAGCCTAAACACGTGCACGGACCCGCATTTTCAGGAAAATGAAAGCATAGAATAATTAAAAAAATAAAGAAGACCCGCGTTTTCAGTGGCAGCCTCGTAATTTATATTGTTTTTAGTGGCAAAACCGTCCTGCCAGAAATTTAGCTTTAGGATTTAGTCACCACCCTTCTTCCCTTTTCATATCAAGTCTCCCTTACTATCCCGACCGATCCCCGTCCACTCAATCCGGTTTTTCATACCTGTCCGGTTCGATTTGGTTTCCAGTGCAGAGTTTGGACGAAGCTGCGTCGTTTCGATGACGTCAGGGACGAGACTGCCGACATGGAAGGAGAGGGAGAACAACAAGCGGAGGGAGCGGCGCCGGAGGGCAATCGCAGCCAAGATCTTTGCAGGCTTGAGGATGTACGGTAACTACAAGCTCCCCAAACACTGTGATAACAACGAGGTTCTCAAAGCTCTATGTAATGAAGCTGGTTGGATCGTTGAAGAAGATGGAACAACTTATAGAAAGGTACTTTTCAAATTCAATTCCTCCGATCTTGCAATTTCTAATCAATTATTTTTAACATTTCGGTTGAGAGTTTCATAAAAATTTTCTGAATTTTATTGAAAAGTTATTAAATTTTTTTTTTAGTTCGTAATCATTAGATATTCTGAGTTTTGATACGTGATTGCGTGCTAAAATGCGCTGAATGCTTCTGGCATATGCTAGCGCGTTGTAAGATGCTGATCCGACTGGCAGGTGTTTCGATGCATAGCTCAAGCTGATCGCTTTTTGAGGACTGAGGGCTAATGTCCGCTGTATGCATCTTGCGCGCACGATAACAGTGGGCAGCTGTCAGTTGATAAAAATTTAAATGGAAGTCACAATTAATTTTAATCAAATATTTAATTGCTGCCACAACTTTTTTCAACTTTTAATCATTTATTTCATCAACTTTTATCAAAATTTATTAAAAAGGCTATGTTTAGCAAAACCAACCAGGGCCTAAAGCGCAGCCCACAAAATATTATCATCATAACGAAACAGCTAATTGCCTAAATTTTAATCATAACTTGACAAAATACCTGAATTTGAGTTATAGTTACCTATTCATTTACAAGGTGTTCCACAATTTTTATCAACTTTTCAATCATGTACTTTATCAATTTTTTATCAAAATCTGTTAAAAATGTGATGTTTAGCAGAACCAACCAGGGGCTAAAGCGTGCAGCCCGCAAAATATTATCATCATAACGAAACAGCTAATTGCCTAAATTTTAATCATGACCTGACAAAATACCTGAATTTGAGTCATAGTTACCCATTCATTTAAACTGTGCACATTTCTGTATGGAGCACGGTACAACATTTGAGTTGTTCAAGAACTTGTATATTACTTTCTCAAAAGTTAAAATTACTCTTTTGTAAATGTAAAGCTGTTCCATCTTTTTTGTCAAATTAGTGATTGCCTGAGATTTCGGAGGTTATAATCTCTCTTTATTGACCTTTAGTGAAGCATGAGTGATTTGAGTATGAGGTGGTATTGGATTCTCGATTGTGGGCCATGTTTTTTTTATCCTCACTTTTAAATCATCATTACACCATTGTCTATGCTGTATGATTAAAATATGGTGGATGTAGATGTTAAATCTTTTGTAGATCGCGTGACATGTTACGGATAATAATGTTGAGTAGAGATGTAACAAGCTATTGGTGATGCAGCCGGATAATCTTAGAATGGATTATGAGAGAGTAGGAATAATTGCTATATTCATGGCTAAGTGAACGTGGTTTGTGTCCAATTTTTGGTTCATCTCCCAGTGATTATGTAAGGGGTGGAGGGATCATCAAGTTCGATATGTCTGGATACACTTCTAGTGAGGGATTGTACCTACCAACCTCTGGTGGTTCTCACTTTCTTTGTAGGTGATGATATTAGATTACATTCCTTGTTATGTTAGTACACACTAAATTGAACCTTCATGTATTTTTCAAAATTGAACAAATTTTAGATGCATAACAGTGCTTTTTCAGACTTTATTTGATGAAAAGTGGCAATGATTTTGAGTATTTCAAAATCTTTAGGACAAATGTGGTTGCTAGAATCACTTTCATTTTTGACGTACAAGGAGATGAGTCCCAACTTTATTTGAGTTGCAACACAGTTATTATTGGACAGTTGAAACAGTTGTTAGTATTCCTTTGCCTTAGCAGTTGTGATTGTATATGCATCTGTTTGTTGAGATGAACATCAAGGGCCCACGGCTCTGTGCAACCAAGATTAAGCTAAACAAGGGATCCGTGCTTATGATCGATTATAAGTCTTGAACACATTGTAGCATACAAGAATCTGTACTATCGTTTGGAAATAAAAAGTGACAAGTGATCAATATGGTATACGCATGCTTTACTTCTAAACAATTCCACTCGACATCTTAAAGGTTTTCTGGGGGCTTCTTTTTTAAGTATTTGGTTGAGAAAGTAACTCTTCTGATGAATATAAAGGCTGAAAAATTGAAATAATTGCTTTCTGTTTGACGATGGATGGTAGATTATTGCTGTTTTCATTTAGAAATGGTTGATCTTACAATAGCTATGACATGGTTTACATATTTCTCATGTCTACAAAGCCATTGGACGTGTTTAATGTTCTTCTTCTAGCTGTTAACATTGTGTACCATCTTTCGCAGGGATGCAGGCCCGTGGAACATACGAATACCATGGTTGCTTCAGCAACAGTAAGCCCTTGCTCATCATACCAACCAAGCCCAGGAGCATCTTTCCATCCAAGCCCCACTTCATCTTCCTTTCCGAGCCCAGTCTCATCACAGTATGCTACTAATATCATTAATACTGCTGATCCTAATTCCCTTGTCCCATGGCTTAAAAATTTGTCTTCTGGCTCTTCACCCCCTCCATTCAAGCTACGGCACATATGCATCCCTGGAGGTTCGATTAGCGCTCCTGTAACCCCACCATTGAGCTCGCCTACTGCTCGTACGCCTAGAATGAAGGCCAACTGGGATGATCCGACAGTTGATTCAGCCTGGGGAGGCCAACACTATCCCTTCCTATTGTCTTCTACTCCACCAAGTCCGGGTCGTCAAACTCCGCCTGATTCTGGATGGCTTTCTGGTGTGCAGACTCCCAATGATGGACCTTCTTCCCCTACATTCAGCCTGGTCTCAGCAAATCCATTTGGCCTTAGGGAGCCATTTTCGAATGGAGGGTCGCGTAAGTGGACCCCAGGGCAAAGTGGGACATGCTCTCCTGCTGTTCCAGCAGGTGTTGACCAAACTGCTGATGTTCCCATGTCAGATGCAATTGCGGCCGAGTTTGCATTTGGCAGTAACACAAAGGGACTAGTGAAACCATGGGAAGGAGAGATAATCCACGACGAATGTGTTCCTGATGATCTTGAGCTCACTCTTGGGAACTCGAGCACCAGATAGATTGTTTACTCTTTTTGATTGATTCCAAAAGACATGAAAAATGAAATTATAAACAGGTCTCGTTTTGTTTTTGTAGGATGTAATTGTGCGTGGGGGGGTGGGGAGCCTATTCTAGTTGTGTAGGAAAAGGCTTTTTTATTTTTTTTTTGTCCATCTGTCTATTCGTTCTTCTTTTTTTCATGTTTAAAACTAACAAACAAAAGATAATACTATAAATAGCTAATGTGATCGCATCTGCTCAATTGGGGAAAAAAATGGAGCTGTCCTTCACGAACAAGATCACGAGGGGACTTTCAATTGGGAAGACTGCCTTTGGATTAGCTTGTATGTTCTGGTGATAGTTAATACATGATTTTCTTGTTAATCTGAAGTGATTGATTATGGTATAAGAGTAGCTTATGAGTTTTAGGGATATGAAGATTTTTAGCACCTTAAACAAGATGGGACTCAAAAATCACTGGTTTATGCATCGTCTTTTATTACACAGTGTTGTGTATTTCACAAAAGTTTTTGCTTTGTCTTTATGGGTGGTGTTGTAATACTACAGAGGATCAAACGACTGTGAAAGAAAAAGAATAAAGAAGCTAAATTCTTTTTAATTGTACTGTCTAGTGCCATTCAGTACCATATATATGCAAATGGGTTATGCTCACATAACCCCCCGGACAACCAGGGGGTTGTTCAAGGGGCTTTAACCTATGCAAACACGCACTTGACGTGGATTTGTACCCTAGTTCCCCTTCGCGGTTGGTAACAGAGGAATATCAATGGTATTGGACGTTAAGAAATAGAAAGTTTAAAATACTGAACTAGCCATATTACTTTGACCAAATCCCATTTTTGCATTGTTGAGTATTTAGTATTATGTACCAAACATGCTTGGATGATTCTCTCAATTGTAATTTGAAGAATGTCGAGAAATCCGAAAATTATAATAAAGGTACTAAAAACAGTTTTGAACAACTGGATTTTGACAAACTTTGTGTAATTGATATTCCCAGTTTCCTTTCTGATTTCAAATTGAACACAGTATGTTCAAAATTGTACACAGGCTGGTTAGAAAAGAGAACTACAGCAAAATGAAGAAAAAATATATAAATAACTGGTACTAGACGTCCACCTTACCCCCTTCTTGATCAGCAAGATAAACCTTCACAACATCCCTCATGTCCTCAATTGAATCACATCCTTCAAAGAATTTAATCAACTTCTTCAATTCCCCGTCTCCTAGATCATCGACAAAGGGTCGAATTGGAATTGCGTTTTCGGTCTGAAACATGTATGAATTCGGGTTGTCATCAACGATGGCCACCCTCCCGAGATCCCTCCCGATCTCAGACAAATCCTTCACGAATTTCCCGTCAACTTCCTTGCACGAATCTCGGTATAGTCGATGAGATATCCGGGATCTCCAGTCCAACCTATCGAGCACGAGCGAGGCGTACTCCTCAATCCCAGCAGTGAACACCACAATCTCAAATCTCTGGCTCAAAAAATCCAAAAATTCATCTACAAATGGCCTCTTCAACACATAGAATTCGACCTTTTCTCCATCAAGCACTGGCCTAACAATGAAATCATAATTCTCCGGAGGTGGGTTTGGCTTGGAATGCACCAAGGTTTCATCTAAGTCGAGAAAAATAGTATTCTTCTTGGGCGAAAGCAATAGAGGTAGAGGAATCTTATCATTAAACAGTGATCTGCGGGTAGAATTTGGTGGGTCGGCAGGGACTTTTTGAAGGATTTGGTACCCTTTCTTATGTGGGGTCTTCTTTGGGGTGGCAATGCGAGCTAATTTTGTGAAAATCTTGATAAGGCGGCGTTGGCAAGTATAAATGGACTTGTTGATGGAAGCAACCACCGCGGACGCGGTGGCGGAAACATTCTTGATCGGAGACTTCTTCCGGCCACGGCGGCACTGCTGGTTGATGTTTCTCCTGTTCTTGATGGATTTTGTGGGCGTTCTCTTCACAGTTTTGGACACCATGTCTTAAGAAACACAAAATCTGCAGAAAATGACAGATAAATTTCAAGAGCAAAAAAGGTTTATGGGTGGAGGATTGTGTTAGGGGAACATAAAGGTTTTCGAAATTAGGTTCGGGCTCAACGGTCGAGTTATTTTTGGTTCGGAAACTATGCTGTCGAAAAATAAAGACAGAGAAAGAAGAGAAATTTGCACCACTGGTTCCCAATTTAGTGGAGTACTAGTAAATTGATCCTCATTCTTGAAAAAGACATAATTTGATCTTCAACTCGGGTAATAATTGCACAATTAGGTATCAATTACCAAAGCTGTTTATATTCGCATTAAATCATCCCATGACCTTCACATATTTAACCTCTGCTTGATCGGGATTAAAATTAGATTTTTAATAGATTTTAACAAAAGTTGATGGCATGTATGGTTTAAAAGTTGTGAGATCCATAAAATATATGGTTGAAATTGATTATTAACTTTGACTAAAAATGAAATTTGAATTTTAATCGATATCAAATAGATAACTTTGTGAAAGAGATTTTATTTTAAAACTCGGACTAATGCTGCGAATACGTTCAAAGTCAAACATATTTTAGTCCTTGTTGAGCATTGTTTATGCAACTAAAATTAAAAACTAATTACGGACCATAAATCTACTTGAACAATAGATTGAGGACCATTTCCGAAATTGTTCCTAAAAGGAAAGAGAAGGGAACATAGAAGAAAAAGGGTCCGTTAGCTAAAACAGGAATTTTTTGTTCAAATTGTTTGGGCGGGTGATCTACGAACCTAAACCATATACCAAATCTCTTCAATTCAATTTTCATTTTTTCAATTTTGCACTATTGGCAACTACGCTGTGATATTTATTTAAAGTTAATTAAAATCATATTTTTCTACTTCATTATCTGTTATCTAAGAATCATTAACTTATAGATCATTCTTCATATTTGTCGTCGTTTAATTTAACTAAGATATACCATGATCATCCTTCATATTTATGTGTAATATTATTTTATGGAAGATTGTGTGGTTAAAAATAAAAAAAAAAGAAAAATGAAGTGTAATTTAATGGGGGGCCAAACTGGGCTTATGTGAGATTCATTTTTTGTACAATTTTAACCTTATTATAATTCTATTATTTCTGTAATACTTTAGTTTTCATTTTCAACATATAATAAATAATATAAAATCCTTGCCCAGTATGAATTTTGTTAATTCTCAATTAATTAAAATTCATATTAATCTAGACTCAATGAATAGTAACTTGATGAATTTTGATTCATATGAATCTAGAGTTTTTAAAGATATATTTATTTTTATTCTTAGGAATTTTAATAGGTGTTAGGATCATGTACTAAAATTAATTCCTATGTATTAAACGCAGTATAAAAATATTGCTTATTTGTAGTATTTTATCATAGAAGTAGAGTTTTGCGAGTACAATTTTTTTCTTAAATTTCTATCCTTAATTTAGTTTCTTTAGTTTGTTTGAGACTCCACAAATCCTCTAAAAACATTGGTACCAAATATTATATTTTTACGGCACTTATAAATTGTTTCAGAATAACGTGCAATGTACGTTCAATTTTGACTAGTTTCCAAAACAACACGACAGATGAAGTTGGGTTCAATTCTTCATTATTTCATGGAAAAATTACAGCCACAGTATCAAATCTTTCATTTAATAGCAAACTTGATCAAAACATTTCATTTTGCCACCCATGGTACCAAAAATTTTAAAAATTCTCTCTTGAAGTCCAAATGGACGGTTTCCGTTAGTTTCTCTGTTAGTTGAGTACAGGTCAACTGTTTGATCAATTATTCATTGTATTTTTATTTTCATTCTTTCACTAATTAGCAAATCACATCTCTAATAATGAATTCCACCAAAAAATTCCTTGAGAAAACTTAAACCAACTTATTTATCTATCATATAAAAATATGTACAAAAGTAAATCAAAATATTATTTTTCCTCACTTCGAAGCACGCAAACAAAAATCAAGCTCAACATGATCATACTTGTAAAAGAACAGTGCTCAACACAAATCATTGACCAAGATTATAAGATAAGAATCTTTATACAAAGAAGCATCATACAGTTCACAATAATTTATATAAATTGATGGAGCATCAAGGAGACATAAGGGAAGAAGTTAGGCAGCATCTCAAATTTCCATTATACAAAAATATAAAGCAATTATTTATGCTTAGATTCCTTTGGTCAAAATAAAATTTCTTTTTCCATCCATGAATTATTTGGTCTCCATTTGAAAAGAATTTATAGTATTTTGATTTAAAATAGAAATGATGAATAAGTGAATAAATAACATGAGCAAAATGTAAAAATGATTTGCACTATGACAATCCCCCTCCCCCGTGTTATTATAAATTGCAAGACACCTTGAAAGTAGGTAAATTCGTCTTGCATTAATATCTTTGATAAGAATATAGTCAAATTTAACATAAACAATACACAACAAACAACAAAAAAAGATTTAAAAAAAAAAAACCCAAACCCAAACCCAGCCCTTTCTTCTCCATTCCAATACATTTTTCCTTGCCCCAAAGTCGTCACTACCACCACCCAGGTGATCTATCGCCACTGCCATGTAGGCTGCATAGGCGCCACCATCCACTTGATCAACCGCCACTAAGGAAAGTGGTGATGGTGGTGAGGAAAAGCAGTGGCAGAGGTGGCAATCATATGGTGGTTGTGGCAGTGGCATGAAAGTTTACCGTATAGCTTGTTCACCTTGTATATTTTCTATCCCCAAATTGCATTTTTATGCCAAACAACATTATCTTGTGGACATTTAGGTTGTGGATTTGTGTTAAAAGTGTTGTGGTGAGATGGAGGTGAAGGCGTCAAAGGTGGCGCGGGCATTGGGTGGGTGCGGTGGAGCCGGCTGATAGTGGTAGTGGTGGTTTTGGGGTGGGTATGTGTAGGGTGATGGAGAAGTAGTTATTTAGTTTTTTATTTTAATTATTTGATTTTAGTTATTTTATTGTAAAACTGTAAACTTACCATTTTAACTTTTTAAAATTATTCAAAATTATTGTCAAAGTCAATTATCTAGTCAACTAACGATCAAATTAACAGTTATCATTCATTTGGATTTCAAGCAAATTTTTTTGAAAGATTCAATACCGTGAATGGCACAAATAAAAGATTTAGATCAAATCTGGAATTAAATGAAAGAATTGGTACCGTGATTGTAATTTTCCCACATTTTATACCACGATTATCCATGAATATAGTAATATTATGACACAAATGAGAACTTAGCCACTGTTTGGTGAGAATGAAAATTAAATTTTTAGTAGATCTTGATAAAAGTTGATGAAATGTGTAGTTAAAAAGTTGTGGACCTCATTAGAAATGTGATTAAAAGTAATTGTTGATTAAACAGAGGCTTAATACAAGATTATATGATTAATCGATCATCAACTACATTCAACCTTTGTTAAGACAAACTTTTAACTTCTCCATATGGCCAGTAACATGACTATAAACTATAAGAACATTGTGATCCAAGAATAAATTACTCTCTTCTGAATTTCCTACCAATCTTACTCACAAATCAGTGTTCCTGGTAGAAGCAGAAGTATACTGTAAAAGGACGTCCTTGAACACACGGACCAAATCATTGAGGTCATTACCACCCAACTCAAGGCAGTCCCTTACCAAGTCACCCTCCACAATTTCTTTCTGCAGTGTCTCCACCACTTCCCTCAACGGACCCTGCCATTCTCGTCAAATCAGATTACAAGAGCATAGCATTTTTCTAAACTCGAAACAACAGAATAGAAACTATTCTTGTATAAATCTAAAATCAATTCAACGACGAAAGAGGTCTGGATTATAGTGAAACATAGACCATTCCGAATAAGTCGGGAAAACAGGCCAAAGGCTATTACCAAGTATCAAACCAGCACGACTACTTGAACTAAGCTATTTGTACAAATTAAATTGACAAACTTGATTTTACTAAGTGTTGGCAACATTTAGCCAATCATCTCAAAACAGTTTTTGAAATCAATGATTTACATATTGTCAACAATTATATTGTTACAACTAGATTCATTCTTGAACTAAATGCACAACTTGAAAATGCCACCTTTGTTCCCCCTTATTTCAACACATTCAATTAAACGTTGCCAAATAAGTACAAGTAATATAACTATATATGTCCAATTGCATAAAACCTACAAATGTACAAATGTACAAATGTCAAATTGTCAATAATTAAAAATTATTTTTTAGAGAGAGAGAGAGAGAGAGCACTTACGGGCTGACGAAAAACTTCGAGTAGTCTACCAAAGAGCGACTTGGAAAGTCTAAGGAGCTTATTGTAATTTCGTCCAAACCAAGCTACCCTCTCCGCGTCCGAATTGACCCGGGTCAATTCGCCTAGAGCACCCAACAACTCGTTCGTGTCGGACGACAAGGTGCCCAGAGTTTCAAACGACACCAAATTCCTCCATGCGTAATTCTTTGAGTAGTCCCAGCCCATGTTCCAAACGAGTCTGTAGAACCCCAGGCCCAGCCCTCGCTCGAGATTACGGGCCATGGATCTGGCCCGGACCGCACCATCGTGATCGCCACGGGACTCACGGAGAGTGGCAACGCGCAAGGAGAGGGAGTGGGATAGGGAGACGATGGTATGGTAGTTGGAGAAGGGGAGAGATTGAGAAAAAGAGGAGGAGAATATGAGGAGAAGTGAGAGCAAAAGGAAAGGCCGTACAAGGATGGGCATTGGGCGGAGGCGGGCGGACGGTGGCGAGCGGCCTTAGTTGAGAATGGGAGATTTTTATAAATGGCCTGCTACTATTTATTTTTTGTAAAATGTCTATAATATCCTTAATGAAAGGATTTGTCATATTTTGCACAAGATATCCTTATTTTATTGGTATAGTTCTAAAATTCTTCTATTTCTCTCATTTCGAGTTTTAATATATAATTTCATCCTTTGATCTAATAAATTAGAATAATCTGTAATATAATTGTCATGTAATTTACTAAGATTATCATATTCCTTAGATGAAATATCCATAATCTCTAGTTGAGCAAAAATATTTCTTATTTTTTTCATTAGTTTTTCTAACAGATTATCTAATCCTTTAATTGTATAACCTGGCATTATTCAGATAATTCTTTGCAAGCTTTATGAATAATAATAACATGTTAGATAAGTTTTTTGCAAACATGAAAAGTAATAATCCCTACGATTCTTTCAAGATATTAGAAGAATTCTTTCTAAATTTAACAAAGACAATGATTTTACCTTACTTTTGATCTTAAATCTGTATTCTTAGAACCGAGTGACCTTCAGGCTCTGAATCTGCAAACTGCTCCTTCAAACGGCCTCTTGCCTCAATGGGAATTCTGCTATTTCAGCTTCTTGCCCTCATTGTATCTTTTCTTAGAATTAAGAATAAAGATCTTAAGTAAAGAAAATTCTCTCTTTGTTAAAGTAAGAAAGAAATTATCTTCTTCAATCTATCAAGAATCTATGAGATAGGAGGTTTAGAAACTCATATTTTTCTGATATCAAAAGATTGAAATTTTATTTCTATAATGATTTATACAAGGTTTCTATTGTATACAAGGGTTTTCCAGAAAAACTGGTTTTGAAAAAAGCTTAAGGAAAGAGAATGGTTTTTAATTCGAGATGATCCATTCTTTCCCAAAGACCTCTATTTATACATGACTCAAACTCACTATTATTGATCTATTACATCATTGCATACATCAGAATTTTGAAAAAAGGCTCACATGCCTCTCTATTCTTTTCCTCCTGGGGTCTACATTTTCACATGCATTCTTTGTCTTTTCATTCAAGGAGCATCTTTTCCTCTATTATTGCCTTTTCATCTTTGGCTCCATATGCAGCTGGCTAGATGCTTTTCTATTATTGCTTTTCCATCTTTGGTTTCATATGCAGCTGGCTAGATGTTTTGGTAGTGGTAGGTCCTTTTCCATCCATCAATCTTTCAATTTTGTCTACATGTGGGGCACTCCCTTAATCTGCATGATTCTTGAATTGTTGTTGGACTTCCATTAATTTGATGAGTATCAAATTTCTGGATATATTCTTTCAAAATGGTAGATTTTTCTTTTCCATTATTTGTAAGGGGCGTCCATCCTTCATATTGGCACAAGCATCTGAATTTTTTATCATATAAGTTCTTTGCAATATTGTAAAGAACTTTCATCCCCAAAACTCTTCGAGATTTTATCCATGATTTATTGATTTTAGGCAATGATTTATTATTTCGGCCAAGTTCAATCTGGAAATCTCGGCCAACATATCCAATGGTAATAATATGTTCAGCAGGATAGTATATCCTTCCATCAACTTCAGGATTTATTGAATAAAATTTGATATAAATAAATCTTCCTTGGGCAAATTTTGAAACTTCTGCCCTGAATATATCATCAAATTTTTCAATTTCTTTTAAATCTTTTCCTGGATAGATCAAATCCAGAAATCCATAATCTGCTGCCCTCTTGACCATGAAAAGGTCTGCTTCTTTGGTAATTATTAATCTGGGATAAACATGATCTCCTGATACAATAAAATAAGATTCATTTTCTTCCAATTCATAAACAATCTTGGCAAATGATCTATATTCTTCTTCTTTTGATGATAAAGGGGTATCATCATCTTCATCAGTTTTGATTCTTATAACTCTTGTATGTTCATCATTATTTTTTATAGTCACCTTCCGGGGACTTGCTATATCTCGTTTGATATTGCTGGGTCCACTGCTGCTTCCTGGCTGTGTACCTGTTTGTATTTTTGAGATTGTATCAATTGGCATTTCCTGTTTGGTATCTAATGACTCAAATTGTGAAGTAATATCAACAATTCTGTCATTCAATTCTTTGGTATATTTGGAATGAGAATTAAAGATTTTCACCAACAACTTGACATTTTGTTGGATAGTTTCTGTCATTTCCTCTAACTGCTCAATTCCAATTTTCATATCTTCAGATTCTT
>NC_036246.1:40318847-40321302 GCF_002742605.1 Olea europaea var. sylvestris | reverse complement strand
CTAAGTAGAATTTGTATCTTATATCTCTTTTTTGAGAGATTTTCAATAAATCCTTCAGCATAGTTTAAACATCCTAAAAATTTTTGTATTTGTTCTTTGGATTTTAATTCATCTGGAAAACTTTCTATCTTTTTAGATATATGACTCTGTAGTTTTATTCCTTTTCTATCTATTGATAATCCTAAAAAATCTATTTCTTGTTTCTCTATTATATATTTCTTTTTAGAGAGTACTATTCCTTCATTTTTGCATTCATTTATGAATTGTAGTAAATGATTCCTATGTTCTTTTTTATTATTAGAGCATATTAGTATATCATCAATATAAACAATAAGAAAATCACTAAACTTTTTGAATATATTATCCATTTTCCTTTGATATATTTGCGGTGCATTTTTTAAACCAAATGACATAACTAACCATTCATATTTTCCTTGTGGTGTACTAAAAGTTGTATATTGTACACTATCTTCTTCCATCTTTATTTGCCAGAATCCTGATTTACAATCAAATTTGGAATAATATTGTTTTCCTTTTGCAAGGTTTATTAGGACTTCTTTATTTGGTAAAAAGTAACCATCAAATTTAGTATGTTTATTTAATTCTTTATAGTTTATTACCATTCTAGCTTTTCCTCTAACCTGCTCAGAATGTTTCATAACCATAAAAGCTGGACTACTATGAGGTCCATTACTGGGTCTAATTAGCTTTTGTTCTAATAGTTCTTTTATTTGAGTTTTAAATTCTTGCATGTCCTGTAAGGTATACATCATTGGTCTAACTCTTATTATAACATTTTCTGTTAATTCTATCTTAGCTTTAGGATGATATGGTTTCCAAAATAATAATGAGTTTTCTCCATAAATTCTTTCTAATTGTTCTATGATTTTTTCCATACTTATTTCTATTTCTGTTTTTAGGATCTTTTTATATGATAATTTTTATTTTTTAACTCATCTTGAACTATTGGTCGTTTTTCCCATTTATCACCACGCTGGGCTGGCTGAACTCTGTAAGGTCTAAATTCTCTTGGTATTTTTAATAGATGTGCACAAGGTGTTTGTAACATTATCATGTAATTATTTTGTTTGTAATATTGAAATTGTTGGATAAAATCATTTCCTAATAGTATATCACATTCTAACTTATTGTAATTATATACTCTATTTATTATAACTTGTTTACTACCAAGTATTATATTAACTTTTTCAGTACTATCAATTATTTGAGTACTTTCTCCAGTTACTCCTGTTATCTTTATTTTACTATTTTTATTCCATGATTTTATTAAGAAATTTTTAAAAATTGTTATATCACTTCCTATATCAATTAAAGCACAGGTTGTTATATTTGTTTCAACTATAGTAACTTGTATATATACTGCCAATGGAAAACTAATTTGATTATTCATCCACTTCCTATTCTACATAATGTAGTTTGTCCTTTATGAGTTATATATAATCATTCTCTTCTTATACTATAATCTTCTAATCCATTTAAGAAACTCATTCCTAATAATATATGAGATTCAATATCCATACTTTCATCCAAATAACATGGTACTAAAAGATCAATCCCACCTATTTTTATTTCTTCAATTTCTTTATTCAGATTCTGATCTATAATCTTCTGAATCTACTTCACTTATAAATATTTCTTGATTATTATAATTTTCAATATCAGATATTTCACTTAATTCGCTTTCTATTTCAAAATAATCCTTTTGTAATATTCTTACTTTTTTCTTTGTACAATCAGGGCTTATATGACCTATTTCTCCACAATTCCAACACTTACATTGTTTTTTATCTTTCTTATAAGGTTTATTTTTCTGTATATTATTTTTTCTTTTATAATATTTCCTTCCAGGTTTTATGTATTTTTTCTTAAAATTTCTATATTTTTTAAACTTCCTATTTTTATATTTTCTTTTATTTCTTTTTTCAGAATTACATCCCCATCTTGTGGGCTTTTCCATATCTTCACAATATATTCTAGATAATTTTCCTGATTTTTTCAATAATTGTCTTTGTTGACATATATATGCAAGTCTTTCAAATAAGAATTTTATTCTTGATCCTAGTGTTCTAGGTATTCCTATATTTTCTTTAATATATTTTTCAAATTCTATTTTAAAATATATTCCCCATGAACCTGGTAATTTATTATAATACATATCTTGATATACTTCTTGATTCTCATTACTATAAAATTGAGTATAATAGTATTCCTTGAATTTATAATACATATCTTGATATACTTCTTGATTCTCATTACTATAAAATTGAGTATAATAGTATTCCTTGAATTCACAAGTATATTCTTTAATTTTACACATATCACAAATTGTTAGATTAATTAACTTAACTCTTGCATTATCTTTTTCTCGTATTGCTTCTTCTTCATAATTCCTTAACCAATTTTCTCCTAAAAATTCATCTGCAATATATTCTAC
>NC_036246.1:40318460-40318732 GCF_002742605.1 Olea europaea var. sylvestris | reverse complement strand
AGTATTTTCCCATGTATCATCTTTATTATATAAAAAGAATAATATCATTGAGTCTGCCCAAGTTATTAAGGCTTTCTTAGTATCTATTTTGCAATTTAAGTCTAATTTTGTTCCTCCATGGTTAACAGGTTTATCATAATTATTATTTAATTCAAATCTATTACTGTATTTATTTCCTTTGGACGGTTGTTTATCTCTTATTTTATCATAAAATTGCCTATATGGTTTATTATACATTGGAGCATAACTTTCATCTGGATCTATTGATTCTT
>NC_036246.1:40176022-40317754 GCF_002742605.1 Olea europaea var. sylvestris | reverse complement strand
TCATTTTCAAATATTTCGCAAATTATTTCATATGTACGTCTATCTATGATAAATTTTACAATTAATTTATGTAATATTTGTTCCTTTATTTCTCTAGGCAAATTTCTAGTTATATATAATGTTATTATTTTTAATTTATTAGGGATGGGGTTGTAAAATATATAACATCCTTTTTCTTCAATACATTGATAATAATTATTTATTTTTTTATGATTTCCATAGTAATTTCAGATTATTATGAAATCTATTTCCCTCTGGATTACTTTTAATATATATATATATATGCTTATATTCTTCAAATAATATCTTTTTAATTATTTTCTCTTTTAATTCTAAAGGTAGATTTTTAATTACTCTAAAAATTTCTAAAACTTCTTTTATATCTTTACTATATGTTCCAACTATATTATCTTCTTCTATATAGCCTTCTATGTCATAACTATATTTTACTTGGTACCTTAGTCTATTTTTATAAGTTTCAATAATTTCTAAAATCATAATTTTTTAGGTAATTTTATTTTTTATATATTTTCTCATGATCTCTATGGCTCTGATACCAACTGTGCGGGTGCTACTATGAGCGAACAAAAATCTAATAATCTAAAAATCTAATAACCATGAATCTAAAATTTTTATATTCCAAAAATTCTTTTATTTTTACTATTAGATGTAAATAAAATCTTAAGATAAAGACCAATTTTTTATATGTTTGTGGTAATCTATTTTTTATTAGCCTTCTTATAAATTTTTAAGTAATTCTTCAAAATCTAATAATGTCTGAGAATTTATAATATCAATATCTGTTATCATATCTATATCTGTTCTAAAAGGTATATCATATTTTGAAATATTTTTCTTCCTTTTTTCCAATTTATCTATGATATCTTGTATATCTTTTATAATTATTGTTCTTACAATTCCTTTAGCAAAATTTTCTAATAAGTTTTCTTTGAAACATTTTAATATTTCTTGTGATGCATATAATTGTTCTTGATATCCTATCTTATCAATTTCTTTTTCAAACTTAATTTCTTTTTTATTTTTAACAACCTTTTTTATATTATATGGTCCTCTCTTATATTTGGATTTTTCTATTTTATAATTAGTCATTAATAATTCTCACAAATTTTTAGAAAAATTATTTGTTAATTATTTAAGGACTTAAATAGAAGATTTATATTAGATAAAGGGTTATTTTTTAATATTTGTTTAAGGTGTTTTAGGTAGTTCAAAATGTTTAGAAAAGTTAAAGGCTATTTTGAAAAATCCTTCCTTTATTTAGGTCAATTTGAGGTATTTCCCGTTGAGAATCAACTGCTTAAAAACTTTATTCATAACTAATATAAATAAGTTTTAAATAATTTATTTTAATACTAAATTATAAATTATTTTTAAAATGATGAATTTAAAAAATTAACTAATCTAATAGACAGTAATTAAAAAATTAATTAAATAGAAAATTTTCCGTTCATATTTAAATTTTTGTTCCTCTATAGCAGCACTTGTAATCCCTTTGATGCAACGTTTAAACTAGGGTTGAGCAAAATTTTCGAAACTAATTGAGCGATTTAGTTTGATTCTTCTTTGGTTAAATATTCAAATGTATACTAAAATCAAGAATCGACGAATCTGAGTTCTAGACTAAGAACCAAATCTCCCTAAATTTTTTTTTTAATTCGAATAAGCAATTTTTTTCTAAATAAATTTTCTAATTAAGTAATTAACTGAAAGCGTCTAGTGCTCCAACTCTCAAGTACCAAGCCAAACCCAAAATAATTTTATTTCCTACATATTTTAGTCAAAACCCAACTTCACTTTACAATTTACTTAACGCTTAGTTACTCTGTCACTTAGATTTAACTATTGCCTTCGTTTTTAGCCACTCATCTCTCACAAGTCACAACTCCATTTTACTACTCAAGATCACCGATCTTATAGCATTATTATTTGCTTTTTGGTAATTTTATACATCGATAGATGGATCTTATAAGATAACTTTTTGTTTATATCTTTTTAAATTTCGAATATGTTATTTTGTAAGGGTTAAAATTGAATATACCTTCGGTTAGATTGATGTAGTGTTGTTACAAATGTTAAAAAATTTAACTACGGTACAAAAACAAATTGAATTGAACCAAACATGATTAAACTTGAACTCCATGCTTCCTAAATACCCAAAAAGAGAAACTAAAGGTCCGTTTGATTGCAGTGATGAAATTTGAATGGAAAAAAAAATGAATTTCAGGGAATTGAATTGTCTAGAATTTATTTTATTGGAAATTGACAAATTAAATGTGTTTGATTGGTATAATTTTTCACTTGAAAAATGTTGAAATTTTGTATCTTTTGATATTCGTTTGACTTTGTTTTTCATGAAAATTGTCAATTAAAGGGATATAATTTGTTACAATTGTGGTTAGAATTTATTTTCATTACAAAAAAAAAAAAAAAACTTGGAAATTGATTTCTCACCCACAAATTCATGGAAAATGGGTCACGTGGGTGAGAGAAGGGAATTCGTTTTTCGGGCAAAATTTTGCTATCAAATAATACAAAGTGGGTGGAAATTGGAATTTGAATTCAATTTTCGTTAAAAAAAATGGACCTATAAAATAGGCTCTAGCTGAACCAGATCATTTCTAGGTCTAGTTTAAGCTCATGATTGGGCTCCATTCAAATGAGTTTTTTTGGGGAAATGTGTTTTAAAATAGTTTTTTTTTTTTTTTTTTAGAGAACATGTAGTTAAAAAATAAGAAATTTTTTAAATTTATGTGTAATATTATTTGATAAAAAAATGTGATTCAAAATAAGTTTTGAAAAAATAAAATCCAAATAGCGACTAAGTGCACTTAAGCTACCTTCATCACAAAACTCAACCTTGGGCCAAAGCCACTAAGACAATGGCATAGGGCCTCAAAAATTGGGGTCTCAAATAATAATAATAATAATCCTACATATAGATCCTAATTATTTTTATATTTAATACATTTCCATAATTCCTTTCATACAAACTCTTCATTTAAATATAGCCCCGTTTGGCCCCCTTTTTTTCCAAAAATTAAAATGGGTGAAATAATATTTTGTTAGAGAATGAATGATTGAAAAAATGAAAAAATTTCAATTTACATATAATATTATTTGATGAAAGATTGTGTGATTGAAAATAGGAAAAGAAAAAATGAAATTTAATTTAATGGGTCTGAACAGGGGAAGTATGCTATATATTTCAATATTTAATGTTGCTATGCCTACGCCAATAAAAAAAAATTATGTATAAGAGCCTATAATGAATAGTCTCCTAAGGGTTTCAAAATTTTTAGGATCGGCCCTGAAAATTCAACATGGTCAAGAGAACAATTACAAATGTTGGCATGAGAAATGCTTCATATCAGTAAAAATATTATCATGAAAGTTGAAAATACTGTATTTGTTCATATACTTGGTCACTTGGATTGATGGGATTCATCGAGTTAGAAGTTCAATTATACTACCCTCAGAATGGACTCCCTCTTAAGAATTCACACTCTACATCGAAATCATTAGCAAGTCTAGGAGGATTGGGTTGTGCTACAATCCGTCTCCCCAACCCAATTCACCTTTATGGGCATATTTTAATATGGTTTTTAGGATTAACCACATTTCATTTTCCAAAAGAGGGAGGCACTTAAAGGAGCACAGGGGAGAAGATGTAAGAGATGAAGCGATTGGTTAAACCATTAAAAGCTCCTTCAAATTTATCATCTCTCTTTTATGTGTGAGGATATAAAAATATCCATTGATTTCAAGGTGATCTAAAATCCTTTATTCATATGTGTTTAATCTTTAATAGATCAATAACCAATGTAGAAATCACTCTCTAATCAAATACAAACCTCAAACCAGTCACCACAAATTCTTTCCTAATTAACGGCACTGTTTAAACGAAATACAATGTGACTTGGTCGAAATCTCAATTATGACTTCCCCAATTGGGTCCACACCTTATGGAATGGGCATAATCCATAGGACCAGTTGTCTTGACCCTCCCAACTGCTCCAGCTTAAAAACCACTAAAATATCAATTCTGAGAAATCAAATTTTCTTTATTAAGATTAATGTTTGAAGTTTGATCTGACAAGGTTGGAATGATGTCTGAAGGTGGCTTATTCTCAACTTATTCAATATGCAGTTCTGCAGCTGGAATTTTAGGTACATTCACCGCATCTCCTTGTTTTTTGGGGAGAGGATGGGTTTATTTAGGGGTTTCTAGTTTTCTATCATCTGAAGTTTTGCTTGACAATAATGATCAACATTTGGGATTCTTAAAGTTTACAGCTTTTTTCTATTCCTGATTCTTGCTTAATGGGCTGATTAATTAGTATGACAATGCTTAATTTTTCTTTTTAATCTTTGGGAAAATGGGTATTTGTACACTTAAGAACATACGTTGACTTTTTATATTTTTTTCTAAAGTGAACGGATAGTCTAAAGAACTTTGCTACTGAGCCCGGCTCAATGACGCATCACCTCAGCCCCCGATCTCATACATTTTTTTTTTAAATTTCAGATCCAAGGGCCAAGGTGAAAACACCTCGGCACCCTGGCTTTGGGCTTGTTTTTAGGCCTAGCCAACAACCATTTTCCTAGTCTAAAATGGTGAAGAAAGCTGTGAATTTGAGATCTTTGATTTAAATCACAAAGTTAACTCGACTAGAAAATATTAACTTTTAGCCTCTGAACTTTGTAAAAATTTTTTAAAGAGTCACTAAAATTTAAAATTTATTCAATTCATCATTGAACTTTTGCAAAAAGTTTCCACAAGGTCACTATACTTTAAAAATCACCTAATTCATCATTGACAGTGACTCCTGGAAAACCTTTTGCAAAATTCAGTGACTCCGTGGAAACCTTTTGTAAAGTTCAGTGATGTTCAATGACCCCATACAAATCTTTTGCAAAGTTCAATGAATTTGATAATTTTTAAAAGTTAATGATCCTGTGGAAACTTTTTGCAAAGTTCAATGACCATTTTGGTAATTTACATTTCAGTCTTTTATTCTCAAATTATGAAATCTTAGTATTTTAATACTAAAACAATCAGGTAAAAGAGCCAGCCATGGAGATTGGAGCATGTTCAGCTAAGCCTAAAAAGAAAAAAATGTAGAAGTTCGTTTTGAGTAAATTTTGTTTTCAAATTCTTATTTGTGAAAAAAGTTCAGTTATTCTGAGATATCTTTTTCCTTAACAAACTTTCTTTGCATATTGCAGGGAACCTCCTTGCTTTTGTGCTATTTCATCACCCATGTAAGACTGAGTATTTCAGAAACTACAGAAAAACAAAATTTCAAATTATTGATTAATTAATAAGACTTTTTTCTATGTTCATCTTCGGAAGCAAATCAACGGAACAATTTTCTAGGTTGCCTTATATATATATGCCCTCTTGAATTGCTTAATATGCCTTTGGTACAGAACGCCTATCATCTCTCCCAGCATAATTTTAATTTTCACGGTCAATTTTGTTGGAGCCATTTTCCAGTTGATTTACATAATCATCTTCTTTGTGTACGGAGATAGAACAAAAAAGGTCATTAGTTCTTACGTTTTGGATATATTTAAACTTATTATTGAAATCATATTTGTTACTTAAATAATGTAATATATGCAGGTGAAGATGCTCGGCTTGTTACTCGCAGTTTTTTCAGCATTTGGGGCCATTGTTGTTATGAGCATTAAAGTTTTTGAACCACCTAATCGTCAATTGTTCGTTGGCTATTTGTCCGTCTTTTCTCTCATATCCATGTTTGCTTCTCCGCTATTCATTATTGTGAGTTCATTAGAGAGCTTAAGCCCTTTACTTTTATTTAAGTACTTATCGTGTGTGCTGCTAAGCATTTGCTCAAAAATAACTTTTATTGCAGGATTTGGTTATTAGAACAAAGAGCGTCGAATACATGCCATTTTACCTCTCACTGGCGACCTTTTTGATGAGTCTTTCTTTCTTCGCATACAGAATGTTCAAGCAGGATCCATTTATTTCTGTAAGTGTGAACTTAACTATCCCTCATTGCATACTGTACTTCGGAGTTATTGTGTAATTATTTGTTGCTTCTTGGCAGTAAGATGTAAAAGAAGCTAATATCGTATTTAGGCCATGTTCGACACCAATTATTTGAAAAACTAAAGAGTTTTGAATAGTATTTTTGGAGAATGTGCAGTCCAAAAGTAAGGAACTTTATTAGTTTGTGTGTAGAATATTTTATTATGTGAATGTATGGTGGAGAATGATACTGTAGCAAACAGTTTAAATTTTGAGAGGTCGTCAGACAAGGGCTTATTGTTATGAACAATGGTCATGTGTTGCTGCAGGTTTTCACCATAATGGGGGAAGACAAAATCAAGTTTTCCTCACTATTTAATGCAGACAAGTATATACATGTAAAAATATCCAATGGACCCCTATAAAAAATTGCAGTCGAGAAGATAGGTGTAGAGTATGATTAGGCTCTACCTAGTGTATTGTTTTTCAAGTCTCAACCACTTCTTCAAAGGCACCTCTTTTCTATAGCATATCATAAAAAATTGTCCAATAGAACCCTATAAGAAATAAAAATTGCGGTCAAGAAGACTAGTGTAAAGTATTATAATGAGGCTCCACATGGTCCACACATCACAGGAAAGAGCATTCACGCTGATGCAACAATTGAATTACATTCGCAAGTCTTCAGATACATCATTTGATACCTATATCAAAGAGTTTAAACGTATTGTTGATTGCCTTGCTGTCGTCGGAAAGTCCATTTCTGACAAGGAAAAGGTCTTCTTCCTCTTAAATGCCTTAGGTGCTTAGTATGAGCCCTTTGTATCCTCAATGCTTAAACCACCCACTCCAGGTTACAGTGAGGTAATTTCTCTGTTGCAAGCCTTTGAAATTCGCACTAGTAGTAATGCACATACCACTAGCATCTATGCCACTTTCTCAGCCGACAAAATAGAGCCAAGACAAATAAAGGTGGCTCATATGGCAATAGCAAATTCAGCCATGGCAAAGGTAAGGGTCTGATGCATTATAAGAGCCAAATACACGATGATGTACCTCCTACAAAAAAAATGCATCCAAAAATTCGGTACAGTCTAATATATCAAATGTTCGTTGCCAAATTTGTAAGAAATATGGGCATGATGCCTCTGTATGTTGGTACCGCTACGATCAATCTAATGGTGACACCGTTGATCACGAAGCCCTTGTTGCTCTACAAATTCGTGATGCCATTGAAGATCGAGAATGGACAGCTGACACTAGTGCCTCATCCCACAGGACCTCCAATGTAGGTATGTTACATAATCTTAAGCCTTACACTGGTAATGATCTTGTGATGGTTGGAAATGGCATGTTATTACCAATCACATCTATTGGTCAAGATATGTTATGCAATCAGTCTCATGCTTTAACTCTTGACAATGTCTTACTCATTCCCAACTTAGAAAGAAATCTTTTATCTGTGGGACAACTAACCAATGATTATCATATAAACTGTGAATTTAATGGTGTTGGATTCTCTATTAAGGAAAAGGGGACAAACAAGATTCTGCTAAGAGGAGTCAAGAGGGGTAACTTATATACCATCAAGGCATCACTGGAGGCTCAATGTTCTGCGCGTTTCCAGGCGATGGACAGTGTAGTTTGGCATCAATAACCTGGTCACCCCCAACCTATTGTTGTTCAAGCTTTGCGTTCAAAAGGTTTTTTCCATGTGCGAGGAAAAAATAAATTTAGGATTTGTGAAAGTTGTGAAATCGGTAAACTTAGCAAATTACCTTTTAAACCTCGTTTTAATAATGATTTTGGACTTTTTGAAAAATTCATTGTGATCTTTGGGGACCATCCCCCACTTTATCTACTGATAAATTCTTATAATATACATGTATTTTTGATGATTATAGTAGATATATGTGGCTTGTTCCTTTATGTAAAAAATCTGAATTTTTTCGTACCTTTGTTAACTATTTTGAGAGACAATTCTCCCGTCGCATAAAAATACTTCAAAGTGATGGTGGAGGAGAATTTGCTAGCAATGCTTTTACTAAATACTTGTACGAACTAGGGATTGTTCCTCAATTATCTTGTCCTTATACATTTGAACAAAATGGTGTCGTTGAGCGATGCCATCGAATCATCCGTGAACTTGGATTGACTATGCTCCATCATTCTCATATGCCTAAAAGATTTTGGGTAGAAGCCTTTTCCACAGCTGTCTTTTTAATTAATCGCTTACCTTCTCTTGCTAATAGTAATGACTCACATTTTTATAAAGTCTTTGACAAACATCTCGACTATAATTCTTTTTGAGTTTTTGGTTGCAAATGCTACCCTTACATTTGGAATACTACTTCAAATAAATTTGATCCAAAATTGTTACCATGTGTTTTTATGGGTTATAGCCAAAAACATAAGGGCTACAAATGTTTTTATCCACCAACTGGCAAAATGTTTGTCTCTAGACATATTGTTTTTGATGAAGAAACTTTTTCTTATAAAAATCTTGGTGTTCTTCACCAACATAACTCTGAAACAGAAAATATCACCACATTTTCAGATTGGCTTGACCAGCCAATCACAACGTGCAATGCACAAAATCCCATATCAATAGATAGTTCCCCACATGTCATTGAGCTTCCTATCTAGATAGGTTATGATACTTCGCACCATAACACCACTATTGCTCATGATGTGGCCACTAATGACCATGGATCTCAGATTCATATCTCTGATCCATTGCATGTTGAAGACTTGGCTGCCACTTCCATTACAACATCTATTTTACATGATCATTCATGATCACCAGAGGTAAATCAGGTATTGTCAAACCAAATCCTAAATATACAAATCTGCATAATGTTACCTCCATTCCTCAAGAACGCAAGACTATTAAATCTGCTTTAAAACATGAGGGATGGGTAAATACTATGAAAGATGAATTGCAATCCCTCAAAAAAAATGAGACTTGAATCTTAGTTCCCAGAGAACATAATATGCATGAATTGGCAGCAAATGGGTTTACAAAACCAAGCTCAAATCTGATGGCACTTTAGAACGCCTAAAAGCTAGATTAGTAGTTAAATGATATAATCAAATAGATGGGGTTGATTACTATGAGACATTTTCTTCAATAATCAAATAAGGTACTATATGACTTGTGCTTTCAATTGCTACTTCAAAAAATTGGGACATTCGTCAATTAGATGTTAAAAATGCTTTCTTACATGGTTCTATCAAAGGAATTATTTTTATGGACCAACCCCCAGGTTTTGTCAATTTAAATTCACCAAATCATGTTTGCAAGTTACAGAAAGCCTTATATAGTCTAAAACAAGCACCATGAGCATGGTTTTCTCGCTTTAGCATGTTTTTAATTAAGTATGGTTTTTCTTGTAGTATTGCTGACCCTTCTCTTCTTTACTATAAAACAAATCCTATATTTTAGTTCTCCTTTTATTTGTTGATGACATGCTTCTTACTGGGTCTAATACCATGCTCTTAAACTCTTTTGTTGTTGCACTTCACCAAGAGTTCGATATAAAGGATTTGGGTTTTCTTCATTACTTTCTTGTTACATGTACAACTAATGGCTTACTTTTGTCACAGTCTACATATGCCCTTGATATCATCAAGCGAGCCCAAATGGAAGGACGTAAGCCTATGAATACCCAAATATCCCCTAAATACAAACATTTGGATGATGTAACTCCATTTCATGATCCTACACATTATCACAGTTTGGTCGGCGCTCTACAGTATTTGACTTTTACTCGACCTGATTTATCCTTTAGTGTGAATTTTGTCTTGCAGTTTATGCATTCTCCCATGCAAGGCCACTATCAACTTGTCAACAGAATCATCAGATATGTCCATGGCACCATTACCTTTGGTCTTCACATGTGCAAACAATCGACTCTTAATCTCTATGGCTTCTCTGACTTTGATTGGGCAGGTTGCAAGTGTAAGTATTATGCCCTAAATTCAATCGATTTAGGTTGTAAACGCTTTTAATATGTTTAATGCATTTGATTTTGGCGAGATCTATTATTTANAATCGATTTAGGTTGTAAACGCTTTTAATATGTTTAATGCATTTGATTTTGGCGAGATCTATTATTTATTTAAATTAATTTTGCGATAAATAATATTAAATAATAGAATCCGAAGATCCAATTTTAAGTGATATGTTGATCACAAAGAGTTGTGATTGTGAGATACAAATTACATATAATTGGATCTTGAATAAACCGTGGTCGTAAGTAATAACGAGATACGGATATCGTTAATACAGTTAGACCATCACGTGTGGCATTTCTTTTTTTTTTTTTACAAGGTGTCCAATTATAGACTAATCCTTGGGTCTGTGATCCGGCCCCTCTTCACACAGTCCGGTTAATCGCAGGATGTGCCTCCAACTGGCCAGGGTCCGAGCGCTCCCCACCTGATCTGACAAAGTGCCAAGCAAGCCAATCCAAGTTGCACCTTGCTTTCCAAGAATAATCATTGCCTTCCAAGTTCCCACTTGCCTTCCAAGAATAAATCCTTGCCTTCCAAATGTTCCCTTGCCTTCCAAGAATAAATCCTTGCCTTCCAAATGTTCCCTTGCCTTCCAAGAATAAATCCTTGCCTTTCAAGAGCCCCATGTTTCGAACTCACGACCTCTGCTCTGCCAGGTTTGACAGCGTCCGTCCTTTGCCAGTGGAGAAGTGCCCTGGGGGGCACGTGTGGCATTTCTTACTTGTGAAGTAAGTAGCTGATCTCACGAGCTAAAGTGTGGTGACACTTAAATGAACACGTGGATGTTTTGTTATAGAACAAAACATTGGAGACCCGTTAAGAGATTCCACATAGATAACTATTTGAGTGTCAGTGGTTAATCTCTAACGTTCGGTAATGAAATTGGTCCTACAACTTGAGGTCATCATAGTACTTTATATGAGGACAGTCATATTTTGACGGTGTTGGATGTTGCTCTACCAAGGGCCGCTAATACGACATCGTTCGTGTATGTCAAGAACCATATGAAAGTTGTGAATGATCAATAGAGGATTCGTCACTCTTAGATAGTAAGAGATTGTGATCTGCATTCATTTAATTAAGTCAGTAACGAAATCCTTGGCCAAGGTGTACATATAAGTCGAAAAGAGTTTTCGACTCATATTGACTTAATAGAAAAATGAAAGGTATGATCGATAATCGAGATTGACACACTTCCATATCTCGTAATTGATCGGATCATATTGACGAAGGGATTATAATTTCATGGTAAACGAACAATTTTGGTTTTGTCATACCACGTGACATTTTCCGTCACATGTGTTGCCCTGATACATTGCTAGATGTCAATCTGGGACGACGAGTGTGAATCTGTGATAAATTAAAAGAGTGTTTAATATATCAGTTTGATTATATCAAAATAATATTTCATGTCGTTAGATATCGTGGTCAGGAACCTAATGGGTCACACACAAAAGAGAATTGATAGGTTGTAAATTCCCAATTGATTAATTTAACAATCGTTGGATAAATTAATTAATTGGATTTGTTATTTATATTCCTGAATTAATTAATTGGATTGATTAATTCATGGACCGGGTTTAATTAAATGGATTAATTAAACAATGGACCGGACCGGACCGGGCCGAGCCCGTTTGGGTTTATATAAATACATGACTAAGGTTTGAGGTCCATAATGTTATATTATTCTTGTTGGCACAAGAGGAAAACCTTAGCAGTTGCAGTCTATTCTCTGTGTGGATTTCATTGGAGGCTGGACAATTGGACAGCTGTGGGAGGCAGATTCAATCTGCTAGAAAGGAATAACGCGAAGGAGTTTGCAAATTAAAGAAAAGGTATATTTCTTATCACAGTTTTTATCTAAATACAAAGTTGAATCCTGAATGGAAATTGAAATTTTTTAAATTTCGCTGTGTATGTTTAAGTAAATTCCCAACAGCAAGGACACTAGACGATCAACTTCTGGCTTTTGTAAATTTCTTGGAAGCAATATTATCTCCTGGTCTGCAAAGAAGCAAGCATCTATTTCTCGTTCAAGTTCGGAAGCTGAATACAAATCCATGGCTAATGCTACAGTTGAATTATTATGGCTATCTTATCTCTTGCATGACCTTGGAATCCTTCAAAATCGTCCACCGCTATTGCTAAGTGATAATCAAAGTGCTCTTCATATGGTAGCCAATCCCGTATTTCATGCACGTGGCAAACACATTGAAATTGACTACCACTTCGTCAGAGAAAACGTTCAACAAGGCCAACTCCGTACTAGACATTTACCATCCAAGCTACAAATGGCGGACATCTTTACAAAGCCCTTAGACAAGCCAACATATGAATTTATTCGGCACAAATTAAGCCTCATTCCACAGCATAATTTGAGGAAGGGTGTTAAGAATACTGAAATTGTGGAATCCCCTCCATGCAAGGAAAGTCCAGCAAAGAATAAAATTGTGCAATCTCCTCCATGCAAGGAAAGATCAGCAGAGAATGAAATCATTAACAAGACTACACAAATCAAGGAAATCACTAGACAAAATGCTAATCAATTGATTTGTGTAAAATGATTTATTTCCTTCTGTTTACATATAAAAGCTCTATTTATAATCCAGAATTATCTCTCCGTCATCAAGGAGAATTACACATAAAGTCGTACACCTGTAATATCCTTCTTGAATTATCTGGTGAAAGATGTTCTATGAATTTAAGATGGCTCTTTCTTTCTCTTTTTCTATCTCCAACTTCCGTTAGATGGTTGTGTGTTCATTCAATCCACCAGGATCTATGATCGCCTCAAAAGATCCAATATATACATACATTATTGGACTTTTTGAATGACGATCAAGAATGTCTCATGAAAATTGAACATTTGTGCCTAACTCATTTGTTAGGACAAAGCCACCACTACCACCCCCGAGCTATCCTGATCATTGCTCCAATTCATACACATCGCTCCCTCCTAATATGGCCTCTCTTCCTCAGGGGCGGACCCAACCGTTTTGGGTTGTAGGGTCAAAAATTAGAGTCGTGCTACAGTATCCACATGAATGACCGCGGGGTTGACACAACACACACACATGAGATCGGGATTATTTTATTCATGGGGACCCCGCTGAGCATGTGAGGGCGCGGTCACTTGCGGGTTGATCCTCACAGGTTGTGCTTAGCTGCAAAAATTAATGTGTAATTTTTTCAAAACAATATAATATTTATAAAAATAAGTTAATACGTATTTTGACATCTTCAAAATGTCTTATAATTCTATCATTATCAATATTGTTAAATGAATTTTACTACATGTATAGTTTTGTTTACCATGTCATTTATGGATGTTGAGCTAACGACGAGTAAATCAAATTGGATGTAAGAAGTAAATGAAATTTAAGTTTAACAAAAAAATAATTTGAAAGTAATTCAAATTATATTTAACCTGTAACGAATTTAGAATTTTTGACATCATATTTAATGTAAAATTTTCTAATAAAATGATGTAAATTATATTGTAAAATTTATCGTGAAAAAATAATAAACATTAATAAAATAATTGATCTTTTTTTAAAGACGAGTTAAACGTCTCTTTTAATATATTGTTTGACACATATTTAATTATTTTCGATATCTGTGTGGACCATTCGATATAACTACGATGTAGTTCTCATAACGAACTTCTAGATGATGTAAGCGATTTGTAGATTTGGATAGTATATGATTATTGACAAATTTTAAAAGTTAGCATATTATCAAAATTTTCGAAATACTAATTTGGAACGGCTTACTTTGATATATCGTATCTTTTACTATGGTTGATCATTTTGCACACCATTAAGAAGCGAAAAACTAGGTCATAAGCGCTTAGAAATGATATTAAGAATGTAATATTTCGATTTCATTTGGTATGTATTAAAAATGGGTCGAAAACGGGTTAAAACGACCATTTTCTGAAGAGAGAAAAAAAATGTGGGGTCATCTGAACCAACATGACCCCATGTGGGTCCACCCCTGCTCTCCCTCATCCCTCAAGCCATATTGAAAAATTGTCTTAGTAGCTCCCTAATATCCTCCAGGCTATAGCATAAGCCTTCCCAACTTTGAACTGCCTTTGCTGTCCCGCACAAGAAACTAGCGAACCATCTCCACGCCCACATCTAGAACATCTATTGCTCCTCCCAATCTTCCGGTGCAATAAATTATTACAGGTATGTAGGGAAAAGTAAATACACGCCATAAGAAAATACGAACCATTGCCGTCCTCATTTTTAAAATCACATATATAATTTTGAATAATCTTGAAAGAAAGTGGTGATTTTTTTTTTTTATTTGGTTGAAAAGATTCTGATCCAATCATATCTCATTACAACATGTAAACTCTTATGTAAACCATTATATATATGCAGAACAACTGTAAAATTTTAGATGTCAATGACATCCAATATCATTCTAATAGTTTAAGAAGTGAAGTATTGAAATTTGCAATATGTTGAATGCAATCAATACAAGTCTCTTGAAGATGCTTTTTACATTGCAAAATTTTCCTTTTACAATTTTGAACTATATTTTTTTATTAATAAAATATGGTACTTATAGTTGTTTAATTTAAAAATAAATAAATTCATACAATCTAGAATTTTATTAAACTCTTCAGTCAAATAATCCACAGACTAAATATGCACTAAAAGACTTATTTAATTACATTCAATCATTTTGTTGTATTTTCATGTACTCCAGAAATGCCTTCCCATTGAGCTTCCGAGAGAAAAACTCTTTGACATAAGTCTCCATTTTCATTCTTTTATAGATTGGCTGCTGAGTTGTAATTAGAGAACGTGAGGGTCCCACTTCTGCTTCGTATTTAGTGTTGAAGAACATAGCCATGGAAATCCTCTCTTTAACTGCATTCACTGTAGCCCTGTGCTCAATGCTACTGTACAACCCATTGCTCAGTATCTGCATCCATGCATGCAGAATTTAGGACTTGTGTGATGAAGCTTAAGATAAAATCTTTAGCAGATGTTTAGCATTACTGATGACACTTTCACCACGTCTTTTCTGTTATGTGATACTATGTTTAAAATATTTGAACTTTTTCCAATAACCTTTTTTTCTATTGATATCTATAAATGAAGTAGACAAGAGTGAGCAAAAATGGTGAATACATTGATCGGCAAATCATTTATTTGCTACATTGGTACATGTTAAACCACTTTAATTTGTGAGAAAATTTAAATGGTTTTATAGGAAATAAACTTAGTTCTTGATATTTTACTTTTAGACAAATTTATTTCTCATCAAATATTTTACACCTAGAATTTTTATGGACGGAAATAATGATAATTAAGAGCTTGTTCATGAGACATTTTTTGAAAATTATTTTAAGTTATACATTCCATGGAACCAATAACTTTTTCCAGAAAAAATCACTTCAAAATTTTTTTTTATTTAATTATAGTCACAGTCAACATTCTAAATATTGAAATTAGGTTTAATAATTGAACTTGGATCAATTTCGGACATTGAGAGTATCCATTGACAGCCAAGATCAACCCCAAACTAATTTTATAGTGGCACAATTTCCCAATTAATATTACTCTAATATATTTTGTCAATCACTTGGATCCCTTTCGATTCTTGGCCACTTGGCTAAATGTCCAGACCAAGCTTTAAAATATTGATAACAATTAAAAATTGTGCATAAAGTTTGGTGACAAACCTCTAGAATGTCTCCCAAGTTAACAACAAAGGCATCTGGGAGGAACTTTACCGGCATCCAAACCCCATCTTTCTTGACTTGGAGCCCTTCAACTCCATTAACTTGCAGTAGAATTGTGAGTCCACTGCCGTCGGAGTGTGGGGTCAGCCCGATAACTTTCTCCGGCCTCAGACATGGAGGATAGTAAGTTATCCTCACCGCTTGCATCCCATCGTCGAACATCTCTTCTACTTCTGTTCTTTCAATATTTAGGGCCTCGGCCAATAATACAAAAAGATTCATGGAAAGTTTTTGCAGATTGGACATGTAATCCTCCAAGGTTTCCCTGCATGAATTGAACAAAACTATATATAGGCAACAAGAAGTGTGCACTTTTTTAATAAATAGACGGCAAGATGAGACTTGAACTCAGAATCTCTGTGTTTGAATCGCCTCTATTTTTTCCCAATTAGACCACCATGTTGCATGTTTGAATAGTAATGAAAATAAAATATACTAGACATAGGAGGGAATGAGCTCGAAAAAGCTTGCCACCTTTAGGGCCTGTTTGGGCCGGATTTTTTCACCAAAAAAATTGATTTTTTTATTGTTATTTCACTATTTCAGCCATCATATTTGAGTTCTTCTCTCACAGATAGACCCCACTTTTCTCCTAACGATCAAAAAATCAATTCTCAAAATCACTCACAAACAGGCTCTTAGTGCATATCAATTCATATTTTACTAAAGCGTGTTGCACATAATTTTATAAATAGGTAGCAGTAAAAACTGAACTTCAAATTCTTTTGATCAACTACCTAGTTTAAAAGTTTAAGACTTTAGCGAAGAAGCGTCCATATTCTAATGAGTGTGGTATGTGTGTATAAATGAGAGAGAGGGAGAGACCTGAGTGATGAAGGGAGCTCCGGCAAAAGATGAGGTTTCCTTCTGTTGATAGGGTTGACGATCATGTAAAATCTGTCTGCCCAGTCAACTTTTTGATCTTCAGAATGAATAATTGTTTGCCCGTAACCTTCAAAATCTCCTTCGTTTACCTTGTATTTTAATCTCTCTTCCAAAGGAAGCTTGTAAAATTCTTGAATCTCATACTTCAATTTCTCCACCAATGAAGAATCCACTCCATGGTTTACCAACTGCAATACCAGAATTATTTCAAAAGAAATAAAAAGAATAGAAAAAGATTCATAATTTCTCGAAGAAATAAACCTGAAATATGCCCCATTCTTTGCATGTTGAGTGCAACTTTTCGAGCTCGAAAATTTTGCTTGGTCCAGAAGAAACAAAATTTTGCATGTCAATGGTGGGGATTACAGCAAAGGAATTATCCTCCAATGAAATTGAGGTTTCTTCATTCACAAGGTATCTTTTGGGAATTTCATGAATAGGGTTTTTAACAAGCTCCTGAATACTTTGTTCAGCCATGGCTATGGTGAAAATGCAATAAAGTTGGATGTATTTATAGATTGAACATATACCTATATTGCCTATAATTTTGTAAAAAAAAAATATAATTATAATTAGAAAAAAAAAATCTACCGACTAGAAGATTGATGGAAAAAGAAGATTTCAAACTGAACCGCGTTGAATTTTAAAAGACATGATTTTGACGTTTAATCCAAGCATTAAAATTCATTTGCCAGGGAAATTTTGAGCCAATTAATCCAGCCCCCACCCCTCCCAGACTAAGATATTTTTGTGTTATGTATACTCGTATTTATCTGTATACATAAATATATACGCCGACAAACTTCAGAACATGATTCACTCTGCTAATTTTTATTTCATTATTGGATGATTGGATCCAAGTCCTTAATCTTTCGTTACCTTCTGTATTTCTACTTTAATTCAAGTGAAAAAAACAAAATGTCATCTCAGTATATATATGTCTTTCACACACATATATATAGACACGGACTAGACACAGTGACTGGCCCATTTCAACAGACAAAAGTTGGTCGGAAACCCAAATGAAATATCAGAGAAACATGTACGATGTGAAGAAAACCATGTAACTATCAAGAATTGAGAATGTTCCAATATATATCGCGTGAAAATCATTTCCATGTTCACTGTTCAGTTTTCTTTTCTTGATTCCTTATTTTATAAGAACTTGAAAATTATAAAAGTATTGCTAAGATAAATAAATAAACATTTTTTAATATCTCGTTATCTGTATTTTTTTTCTTTCCTTTAAATAGATTCAAACTTATTGAAGATAAAAAATTTAAATAGATACATATAGACTTTCTATAATAACTTGGCTTGTTTGGCCGGTGTATAGATTAAAAGTTGATAAAAAATTTAGTCAAAGTTAATAATTAATTTTAATTATATATTCCAACTAATAACTTTTAATCATACATTTTATCTATTTTTATTAAAATTTACTAAAATTTCAATTTTAATTTACACCAAACATGGACTTAATATATATATATATATATATATATATATATGTAGTCAACTGGCAATATATAATTAAAACATCGTGGTTGTTTATTTTCTTATTATTAAACCTGAGGAGTGCCTAACCTCCTCTTTCTTTCTTTTTTCTTTATTTTATTTTTTAAAATATCGTGGCGTTTATTTTGTTATTATTAAATTTGAGGTTCACCTTTTAAAGATGACTAGCTAGCCAAAGTTCTTATGTTGATTAATAATTTTATAGTTAATTAATATGAGATTTTACCTTTAATAATATAATTTTAAGGGCTGGTTCGATAGTGATTATGAGAATTGATTTTTTGATCGTTAAAGAGAAAAGTAGATCCCACTTGCGAGCAAAAAAGTAAAATATGACGGTTGAAATAGAGAAATAACAATCAAAAATTGATTTTTTTAGGTGAAAAATTGCTAGCAAACAGGGGCTAAATTGTTCTTCAATGTTGTCGTCAACCATATCAACCAAAAAGCTTAGTCCCTATTTGGTGTCCATTTTCTTAAAAAAAAAAAAAAAAAACATTGTTTTGAATAGTGAATTTTTGGAAGATGTGTAGTTAAAAAGTAAAAAAATTTTAGATTTACGTATAGAATATTTTATTGCATAGTTAAAAATGAATAAGTAAAAAAATAATTTAAAAAAATGAGAGACAAACGGGAACTTAAACTCATATATCTTTAATACAATTCTTCGTATGTATATCAAATTCATTTTATGATTAAAGATTGAACACATAAATAATCTCTCATAAATAGGGAACGCACACATATTTTGCCTAAAACTATGATTAACCATCTTTTTTGCAGGTCATGCGTAACCCCTTCTTGTTCCTTTTATTTTCTTTTCCATTATTAATGAAGCAACTTATCGAAAAATATTTAATTATGTTGTCCCGTCACGTCACGAGTCATGACCCAATATATTTACTTGGAGAAAACAACGTTTTTAAATTGAAATTTTCATGAACCTCAAAAGAAAGCTAGTGGCATTAGATAACTATGGAACTGGTCCACATGAATTATATAATATGTATTAATCTCGCTATCGTGCCGGCTGTAGTTGACTGGAGGCACCATTTTCCACCTAACATATTTTACACTATATAAACGTGCTTGATCGTGGAAATTATTTTTTTAAGAACGTGATTTGCGTCTTGACTAGGGCACCCTAATAAATTATGTAAAGGAACTACCGACGTGCGAACTGCTGGCAGATTAAAATCTTCTAAAGTATTGATTATCAGTCGTCACTGGTGATGAAACAAGCTATTGTTTAAATTAAAAAGGGAAATTAACAAGAAAATAAGTTTAAGAAATTAGCAAATCAAAATGTTATATTTGAAAACTATTTGAATGATGTGTGATATGTTGAAAATTTACAAAAGAAATTGCGTATTTTGAAAGTTTAAAAGACATATAAGAAACGAATCTCACGTTGAAAAGTTACTCTGATAATAGTGTTAATAGATATGGTACCTTGCATCATCATACCACTAAATTTGAAATATTACAAATATATTCTCGAACTTTTGTAGTACATCTGTGTGAGTTACATAGTTAAGGGCTCGACTAGCCTTTTTCAACTATTGATATGAACTTATCGAAAGCTGATGATTAACGAAGCTTGAGTAAGGAATTTTAAGTGGATTCTCTTATTTCTTTCTCCTCAATTTCTTATATGTTGCAAGCACATCCAATTTCATTTTTAAAAATCGATATTCTATTGGTAGAATATTAATATCTAATATTATATTTTTAATTATTTAAGGTGTGTTGGTTGGTTTGGGTGACAAATTATGTTCTAAAATTAACAAGTAACTTGTATTGGGGAAAAAAAATTAAAAAATGTTGGCAACCATCATAGTCATCATTTAAAAAAAAAAATATTTATCTCTTAGTGCATGTTTGAAAAAAGTTTAAATTATAATTTTAATTAAAAATAATCATATATTTCGTAAAATCCATAATTATTACCCATGTTTTGTAGGATCCATAATTTATTATCACTCCCAAGCAAATAAAAAGTTTATGTCTAGAAAGTTAAATAATTTGACTGACTTTCAAGCAAAGTCAAACCTGCTAATGATATAAACTTTTATATTGAAGTCTTAAATTTATTTATCCTCTTTCGAAGCATATTTCTTTAAATTAGAGTAAAACTTGAGTTGATGTATATTTGGTAAAGCTTTTCTAAATTTATAAGTTAGTCAAACATTATTTTTATCAAATTATAGTCTTATACCCAAAGTTTTTGCATATTTTTTATCCACATTTTTTATATGCTTTATATTTCTAATTATAAGCGGGCAGACTATTGCAAATTTTGGACAAAAATAAAGCAAAGCAAGCTATATTAACCTGCTTATTGATTATGTACCAAAAGCATATAGTACATAAATAATTGAACGTTTGAACTTGAATAAAAGAAACATTTTCTAGTTATTTCTTGACATTTATTTTCATCAAATCAACTTTAGGTTGGAAAAATCTAAAACATATACCCGCACTATGTTACTGCTGCAATGATATCAATGTGACATTTAGTCTAATATAATTTAAAAAGAAGAAAAAAAAAAAAGGGAAAAACTTAAGCCTTGTTTGAGCCCATTTTTGGGGGAAATGTGTTTTTGAAGAATGTTTGCTTGAATTTATTTTTTATTTTTCAATAAAATGGGGCTTAAACAAGAGCTAAATGTCTTATTTTAGAAAGTTGTACAACAACAACAACAACAACAACAACAACAATAATAATAATAATAATAATAGTGGAGGCTTAATTTAATTACTAAAAAAATTTTCACACACAAATATAATAATTTTAAGCCCCGTTTGATAAATATAAAAATTCAAATTTAAATTAAATCAAAGTCAACAAATAATTTTAACCACATATTTTATGGAACCAACAACTGTTCAACCATACATTTCATCAATTTTTGTAAGGATCTATTAAAGATCTGATTTTAATTCCATCAAAGGTTAAATATAAAAAATAAAATTTTGTTATGAAAAGATAGAAAAAGAGAAGAAAATAAGGAGAAATCAATAGACTTGTATGTATTTTATTATGATTCAGAGCCTTATATTTATAGATAAGAATCAGGGATACAATGATAATAATTTATATGGTTGCAAGGGTAAAATTGTCATTCACTAACAAACCCTAATAAACTTACCATTTACAACACTTCCTTTTAAATGACACATTATAAAATATCTGTCTCGTTAAAACCTTATTTGATAAAAATTCAATGAAAAAAAAATAAACGAAAGAAAAAGAGTACAGTTATTTTGGAGTATTAAAAAAATGTCGCATCTAGCGATGTCAATGGGCCGAGCCGAGCCGAGCCGGCTCGTTACCCTACGAGCTCGGCTCGTGCTCGGGCTCGGGCTCGTCAAAAAAAAAAAAAAGCTCGGCTCGGCCCACGAGCTCGTGGGGCTCGTGGCTCGTTTTAGGCGAGCCGAGCCCACGAGCCGGCGAACTACTCGGGCCCATTGCCACCACTAGTCGCATCATTAAAATCTTCCTATGAAAACCCATTGGGATAAAGCCTAAGCGAAAGAAAAAAGAGTACAACCACTCCCTTTGATGTTGATCACTGAAAATATTTGCGTCGATGCATTCCAATCTCATAAACTAATTTCTTGAATGTAGATATTGACAGTATTTTTGTGAATAAATCGACTACATTGTCTCTTGAGTGAATTTGTTAGATATTGATATCGCCATTCTTTTGAAACTCATGTATATGAAAGAATTTCAGAGAAATATGTTTCGTCATATCACCTTTGATATAGTCTCCTCTGAGTTACGCAATACAAGCTGCATTGTCTTCATACACAATTGTTGCACTATCTTTTATTGAAATTAACCCGCACAATGTTTGGATATGATGGGTCATATTTCTCAACTATACACATTCTCGACTTGCTTCATGGATTGCAATAATTTCAAAATAATTTGAGGATGTGGTTGTTAAGGATTGCTTCACAGATCTCCATGATATAGCTGTTCCTCCACGTGTAAACACATCTAGTTTGTGATTTAGTTTTATGTGAGTCAGATAGATAACCTGCATTTGCATATCCCACTAAAGCAAATCTCAACTTTTGAGAATAAAATAATTTAAAATCAATAGTACCTTTTAGGTAACGAAAAATATGTTTAACAGCATCCAAATATCTTTAAGTTGGTGTAGAGTTATATCTTGCAAAAAAATTTACATAAAAAAACTATGTCAGATAGAGTGCACTTTATAAGATAAGTTAATACTCCAATTGTATTAATATACGTACTTCAAGACTAAGAACTTTTTCTTCATCTTCAAGTAGACGAAATTAATCACTTTTCACATCAAGTGATCGAACAACCATAGATCGGCCAATGGATGTGTATTTTCATAAAAAAAACGTTTTAAAACCATTTTCTGTATACGTAGATTGATGAACAAATAATCCATCTGCGAAATGTTCAATCTGCAATTTGAGACAGAATGTGGTTTTTGCCAAATCTTTCATCTCAATTTTTTTTTTCAAATAATCTGCAGTTTTGTTGAGCTTTTCAGGAGTTTCAATTAAATTTAAAACATCAACCATAATTGCGAATCCAATATTTATTTTCTTTATGAAAACATATAGGCGAACATCGTCATTTTTATAGACCTCCTTTAACAAATATTCAGTAAGGCGATTAACCAAAAGTATCCGAATTATTTAAATCCATATAATGATCTTTGCAATTTAATTGAAAACATGATTTTTGGACATATATCATTTGAGTTATGCTTCGGGCATATTAAAGCTTTTAGAGATAACATTAATAGTTATGCCAGATGAGTCATTACGCATTTCAAATTTCATGTATCATCAAGATAACATGAAATTGACTCGTGATTTCATTTACAACGATCTTTGTAAAATTCATTATGTTGAGAGTCGTATATTATACATTACAACTTCATTTTTCTCATTTCCTTTTCACATAGTATTATAGACTTTTAGATTTTTAGACTATAGATCCAAAAATTTCATTTTTTCTAGTAAATTTAACTTAGGATTGCGTTCCTTTTATTTGGCAAAACATTACTTCAATCGATATATTTCGATACATTTATTACGATACCTCGTTATTCATAATATAATGTAGTACCTCGTGTAAAAATATTGTTGACAACTCTTTTTTCTTTTTCGATTTTATTTCTTTTCCCACAGTGACATAACTTATTTAGATATCTCAATTTTCAATATATTAGATACGTGAACCTCTTCTGGGGTTTTATAATTTGTTATGTCTAAATACTTATCAATAGTATATGCTTCCTTAATGAGACCATATTTGCTAATTGCTCCATTTTCGTTTGAAAATTTTTTGTATTATAATCAAACACCATCACACTTCAACTGTGCCATAGATATATCAAATATAATGCTAACAAATTGTCCTCGTAGGACATCAATTTGTGTTGGAGCATTTAAAACTGGTGCATGAGATATTGTTTATCTATTTGATCGTTAGATACATCTAAATAAATTATCTTTCGAATTTCTGATTCGAATGATGTTTTGTGAGGATTTAGATAATAATGCACTTATACATTACTTTTCAACTTTTTAATCACATTCCCTGAATGCTGAGAGAATTGTCCAATTAATTTGACAATCGTTTTTTCAGCTTTATAAAATATCACCCATTTGGGATAAGGGTTCAAATTATGCATTTATCCTTAGTGTTCTTTACTTTTTATTTCAGTGCAATGTGGTAGATTAATTGCACTATCAAATAATATGATGAAGAAATTGGACTCTGATTATAAGTCAATTGTAACATGGAAAACTATGATATTGGCATGATGTGTAATAGCATTCCCTAAACAAAAATTAATTGGAGGCATTAACAAGTAATAGTGTTAAATCATATATCGACATCTCAACTAACAAAATGATGAGATTTATGCCAACTAGTATTAATAAGACAAGGTCATGATTATATAATTGGAAAATTATCCTTATAACTTGAGAGCAATAATTTCGCAAACTTTATGTTGCAAACATCATGCAATCATCTAGTATTTGTATCAAATCTACTAAATACAAATAATATTTAGATTGCCAACATGGAAGATAATGAGGCCCATTTATTACCCTGATTAATTTTAAGAAATATAGGGAATTCAATCCTACTTTAACCGGTGATGGTTAATGAAATTTTTTTTTTTTTATGAAAGACAACAAACATCATATAAGATTTTATTGGATTGAATAATCTTCTGGTTCTTAATTGAATGTCCATTTAATTTTTTTATTTCGCATCACTATTGATCCAATGATGGTCCAACTAGTCATGCCAAATAATAAAATCAGATTGAATTTCTGATTCAATAAAAAATATAATTCAATTATTTAATTTAGAAGAATATGATTAAATATTATATAATCATATATCATTCAAGTATTCAAAGTAATCAACGTCTTTATGACATTAGTTATATGTTTACCTTCAGGGATAAACATGAATTCAAAGTGATATATTTTTCGAAACATGTGCTACTTCAAAAACACGTTGTATTTTATTGTTGTTCAATCAAAATTAATATATCAATATTCTTCTAAAATATTTAAAATTATAATTCAAGCTCTTCGAGAGCAATCAAATATTATTATAATAAATTATACAATAATATACTCTTAAAGAGTAAAAATATAATTTATGTTGGATTGTAGTAATTATGTTTTTCGAGATCAAGTAAGATCTCATTAAAATATTAATGAAAACTATAATATGTTATTTTAATATCACATTATATTTTACTATTACTTTTTCAAGAACAATAGATCAATATTCTTCTGAAATATGAAAATTTTTAAAGTCATGCTCTTCAAAAGCAATAACATATTATTGTTTACGATAATAATTATGTAAGGATTTATCCTTCATGAGTAAAAACTTAATTTTATGTTAGATCTTATATCATTATACTCTTCAAAAGCAATAAAATCTAACCAAAACATCAATATTTAAATACATATGAAGAAAAATGAACATGCAAATAAGTAGAGTAGTTTAATTCATGATTTTACATAGAACCGATCAATATTTTTCAGGAATATTGAAATTATACAATCATATTCTTTTGGAACAACTAATATTCTTTTTAAAAAATATTAATAATGTTGTGTTTTTTTAGGAACATCAACACAAATTTTTCATATTAAGTTGTGTAGTCTTCAAGAGCACAACGAGATATACAATCTTCTAAAGTATAAATACAATATTTTTCTTGAATATTGATATTAACGATTCATTTTACCTTTCGAGCTAAATAATAAATTTTGTGCCCTACATGAGTAACAATAAAATATTCTTCTGGAATATTTAAATAATGTGTGTTGTGTTTCTTCGAGAACATCAACACCATATTATGTTCTTCAGGAGCATCGAGTCAATACTTTTTTGGAATATTGAAATTGTAATGTCATACTCTTTATAATCAATTAATACTTTTCTAGAATATTAATAATGTTGTGCTATTTCAAGAGCAACAACATGATACATTATCAATTTAAAATTTATGAAAGAACATCTACAAATATTCAATCAAATTAAAGAATATTGATTGCCATATAAATGAGATATGGATTTATATATAAAAATTAATTATCAAACATACATTAGGAAAAATAATCTCCATTATAGAAGTTAACAAAATTAACTAAATCTTTTATTGATTAAATTTTTTACCAACATGCAAAAGATACTAATCATCCATGTGAATTTCACATGTACAGAAATTAAAGGTAGAACTAATGTATGGTAGATTCAATAGGCGGAATTAATACGTGAATAATATGTGGAAAGAATGATTGTAAATGAATTAAAAATCATGAATTAATGTGTTTAGATTACACATATAAACGCGTTTGGTACGCGTGATATAATTCTGCTTAAAAAATTACTGCCTTTATTAGACTTGGAAGAATTAAGTGTTCATACTGATAACATGTTATGAAAAAAGATAAAAAGAGCCCCCAAGGCACATCTCCAAATGGTAAAAGGGGAGGGTGGAGAAATTCAACTTTGCTTGAGGCTGCTGCGTCAAGGGTTCGAATCCTGAAATATGGATTTGGCTCTTGGGTAAGTGCAAATGTACAAGCAGCCTTCTACCATGTACCCTTGGAGGCATAACCTGCTATTTACTTCCCTCACGATACTCCAGGGCAAGGGTGCTGGGGGACCCTTAAGGTTAGGGTTTAACCTTTAAAAAAGATAAAAAGAGAAGAAAATATGGAGAAGTCAATAGACTTGTGTGTATTTTATTAAAAATCAAAGTCTTATATTTAAAAGTTTTTAATCGAGATACAATGATAATAATTTCTAGAACTGTAGGGATAAAATTATCATTCATTAATAAATCCTAATAAACTTAATATTTACAACAAAATTCATATAATGTTTTCAACCCTACTTGACGTCCAAGGCCCACATGGACCCTGGAGTGGTAAATTTATCCTAATGTTTTCTTCTTCTTTTTTCACCAAATTTTGATGGGATCTGAAACCCACTGGCCCCACATGACTCCACCATTAGCAATTATAAATGATTGGACAACATGATTATCAAAGTGACTCTCATGTAGTATGATAAGGTGCTATTTATCGTCATACCTCACTCACTTGTAATATGGGTGTTGAGATTGTCGACATTTTAGTGACTCTTTCTATTATAAGCACATGTATATAATGTTCATAATTGAATACTTGTTTTATCCCTTCAATTATTGATACAAGCTCATCATAGGGTGTTAATTCAGTAAGCTTAATCATAAAGTCAAGATTATACAATCACGAATAATGGTATTCATGATCCATGATGGGATTTATCCATTGGGTCAGTCTAGTTGATTATTTGCACCTAATTTTGGTGTAGCATTTATATTAGTTTGTTATTTGACACAATCTAGAATTACGGGAAACAAATGTTTCAAATAACAAGCTGTTCTATAAAATGACTATTAAGGTTGTTGATTGTGAATAGCACTATTCATATACTCAAACCACTTGATAAAGTAGTTGGTCATATACAAACGAAATATATGAACTGAATCGTTATTTCTCATCACAGATTTTTTAAATCAAACTTTTTAATTACGCACTCTTTTGTACCTAGGATAAATGTTGACATGATTCAGTACAAATTAAGTTTTTCAAAAAGTAAGTTAACATTTACTTTCTCGAAAAAATAAATATTTTAGTAACTTTAAAAATCTTATTTAATAAAATAAATAATTTAAAAGTTATTCTAACTTATTTTTAAGCAAGGCAAATGTATTCACAGTGGAAACTCTTATGTTCGGGTCCTAAATTCTCTTATCCTCTTTCTAAGCGTGTTTTCTTCAAATTTTAACATACTGAAAAGGTTTTTTGGATTTCTCATTAAAAAGGAGACAAAAATTTGAGAGTGTCGTTAGGTTGCTTATTCAATTCAGTCAAAAAGTAAAGTTCATGAATAAAATAGGAAAAAGAAGCACTTTGAACTACTTTTCGAGACCTGATAGTTTAAATGAACGTTGGGTTACACAAATATAAAACGTCAGTTTAAACACCTCTAAATGAAATTATGATTATAAAATGACTACTGTAATCATTGACTATGAATATTATTACTCTGTAAGACGTGAATATGTGAAAAACATTTTGTTTTCTATTTCTTCTTAACATTTTTTGATTAATAGTAATAAACAATACGCCTTGACATTTAATCTATTTAATTAACTTCCACACCATTAAGACAACTATTAATAGTATTAAATTAATAGTATTGCTCTCATAAAAAGTCACTAATATGTACAATTGAAAACATGTTTTAACAAGAAGCATTATTATATACAATGAAAAAGTCTTAAAAATCATAATTAAAAATAAAAATAAAAATTCAACAATAAGCAATATTATATGCAATTAAAAAATCAATACTATATACCATGTAAGCAAAACGTTTCAGCAGTGAATTATTTTTAGCAATGATCTGTGAAAGTAAATTAAATTATTATGAAATATAAAATGGCATAGATCATGAACTCAAAATTTTAATTCGTTCTCATTATATAGCCAAATAAAAATCATTAATAATAATTCATACGTAGAACAGCTTCATAATTCATTCTCAGTTAATATATAAAATGCTATTAATCTTTTCCAACGTTATTTTTTCCCATTTCAAGAATGTCTTTCTCGGATTAGTTCTCCTACCCCCACCATCCCCTAATGTATTTATAATTTCAAGATTATAATATTTATTCATCAGAGCTTGGTTGGAAGATCTTGAAATTGTACTGGGTTACTGTTTGGATAGAGTGGGTTTTCGTGTCTATGCATGCGTTTCATGTATCTGCCCGTACTCTGTATTGTCTTGTGTAATTTTTCCTATGGCTAAGCACTCTTATAAGTTGTGTGTAACGGGTTATTGCTTTACAGATTATGAGTATTAGAGAAACAGTGAACTCAGACCGTGAGAGGCTCTCAGTTACCACATTTTATAGCTCCAACCTTGGACATTGTATGTAGCTTTGTTGGAACGAATAATCCATCAGTTTTTCAACGAATGCCCATAGAGAAGTACTTTAAGTCTTACATAGATTTTATGAAGTTGGAAGTTAAAAAAAATTGTTACAAAAAAGCTAGAATAGGCAATAGAAAAATTAAGAACAAAAACAAGAATACACATAATTACGTGGAAATCCTAGATGGGAAAAAACATCGGCAGAGATGGAAAAAAATTCACTATGTAAAAAATGAATACAAGAGAAGAGCGGTTGGACGACTACTCCGAAAGGCATGATGAAACCCTATGGTAAAATACAATTCAACCAAGCACACGTGATGCAGGAGGATCCGAGTCAAGTGATGCTGATTTGTCAGATTGCACGATGATGGCGCTGAGATACCATGAGATGGCGGATCGGCGTAAAGATGGAAAGTAAATCACCATTTTTCATTAATTGGGAGATTTTGACGCGTCTTTGGTAATTTGGCCATAACTTTGGCTACGGTTATCGAAATCGCTATTATGACCCCAATTCGGAAAGCTCTCTTCGGCGCGCACGTCGTGGCCACCAAGCTTTGCTTGGTGGATGTCAATTTCGAGCCCAAAATCCACTGTTTTCCTTTCCAAAATTCAATTTTAAGTTATTTTTTACTATTTATGGTAATATTTAGTTTCCTTTTTTCTATATGTTAGAGAACTCGAATTAAGCCAAATTTTTGGAAACTTACTTCTTTTACTTAATATTTTATTTTGGTATAATTTCGGGATTTTGCCATTTTTGGTAATTTTCCAATAATTTCGTATTTCGCAGCTATTTAACCCGGCTTGTGGGTTCGTTTTCAGCATTCTGCATTATTAATAATATTGAGTTGAATTCAGAGTATTATCTCTGTTTTTTTTGGGCGTTTTCTATCGTTCTTTTCTTGCGAATCATCTGCTACAACAAGCCAATAGGATAATCATTATCCTATCCGGCGTCAACACGTGACTGATTCAGCAAGTCGGCAGCTGCACATGGATTATGTTAGCTGGTTGTTGTAACCATATTGATTCCTACGTGTATAGGTTAAGTTTGTTACTTCCATCTCTTGCTCACTCTCCAAACGTGTATACAAATATTGTACTCCACACTGTTAATTATCATCAATTTCATATACATTCAAAAGTTCTTTGCAATTGTATCTAAATTTTGTCTTCGTATTAGAGCATTTCAATGGCTAATGCCGGATCCAACAACAGTGCACAGTCTGCTCAACCAACATCAAGCATGTTGATGCCTCCAATGTTGGGAGGAAATCAAATGACATCATTTGGGATAAGTCTTACCCAATTTCCTCCAGTAAAGCTAGACAGAAATAAATTTCTGGTGTGGAAGAACATGGTTATACCCATCATTAAGGCCATAACCTTGAAGGGTTCATCTCAGGCACAAGCAAATGTCCATCAAAATTCCTGGCTACACAAACCACTGGTTCAACTGATGTAAATATTGAATTGACACCAAATGTTGAGTATGGAAAATGGATGTCCACTGATCAACTACTGATGGGCTGGCTTTTTACTTCAATGACACCAGAGATTGCCATGAGAGTAATGGGATCTTCAAACTCTTGTGATCTGCGGAATGCTGTCAAGGAAAGTTTTGGAGTTATGAACAAGTCTAGAGTCACCTTTCTTATTGGTGAACTTCAGAGAACAAGAAAGGGCTCAATGAGTATTGATCAATAGCTGAACATAGTCAAGCAGCTAGTAGATAACCTCGAAATTGCAGGAAAAAGGGTTTCTCACAATGACCTTGTGAGCCAAGTATTAGCTGGATTGGATGAGGATTACACTCCTATTGTGGTTCAAATTAACAGCAGAGATTCCATCTCTTGGCATGAGCTACAATCCACACTTATGACTTATGAGAGCAGGCTTGAACATCTGAATGCTGTGAAAAACAACATGGTCTTCGTAAACTTAAGCCAGGTCTTAGCAAACTTTGTGCATAAGTCAAACACTAATTTTGGTGGTAGAAATAGTAACTCTATGGGAAGAAGCAGAGGTAGAAGAAGTAGGCAAATTGGAGAAAAGGGCCCATGTCAAATCTGTGGAATGAATAATCACTCAATAGAAAGATGCTTCAATCGCTATGATGAAAGATACATGGGTACCAAACCTAATCGCCAATACCAGAACAATCGCTTAGGACCAGCTGTTGTTGTGACTTTACCAAGTATTGTTGTAGATCCAGCCTGGTATGCTGATTCAGGAGCAAGTAATCATGTTACTGCTGTGAAAGAAAGTCTGATTGAAGCTCGTGAGTATAATGGTAAGGAAAGTCTTACTGTAGGAAATGGAAATGAACTTCAAATCTCACATGTTGGCACCAAACACTTGAAAACTTTGAATCACAAGTCATTAATTCTCAGTAACACATTGTTGGTGCCATCAATTAAGAAAAATCTGGTGACTGTTTCACAGTTAACTTCTGACAACAGTGTTTTTATGGAATTTCACTCTGACTCTTGTGCTATTAAGGACAAACAAACCCAGAAGTTACTTCTGTAGGGAAAGCTTAAAGATGGATTGTATCAGGTTGAACACCCAAATGAACCAACAAAAAGGTCTTCCTACCAAGTGTCAGTCTACCCCAATAAGTCGAATTTCTCAAGTTCTGTAGTCAAGTCCAAAGTGTCTGATGTTCCCAAAAGTGCTAGAAAGTCAGAGTCTAGTTTTGAAATATGGCATATGAGACTTGGACATCTTGCCAATCGTGTGATGTCACAAGTGCTCAAGTCTTGTAATAAAAAAATTCATGACAATGAAAACAATCATTTCCGTGATGCCTGCCAATTTGGTAAATCACATTCTCTACCATTTATATTGTCCATCTCACATGCCTCAGCCCCCTAGACCTAATCTATACAGATGCCTGGGTTCTTGCACCCTAAACTCTACAAATGCTTTTAGATACTATATCCTTTTCATTGACGACTACAGTAGGTATACCTAGATATATCCTATGAGAAATAAATCAGATGCCCTAGGTGTGTTTATTCAATTCAAAAGCTTAGTCGAAAATAAACTTGACAAGAAGATTAAGGCACTTCAATCAGATTGGGGATGTGAGTTTAGAGCTTTTACTAACTTAGCTCTCCAATCTGGTATTGATATGAGACTTTCTTGTCCTCACACCTCAGTCCAAAATGGTAGATCTGAAAGAAAACACAAGCATATAACAGAAATCAGACTGACATCTTTTGCCGAAGCTAGTATGCCCTTGCACTATTGGTGAGAGTCCTTTCAAACTGCTACTTATTTGATTAATAGGTTGCGAACATTAGTCCTCGACATGAAATCACCCTGTCAACTGCTACACAATGAGTAAGTTAACTATAAATTCATAAAAGTCTTTGGATGTGCCTGTTTTCCTTGCCTTAGACCATACCAAAAACACAAATTCAACTTTCATTCTACAAAATGTGTATTTCTTGGCTTTAGTAACTCACATAAAGGGTTCAAATGCCTCAGTCCAACTGGTGTACAAATGCCTCAATCCAGCTGGCAGAATCTATCTATCTAGACATGTAGTCTTCAATGAAAAAGGAATTTCCCTTCAAGACTAGCTTTCTTAACAAAACTGAAAATTCTCAAAAATCTGAAACCATAATACAATATCTTCCCTTCTTCAGTCCAGCATACTCAATTGATGCAGCTCATCTTAACACAAACTCTGCAACAACATCTCACAGCACTGATCAGTCTAAGAAATCTGATGATATGACAACAAAAGTAAATAAAAATGGAGGTGAAGGATCATGTGATGAGCGGGTTCCAAGTGAAAATCAAGATGACATTGATAATGATCAAATGAAACATAGTGAGGTAGATGATGATCGGAGAATGGTAGAATTGGGTAAACAGGTCATAGAACATCCTATGACTACAAGAAGCAAAGGTGGTATCTTTAAACCAAAAGTCTACTCAACTCAATGTTGGGAGTGCCAACTGAACACAGAAGAACCCAACAATTTATTTGAAGCTCTGTCAAGTAAACAGTGGAAAGAAGCAATAGAGGATGAATGCAAGGCATTGTTGAGGAATGGGACCTGAAAACTAGTACCAACACTTGTTGATCAGAAGGTGATAGGAAACAAATGGGTGTTTAGAACCAAAAAGAACATTGAAGGGAATGTAAGCCAGGTTGGTAGCTAAAGGTTTTTTGCAAACCCCAGGTGTTGATTTTTATGAGACCTTTAGCCCAGTGAGAAAACCCTCTACCCTAAGAATAATACTTACACTGGCAATTTGGAAAGGGTATTAGACATGTTGACATAAATAATGCTTTCCTAAATGGAAAGCTAGAAGAAGAAGTGTACATGAGCCAACCGGAAGGATTTGTTGACAAGGCTAGTCTCACGTTTGTGTGCAAACTTGAGAAAGCGCTTTATGGGCTTAAACAAGCACCCAGAGCATGGTATGAGAAATTGAAGGAAACACTTCTAAAATGGAAATTTATGAAGTCCAAAGCTGAAATTCTCTATTGTTTTACATGAATCAAGAACAACTCATTTTTGCCTTAGTCTATGTTGATGACATAGTAATTACTGGAAATGATAATAAATTGTTGCAGTGCTTCATTGACAAATTAAACACTCAATTTGCACTTAAGGACATAGGTGAGTTACATCAATTTTTGGGAATTGAAGTAAGTAGATTTGAAACAGGGGTGCACCCTACTCAGATCAAGTACACAAAAGACTTGTTGAAGAGGTTCAACTTTGAGAACCTCAAACCTTGTTCTATTCCTATGACAGTAGACAAGTATATTTCCAAAAATGAGGGTAAAAAGATGGTAAATCCTTCCCTATATAGAAGTGCAATAGGAGGATTGCAACATTTAGCACATACAAAGCCTGACATAACCTTTGATGTGAACAAAATGAGCCAATTTTTGCAAGCACCTTCAAATGTACACTGGAAGGCAATAAAAAGGATCTTCATATATCTAAAATGAACAATTGAGCAAGGCCTTTGGATGTAAAGAAGTGATAGAATACAAATAACTAGATTTTTGATGCAGATTGCTACTGTGTTTACTTGGGAGATATTTTAGTTGTTCTTCCAAAAAGCAACAAGTTGTGGCAAGGTCCAACACTAAATCAGAATACAAAGCTCTAGCACGTGCAACTGCTAAAATAGTTTGGATAGAATCATTGCTCAAGGAAGTCAAACTATATCCTGGATTAGTTCCCATACTATGGTGTGACAACCTCAGTGCAAGTGCATTAGCCTCAAATCTTGTCTATCATGCACGAACAAAGCATATTGAGCTCGATATACATTTTGTCAGGGACAGAGTTCTTGAGAAGAAGTTAAGTATACAATATGTTCCATCTTCAGACCAAATAGCAGATTTGTTAACTGAGCCTCTTACACAAATCAGATTCCTATTTCTTAAAGACAAGCTTGGAGTCAAGTAGTAAACTCTAGCTTGAGAGAGGATGTTAAAATACAATTCAACCAAGCACACGTGATTGATTCAGCAAGTCGACAGCTACACATGGATTTTGTTAGCTAGTTGTTGTAACCATATTAATTCCTACGTGTATAGGTTAAGTTTGTTACTTCCTTTTCTTGCTCACTACTCCAAACATGTATATAAATAGAACTTTGCTATTTGTACACTAATTTTTACACTTTGGTTGACACTTGCATTGTTGTGAAATGTCAATTGGATGAAAAAAATATTTAAAATTTAAATTGTCCAATAGGATAATGTCATGTGACAAAGTGTAAATTAAAGTGTACACTATAGTATACATGTAGCAAAATTCATATAAATATTGTACTCCACACTGTTAATTACATCACATTCATACACATTCAAAAGTTCTTTGCAATTGTATCTGAATTTTATCTCCCTAAAATTGTTTATTTATGGTTGTTGGAGTTAGGAACTTCCTTAATACCATTTGAGATAATCTTTGTCTATCCTTTCTCAAAGATAATAAAAGTCTGTAGAGAATGTAGACATGAATAATGAAATATTAATCATCAATTAGTTAAGAGAAAATATATTAATCTAAAGTTATAACTAGAGGAATACATATGCAAATGGTCAAGCAACAAATTTTAAAACAAATGATTTTATGTGGAATATTTTCAATCTAATTTGAGCTAATATCTCGGAGAAAAATAAAATAATTTTACAGTTGCAGAGAAGAAACATGTAAAAGTTTTGCGTCATTGCACTGGCACGTTTGAAAGTTATCTAGGATTTCGAACTTTCGTGGATTCCTTGGATATTAAGCTTCAAAATTCATAATTATAACTTACTTATGAGGAAATTAATAAGTGATAAATTAAATAAATTACATATGTTGATGATAACTATTTTACCTTTAAATAAGAAATTTACGAGCATTTATAGGGTTTTATGCTTACATTTTGGTTCCAATTTTCCATTCGTAGATTTGACTATATTTTCTCCATGGTTATTATTAATATGTTTCCTTCATTTTTAAACGAGTAAAATGAAAATCACACCAAAAGTAAACAAAAATGATTAATAATTTAGGGAAAGGAAATCTTTCTTGCTGTTTTTTCCCCCTCTTAAATTACGGATTGAGATGGTAGATTTTTGACCTCCAACATGGTTTAATAAATTAATTATTCTTTTGCTTTCGATTACAAATTTTTAGTTTGTTACCATTTATTTATAAAACTTAAAAGTAACTTTTACTTTCTATCAAAATAAGTGATTGTTTAACAAAGATTTTAAGTAATTATAAACCGTGGATTATAAAGAAATATGTGGTAAAAAATAAACAAAATTTGTGAATTCTATGAAATATGTAAATAAGAAGTTGAATATCTTGTACGCAATTATAAATTTTTCACAATAGGTAATTTAATTTTAAGCAAGTGAAAATCAACAAATGAAAAGTGAAAACCATTGAGTTACCATATGCAGAATTCTCGCCAAACATACTTTATCAATTGCCTTAAATGTCTACTTCTGTCAATCGGTTGAATGCAAGCTTGCTTCCCCCATAATATTAGGAGTAACATTATGAAGCACTATCGATGTCCTATCAATTAATTTTCCATAAATCAAAATGAATTCCAAATTTATTGAACAATATATCAATGAAGTCCATTGTCACCTATATCGAAATAAAACATCAATGGTGTTATGTAACTTCATTCTAATTTAGTGAGATTATTTTCCTCTGTTCGGCACACCTCCATTAATTGAATAATGCTATTTGGCACTGTCTCATAGACGGGTGATGAACTCCAATAGAAGTAAAATAACATTACTTGCAGAGTTGTGACGCATTTTAACAAAATGACACAACACAAATGAATTGAAAATTCATAAAACTAGAAAATAAAATAAATCAAAAATCACACGGGCACAATTGAAGACCATTTCTCAACACAAAGTCCCCTTGCTCATGCAACCCCTTGAATTGCAGCTATGCACAAGAGTTGAGTGGCTGAAAGGATTATAAGAAATGCTTCCATTGATCTCTGTGAAAAAAAAATAAAAATTTAATCACTCATTAGTACTAAATAGTTTTTTTACTTTAAGTATTGAAACCTTCTACACAAAATGAATATTCGTCGAACACTTTCCAGACGAGCATTTCTGATCTGGAGTTCAATCTCTTTGCACGCAAAGCTGCACGTAAAGTTCTTGTTAGTTGAGAAGAAGGAAAAACTAGAATGCACGACATAAAAAATGATAAAACAAATGGAGATCCTTAACAAAGTTACAGTCGGAAACTCGAAATAATTAATGTCCATCAAAAATTATGATAAGCTAAACAGGGTTCTTGGAGAAGAATGATTTAAGTTGAATTGTACAAGCTCTATGTAAATATAAATCACCCAATGGCAAGAAGAGTAAGTGTCCAAGCAATGGTGGTAGCAGAAATTGCAGCAGGAAGGCTACTCGTGCTCCATCATAAAGATGTAAATCGGCCAATTACAACTTTGAAGTGGCATGTGCTGGCACAGCACTTTGCACACCAAAATTATTTGAGTAATGCTATCTATCACAATTGGTGCATACTACCAATCTTTGTGGCAGTGGGATCTGGCACAGCTAGCTATGCCATGTAAAGCCTATTTCTTACAGTGTGTACAAATTTTGAGATGGCACTTGTCAGGCCCAGTTTCGTACATGTTTTAAGACAGCCTAATAAAAGGCAAAAGCCGTCATGTTTTTGCATGCCTAAAATTTTCTGGGTTTGGCACGAGTGAGCTATTCTATTCCTACTTGTGTTTGTATGTGCATGTTTGTCAAAAAGGCTCAAATATACACATAATTTTCAATGCAAAACGAAACGTGCCAATTTGTAAAACCATGTTCATTGCCCAACCACCAATGCCCAAAACTATTGAACACCTAAACTATTTGAGTAATACCATCTACCATCATTGGTACAATCTTTGTAACAGAATGCAGAGCCTATTTCTTATATTTGTGTGTGCACATTTTGAGGTGGTACATGTCAGGCCTACTTCGTGCTTGTGCATGTTTCAAGACGGCCTAATAAAGGCATAAGTCATCATGTTTTTGCACGCCTAAAACTATTTCGATTTGGCACAAGTGGGCCATTCTATGCCTACTCGTGTTTGTATGCGCATATGTACGTACATAGAATTTTCGATGAGAAACAGAACATGCCAATTATGAAACCATGTTCATTGCCCAACCACCAATGCCCAAAACTATTGCATACATGCAAAAATTGAGAACTAAAAGCAATCCTGTAACTGGCTTTAGCTGCCTATTGGCCATTCTTATAGATCTAAGTATTCACAGGGACAAGAAATGCTATAAGAAAAAATTATGGTTTGTGTACAATTGCATGTTTTGAAATTGTAATAAGTCTTTATACAAGTGCCAATGTAAAGGTTTTTGGTTCTATTCTTGTAAAGCTGTATTTTCTAAAGAAATTTTGTGGGGCTGTAAATGTTAAACTTTGTTTTCAAGGAAGGGCAAAAGACCAGATTCTTTCATCCTACCTACCAATCGGATAATAATATTCTTTATCTCTAGTTGTGATGTTTCTCAAACATAGAATATTATGATTAATTCTTTTAGCTTTTAAGGAAGGTTCACAGCATTGCATAAAATGGTCGACTAGTTATATTCTCAAACTTTAAGCTTGAACTATATGAGATATTGTCAATGGCCAGGGTTGAGCTAAACCCAGAACCCGTCCTCAAAATTAAATGGGTTATTAGCCCAAAACGTCCAAACGTTTGGCATTCAGTGTATGAAACGTCCTTACGTTTCAATTTTTTGCATTTTCACCTGATTTCCATGTTTCATTGTGCAAATCGTCATTTCTATACAATTTTTCAATAAAAAGCTCTTAAATAACAAATATACCCTCCCATTTAAATAAAAAAAAATAAAGAACTAATTGCAACTACAATCCCAATTTGTTTTAAAAAAAATAAAAACAAATCTCACATAAATTATTAAATAATTAGAAATTAAATTTTTTTCCCTCCTGCTCCTCCACCACCACCCAAAATCCAAATCTCGTTTTTGGGTTTTACTCTAACTATACCCACCTTTCATGTAAACATTCACAAGCCACGCAAGTAAGTCTTGAGCAATTTCAAATAAAATTCCTAGTATTTTACCATTTGTTTGGACTATTTTGTGAATATATTAAGCTTTTCTTTTCTTTTGAATTTACAGTTCGTTAGTTCCTATAGCTGAAGGAACAACAAACAATGAAACAACCTTGACTTGGGCAAATGAAAAGTGGGTACCCGTAAATGTTTCAAATTAGGGGTTGGCCTAAAGGGTTGTCGGTGGACAACTTTACAACAATCTCACAAACAACAGCAGCCTAGTTCAGGCATGAGAGCGTTGTTTGATAGGGATCCCGAGGCTAAGAAAAAACATATTAGAATCGGTGTTTTCTTGTCTAGAAGAGTTGATGCCCCCACGATCTATTCTTTCCCACCACCTGACTACAGATAAAAGAAAAAACAATGTTTTGCAACACTGGAAATGATAATGTTCTACTGTACCAAATAAAGTGAAGAACATGAGAGAAAAAATTTAAAGGAGTTGGTACTGAAATTGATGATATTATTCATCGACCCACAGCCTTTATATAGGCAAAAGCTAACTCTAATGAACTAGGAAAAAAAAAAAAAAGCTACCACAAAAGTTACTTTCTAAACAACTCTAACCACTAAGCAAAATAGCTATAGAGTCGAACATACAAACTAATAGTAATTAATTTAAATAAATAAATCCTAACACCCTTCCTTAAACTGATAACTGCAGAAATCAGTTTAAGAAGAAATTCAAGAATCTAAAATGACATCCTGTGAAGAACGTACTCCCAGCATTCTTCTAATCTTTACAAACGCTGCTTGTTTAAGCGATTTAGTCATAATATCAGCCACCTGCTCTTCACTCTTGCAGAACATTGAATTAACTATACAACCATTGCAGAGATCACGCAAAAAATGGTATCTCACATCTATATGATTGCTCCTTCCATGTAGAACTAAAATTTTCGAAATTTTTATAGTTGACACAGTGTATGATTGTTGGACCTTTTTGCTGGTTTTGAAGTGTTCCAATAGCCCCCTTAGCTAAACAACTTGACAAGAGCTTGAGGCTGCTACAACAAATTCAACTTCTGTGGTTAATAAAGTTGCAATTTGTTGTTTCTTCGATGACCGTGAAACAACTCCAAAACTCATCATAAAAACAAACATGAAATCATCAACTTAAAGGCACATAAACAAGCATTTTATCATTATTTCCTAGCTTTGTAAAATGCTTATGATCGTGAAGACATTTAAGAAACCCTTTTCTTGAGAAATAAACATCTATACGACTATACCAAGCTCTTGGTGCTTGCTTTAGTCCCTATAATGCATTTTTCAATTTCCATCCACTCCAAGCTTCCTCAGGTGTCATGTTTTGAACAGAAAAAGTAGGACTTCTGTTCAACACATAAATGCCCCAATTTACTACCTCGGGATAGAAATTTTTGGGAATTTTCTCTCTTGCCAACAAGCTTCTCACCATGTTGAGATGGTTCTATTCTTCCTCTCTAACACACCATTTTGTTGATAGGCAGCTGTGAGTTCCCTTCAAATGTCATGCCTATCACAATAAAACATCAAATTCCTTTGAAATATTCTCCACCATGATCAGTGCAACGAGATTTAATGACACTTTATGATTAATTCTCCACACACGCCTTAAAGCTTTTGAATGCACTAAAAGCTTCTGATTTCTCCTACAAAAATAAACCCATGTTTTTTGAAAATAATCATTAAGAAGGTAAATTGGCACCCACAAATATCAGAATGAACTAGCTTCAAGACATTTTTTTTGCTCTCCATGACTTTCCTTGAGGAAATTGAGAACGGTATTATTTTCCAACAACACATTCTTCACAAACTTTACAAGGAGTGACAATTTGAGGAAGACATGTCACCATATATTTCTATTGAAATGTCCTTAATCCACCAATGTTCAAATTACCATAACGAAAAAAGTAATGTTATTCATAGTCGATCACTGCGGTAGTCACCTTACATGGTATTCTACATTGCGGTTTGTGATTTGATGTATTAATTTGATAATTTCTTCTTGCCACATATATCAAATCACTCACCATCACATGTGTGCCACATAAGATGATTACAATAGTGAGTGATTGTAAATAGTATTATTCTAACGAAAATACCAAAGCCATGAAGGATTTTTTATTCCAGCCATCAAACAAGGTTGAGCAGTTTCAATCTTCAAGGGAAACAACCTGTTTGAACTTATTTGAATAGCAACAATAGCTCCTCTAAAAGGAATATATATCTCACAAACACCAAGTTGGATAGTTATTACATAACCTTTTCTTGCAATTAACTAGCACTTTACTGGTTACTTTTCAAATCAGAAACATAAAAGACATTGGAAATTGTTTCTACAAAATCGTTCTTAGTTCTAATATTAATTTCACCCTTTCCCATTACCTTAACAATAGAACAATCACCAAAACTCATCGTAGAACGAAAGTCTTCATTTAGATAAGAAAAAGAAGATTTACTCTCACAAATGTGGTTGCTGTACCTTGTATCGATATACCACATATTTGACTTATGTTCTTCATTGACTTAACCAACCATCAATAGAGTTTCTATTTCCTTCTTTTCTGTAAAATTTGATTCCTATCCCTTTTCTTTGTCATTAAGCAGCTTAGTATTACAGTCGGAACGAAAATGACCGAATCTATGACTTTGAAAGCATTCTACCTTGGATTTGTCGAATTCCCATCCTCTGCCTTTCCATGAAATTTATCATTATTTTGATCATTTGGCTGCTGCCTGCTACAATTGCCATCCATATTGCCTCGATCTCCCTTTCCTCCACCTTTACCTCAAGAATATATGGTTAAAGGTAAAAGCCTTTAAAGCTTGCTCTTCTGTAGATAAATTTTGATTTATCTTCTGTTCATGGACCAACAACGAGCTCTGGAGTTCATCAAGTGAAAGGACATCTATGTCTTTGGATTCTTCAATTGATCAAACAACGTAATCAAACTTTGAAGCCAAAAAACGCAATATCTTCTCAACGATGGCAACATCGTCCATCTTCTCACCATTGAATCGCATTTTGTCAACTATTTCCATAGTCCTTACACAATGATGGTCATGGATTCACCATCCTTCATTTGTAAAGTCTCAAACTCCCTTCTCAAGGCTTGAAGCTGTGCACACTTTACTCTGGAAGAGCCTTGATATTTTTCTTTATTGAATCCCAAATATCCTTAGAAGTTTTTTTTTTTTTTTTTGCTGAGAATAGTTTCAAGGATAGATCGATCAATGGCCTGGAACAAATAATTTTTTGCCTTTACATCTTTCAACTTCAACCCCTCCGGCTCTATTTTTTGTCATATGTAATTGCCATGCCATTATTAGGTGTTGTAGGTGCTGCTGTACCAGGTTCAACAACATGCCAATACTCCTTAAATCTTAAGAAGTTTTCCATAAGATACTCCAATGGTCATAATGACCATCAAACCACGAAATGACTGGCTTTACAAAATTTTTGGAAGCCATTGGTGAACTTTCGTCGAGTCTCTCTACTCCCCATCTCTTTCTAACCTGAGAACTGTGGGTTATGGGCTCTGATACCACTGTCTACAGATAAAAGAAAAAATAGTGTTTTGCTGCACTGGAAATGATAATGTTCTACTACACCAAATAAAGTGAAGAACATGAGAGAGAAAATTGAGAAGAGTTGGTATTGAAATTGATCATTTTATTTATTAACCCATAGCCTTTATATAGGCAATTACAAAAAACTGACTCCAATAAACTAGGCAAAAGAAAAGCTACCACAACAGTCATTTTCTAAACAACTCTAACCACTAAGCAAAATGGCTATAGACTAGAACAAAATACAAACTAATAGTATTTATTTTAAATAAATAAATTTTAACACCACCACTTCTTCTATGGTCATCGGAAGCCCACCCAGAACCGTTCCACCGTACATGACGGCCTATTCTCTAACCACCAATCACTTAACTTAAAAATTAAACAAATTTCCAAGTAAGTAATGGCAAACCGAAACTGTTCCTCCGGAACCAAAGCACATAATGGCAAACCCATAACTATTTTGAACCCAACTTTATCTTAGCCTTCACTCCATCATTCCCCTTGGAATCCCATTAAATGGAACCGGCAACTGTCGCGATTGCATTGTTGGGGATTTTCTAGATTGTTATTATAAGCAGATCTTGCATATGCCCAGTTGGTCAAAATTTGATTATTTATTAACTCTCAAAGGTTAAGAACATAGTTATTAAACCCAGCTTGGACTGGCCAGTCGGGCCGAAGAACCGGTGACCCGGGCCCTTGATTGAGCCGGGTAGAACATTTTCATAGAAATGCAATTGACTCGGCCAAAATTGAGTTGACCGAGTTAACCGGGCAATTTTTATATTAACTCGATCGGTTGACTGGTTTGACCAAGTTTAAAAGCCTATCTATAAATTTTTTTGCTTTTAAAAGATTTGAACCTTGGACCTCTAGGTAAAATAAGTACCATATAACTACTAGAGATCAATTGTTTCTTGTTTTATATTTGCAGTAAATATGTATATTTAAATCATTTATAGTTTGTTAAAAATATTTTTAAAAGATTATAATAATTATTTTAATTAAAATGAGTTGAATATTTAACAAAATAATATATAAATAATTAATGATAGATAATTTAAATTTTTTTATTTTATCTAGAAGAAAAACTTTATATTTTAAAAAAATATTTTATAATTATTAAGCATTAACCTACCGGTCTAACCACTAACTTACCGGTTCGACTAGTAACCCGATATCCAGTGCCTTGATCGGGTCAAGTTTAATAACTATGGTTAAAACGATAGGTTTAACTTTCCAAACTTGGCTTCATCTTTGCCTATCGAACCATCCCGATCTTCACCTTACTGCAGGACATTACAATGGTGGATGCTATTGGGACTACGGTAAATGAGTTCATCGACAAAGATTTGATCCTATTTGACTGTGGAGAAGAAGGCTACGCATGTTTATAGATGGTGACATTTCAACAATTAGCAGGTAGGAGGTGTAAATATATGGGAAGAGTTCATAAATCAAAATTTTAACTATGCATAATTCAAAATTTAGATTACAAGTTTCATAAATGCAAAAATCAGGTTTTAACTAATTAATTAAAAATATTTATTAAATAATGATAATAAAGTTACAGCTACACAATTAATGATCACATATTCAAAATTATAGATCACAAATTCATTTAGTGATCACATATCATCAAATTAATTGGTCATAAATTTTTTCGATGTCACAAATCTAAAAATTTGTAGGTCACAATTTATTTCAAAGTCACAAGTCAAAAATTTATGGGTCATAGATTATTTCGAGTCCAAATCATTTGGTCACGGATTATTAAATTTTTAGGTCACACTAAATAATTGGTCACGTATAACTAAATGATTGATCACATATGTCAATTTCTTCGTAACAAACAATTAAATCATCTATGACTACCACCTCACCACTACCACCAGTCGCATTGCTATCAAAATCGCTATTGCCAAAACCACCACCACCATCTCCGACAACCCCATCATTTCAAACACCGCAACTAACATCACCTCACCACAAACAAAACGGATATAGATCCACCAACACCCTACAAAAGCCATCACCAACGTCTTTGCCACTTCACCATCTCCAACACCATAACCATCGTTTCCAACCAACATTCATTCATGGCTACTGTAAACAGCAACACCTTACCATCTCCACCCTTGTCATCGCTACTAGTGCACCATCGTCTCCCCAATCCAGATACTGCACTTCCAAAGCAGCTTCCAACTCCCATTTCACCACCATCGCCACCCATCAACCACAATAGTTGCCACCAATTCATCGTCAGATCCGCTACATTCAAAACCAAAACATAGATCTCATCTCAGATCTAAACAACTATTTGTCCCAAACCACCCAAAATTGCTCTACGACTTCAATAACATTGCTATGTAGGGCGACGAGATGGTGGTGACGCCGTCACACGGGAGATTTTCTTTTATGGCGCGCTGCTACCGTTGTTGAGAATTGGGAGAAGAGAATAGATACGGGGATAGAGATGACCAACCATCGCTCAACAACAGCGAGGTGGTGGTAGTGTTGGCGATGAGATGGTGGTGATGCTGTCGCACTGGAAAACATCTTCCAAGGCGCTAATACTGTTAAGAATTGGGAGAAGACAGTCAAGAGATACGAGGATGAGGATTAGGTTTTGTAGTGGATGGGTGGTTAAATATTTCCAACCTGAAAACTGCACAAATAAACTTCAGCCCTGGAATATGAAATGTGATCTTTTAGTAGCTGTAGCTGCGTAATTTCCTCTAAATATATTGGGGAGATTGGGATTGGTTTTGTGGTAGTGGAGGAGGAAAAAGAGTGGATTTTTTTTAAAAAAAATTTAATAAATTATTTAGGATTCATTTGCATTTTTTTTAAAAAAAAATGACAGTATAATTACAATTACTTATTTATTTTTCTTTTCTTTTGTTTTTTTATTTAAATAGGATGCTATATTCATCATTTCACAATTTTTTATTGAAAAATTAGAAAAGAACGACTTGGACAATGAAACATGGAAATAAGGGTGAAAAATGCAAAAAATTGAAACGTAAAGACATTTTACACGCCAAAACGTAGGGATATTTTATGCTAATAACCCAACTTAAGTTGATATTTATTTGTAGCCTAACATTCTACAACTTTTTGATTAAGGACATGTTTGGTATTTATTTTTAGAATCAATTTTTTGACCGTTAGAGAAAAATGTGGGTTCCACCTATAAGTGAAGAAGTCAAAAATGACGTGTGACCATGTTAACCAACGGTCAAAAAAAAAAAATTTAGCTTGAAAAATCAAAACCAAACGGGGGCTAACAATATAAAACTGATGAGAAGTAAAAACTAAAAAATAATAAATAAATAGAACAAAAGTACATCTTTTAACATGCAAACAAATATGAGCAGGGTTAAAGTAACAGAAAGCTTTTAAAATTAAAACAATCCGTGTCGCAAGACCTGTTCTTTACTTTATTTCTGCCCTCAAAATGAAACATCCAACAACAGAATATGATTCAGGACATTAGATACCACGGGCAACATCATTTTATGCACTTCTTTTGTTCCCTATTGGGTTAAGATTTTTTTGAAAAATGATTTTGAGAAAAGTAATTTTTTTGAATAATGCACAATTAAAAAGTAGAGAAAAAGTTATGGATGCATCAACAAATTTATTCTATTCAAAGAATATGTGGTTGAAACTAGATTTTAAAATATAGAGCCACACAAGAGTAAATTACAAAAAATAGTAAGAAAAAAGTTGTGAAACGGACGTGGAAAAGAAAGATGATATATTGCAATCTCAGCCGAAAGATGGTGATAAGTTCTGTAGTAATCACGCATAAATCAGTAACAAAAGGTAACTTCATCAGTGATTGCATAACTTAATTATTATAATTAGTGTACAAGAAAATCAGATTTGAGAAAATAAAAATATGTAATTTTAAAATAAAATAAATAAATAAATAAAAGAAGAAGAAGAAGCAAGAATCTTGATAGAAGCAATAGAGATCAGATGGTAGTGCATGTTTTATAATCATCATTCAATTGCAGAATAGGTGGACAAACATCCTCACATCTCCATATACAGAAACTGGATATCATGATCAGATTCAGAAATCAATATTAAAAATAATAATAAAAAATAAAAAATCCCAATTATACGTAAAAGAGGAACCAATTGAAATGTCGATCAACACATTACATCTCCAGATTAGATGTAAATTATGTCAACAAAAGAAAGCACGCACGTAATTATATAGAAACTGGATATGACATTCAGATTCAGAAATCAAATAACAATTAAAATAAATTTATAAGAATAAGAGGAATCAAACAAAATGTCAATCACCACATTGCATCTACGATGTAGATGTAGATGTAGATTAAGACTGGGGCGACAAAAAATTATCATCATTTTCCTCGATTTTTACCCAAATTCTGTCGATAAAAGTAAAATATGCAGTGATCCACAGAGTACTATAAACATATGCATATTAATTCGCATCCTTTAATATCTAGATTTGGCAGCGGATTTTTGTAGTTGAAATACTGAAAGGAGAAGGCTTACAGTTGTGTTCTGCTAAGCCGCCTCCATGGTTGAGCAAAGATTGGTACTCGGATATAAATATAGAGAGACGCGCGGCGGAGGGTATTGTCTAGGGCTTTGACTTTTGTTCGTGGAGGGTCAAAAGAATTTCAATGGATCGGAAACGTATTCATAGAGCCTTGTACAAAACTGATTTTTAAAAATTATTATTTCCAAGCACTCATTTAATTACATAGTATTAAAAAATCATTATTTTCAATAACATTTTAACCTACATTTTTCATAAAATTATTTTCAAAAATCAACTTCATACAAAGGTAATTTATTTATTATTTATACAATATTGATCGATTTAATTGGATTAATTTCAACAACCTTCGTTGAAAATTGTAAATAATAATAATTCATTTTAGAAGTAATTTTCTAACCAAAATAGTCACTTAAGTTTCTCATGATTATATTAATAGTCACTGACTGAAAATGTAAACCTAATAACTTATTTATCATTGTTAAATTTCACCATGAAAACAAGCAACTCTAGGGGGTATATTCAATTGAGATTTTTAAAGGTTTTGATGGACTTTTTTTAAGTGATGACTTTTGTGAATTTTGTGGATCTTTTATAAATTTGTATGGAATTAGTAGAAATCTTTCGTGAACTTCTATGGATTTTCATTTTAAAATTTTTATAGGCTTTTGTGGAATTCAAAAGAATTTTGAAAACTTTCATTTGAAATAGAATTCATATTGATCTAGTGTGAAATTTCCACAAAGGTGTTAGTTCCCACAATTCTCATTTTCCTTCCCTTCTTCTTACCATATAATTAAAAAAAATTAAGACCTTAATTAAATAAATAATAATCAAAATTATACATACATATTATTCGATATTATTAGTATAGTATAGTTTTAAAAATAAATAAAAATCAATATATTTAAATTTAATTATAATTTTTTCACATAAAATTTTATAACTTAATAAAAAAAATAGATATTTCTCACCAAAAAAATGAATTGGAAAAAGAAAAAAATAGTTACAAGAATCCAATTTAATTTTTTCATAGAAAATAGAGATAAAATAATAAGAAAGATAAATGAAATATAATCAATAGAAAAAAAAGTTAATTTTAATCATACATGTACACGGAAGGTTAGAAGAAAGAAAGACTGAAAAAAATATTTATTTTTTGTGAAAGTCTCTCAAAATCTCGTGATTAATGAGAGACAAATTTTAAGATTTCGTATGAGTACTTTCTACTTAAACGTTAATATTCCAAAAACTTTTACAAAAGTTTCTAGAAGCCATTAAAATTTAAATACTGCAAACTTATAAAGATTTCTAAAAAGTTTTAATTGAATATACCCTAACTTTTAGAAATTTTAAAAGTTTATAAAAGTCTCAGTTAAATAACCGTGGCTTTTAGAAGTCTCAAAATGTTTCAATTGAATACCTCTAAACTTTTTAAATTCCAAAAAGTCATTCAAAGTATCAAATGAATACACCCGGTACATTGTTAGAATTTATAATATTTTAAAATTTATTAAAATCTAAACTGAGAAATCCCTATTATTTAAAGTTTAAATAGTGCAAAAACTTTTCATCAACTTAATAGCATTTTGGAGTAGAAAATGAAAAGTTGGGGATTGAAGCTGTAAATGGGATGAAAATTGAGGGTGGTAGCTGCAATGATTATAATTTTCAAGAGGAAAGTTCAAAAACTTTTTAAGGCAATTTCAAAGGTTGAACCCCAACCTTAAGGGCCCCCACCGACCCTGCCTTGGACCATCGTGAAGGAGGTAAATCACAGGATGTGCCTCCCAGGAGCCAAGGTGGAGAGCACATGGATAGGCCAAGGCTGTTAACCCATATGGTAACTCCCGCTTGCAACAAAGTCAATTTCACCTTGCGGGGAATCGAACTCTGCACACTGCCGCATTGAGCCCTATCCGCCCTCCCCTTTGTCACTGGGAGATATGCCCTGAAGGCTTTTTAAGGCAATTTCAATTTGACAGACTGATGATCAATAGTTATATAGGAAACCTCGAAATAGTTCTACTGCTACTCAACAGTATTCTAAAAAGCCACCTTGACATTAAGCCCGAAATAGTTTATCAGTTAATGAGCAAGGCACCCTTTATTAATTTTTTTCTTTTTTTAGAAGCCTTTTGTTTCACTTTAAAAACTAATATATGATGATATCTGCATTATATAATTATGATTCTGAAACTTATGCATAATACTCTTATAAATTTATTATTTGTTTAGTTGAAAGTTGAAACTATGAAGAAAATAGTCTATCTTTTACATTTTGAAAACTTTAAAAATTATATAATTGACTAACTACAGGAATTATTAAGCCCCAGTTTGACAAGAATTAAATTGAGTTTTTTTTTTTTTTGGGAAAAATGATTTTGAAATATTGTGATTATTTGGAAAATGTATCGTTTAAAAGTAGAAAAAAGTTTTGGTTTACGCACTAAGGGGATGTTTGTTTTTCATTTTTGTAAAAATGAGAATGAAAAATATAATCGTTATGAGCTCCACACAAAAGATAGAAATTCAAAATTGGCAGCTTGATGTGATTGATAACGATCATATTTTTCATTTTAATGGGTAAAAAATGGGAAACAAACGGGGCTAAATATTTTATTATGAGAATATATAGTTAAAAATGAGTTTGAGAAAAAAAGTTGTTTTAATGATTGTTTTACAAGGACTAAGTAAATATAATATTTTGTAATTTTAGATGTTTGACATGTATTATTTTATTATTGAATATTTTTTAGAACGACAAAAAATTTAAAAATAATATTAAAAATGAGACGCCTTTTTATGTATATGTCTCGTTTAAACTCGTAAAGTTTGAAACTTGGACTCCACAACTAATCATATTTTACGCTTTTCAAAACATCACTATTCATCTATTATACATGAATAATGTTATTTATTGACATCCTAGCCCCTGTTTGACAATTGTAATCTAAAAAAAAAAAAATTCTACAAGCTCATTTTTAACCACATATTTATATGGTAAAATATTTTGTACATGATCCAAAAAAAATTTATTTTTTAATCACACATTATCCCAAATTACTATTTAAAACTCTTTTTTTTTTAAATAAAATAAAAATAGAAGTATGGTTGTCGAACAGGCCTTATTATCACTTATATTTTAAAAAATGATGAAGTAAATTGTTGATGATAATGAAAATTGTATAGAATTTAGAAATATTATTTCATTTTGAAGCAGTCCAGATGACGCTAAAAATTGAACACACACACACTTAACGCTTGGCAACTTCCAGTGCTTTCCAATCCCGAGATTCTTAATTCTCTTTTCGGCAAAAAAATCAATGTTCTCTGGTAATTTATTACCCTTTTATCGTCCTTTCTTGCAAAAATTGTGCATCGAGACATGACATTATTTCTTCTCTAATAGCTGAATGCATCTGGGAAGTAGTTTTGCTATTTTCCTTTTATAGAATCTAGAGCAGTTAGTCCCCCAATTTTTTTGCTTTTATAACAACCAATTATTGATTTTCTGGTCAATTTAGAGATGTTCAAAATTCATCAGCTGTCAGTTAAACTCAGTGAGTTTGTTTGACATTCTGATTCAATTCTTAATATTGCGTTTGTTGGATGAGTTCCCTTAACTGGGATTTTCTTCCCGTGTCGGGGTAATTTTGTTTAGCTAAATTAAGTTTTTTCTAAGTCTGCATGCGGTAAACGATGTATATCTACTTCTCAGTTCAATCACGATCCTCTTGTTGATACATTGTGCATTTTCACGACTCTTTAACTCGTATATTCTGATATTGCAGCATGAATTTAGTTTGACTTGATTCATGTGCACGCAAATAGACCAAATTTAGAGTTTGTAATTAAGCAGGTTACAAAAGCTTGCAGATGATTTTTCCATTTGGCCTTGATGTGGCTTTCCATTTTTGCATCACAACTTTCATCCTTTTATTCTTTGCTCAAAGAAGCAATGTTCCTCTGAATTGCTTTGCTGACTGTAAACTGTTTTTCCAGTTTGATGCACATGAAGGATAAGTGGATAACACAAGCGGCATAAGTGAGGATCTTTCCTCCCATAACAACAAAACAAAGAAGCTGAAAAGACAGAGAGTTCTTTGCAATAAAGACGCCATGCCTCGGAGTAAAATTTGGACCAATGGACTTATTTTTTATTTTGAATTTGTGCGAGTGCATAAGAACTCAATTGTACCAAAATCTTTTCCGAAGCACCGGTCATCTCATCATGTATATAGTTTAAATGCAAAGAAGCCAATGGACTCTTGTGGAAGGACTTGGCCCATTTCTCAAAAAGTAGATGGCAATAATTTACTTTTCTGCAAGTTTTTGATTTGTCTGTTATTAATTGATCCTTAGTATCTTGTGTTTAATATCGTGTTTGGGCTTTTCAGTGGTATCAGAGCTCTAAACTGGGGACAAGGTACCTGGATCTTGGAAGGAAGGTGCTGATCTGTTGCAGATCTGAAAATTTTTGGAACTGCTTTTAAGCAGGATTGAAGGATATCGAGTTTTTACAACTCGTTGGGTGAGATCTTTCTGAATCTTTTGGAAAATTTATTTCTAAATTCGGTTTCTGGATTTTTCCCTTTGACTTACCATACACCAAAAAGCCCCTAGAAAATATTCTTTGTCAAAGGCTCTTACGAGGCCTTGGGATCTGAGATAAATCCAGTACAGGTGTGCATCTGGAGGGTCTTTGAAGGAGAAGTCACTGAAACATAATTCTGTGATCTCTGATATTGTATTCCTTATCTTGTTTTTTAGTGTCTGTCCTTCTGTGTTAAAACCTGTGACACCGTTGTATTGTTATTACACAAAAACCTGAAATTAATTGTTTCTTGTCTTCTTGATTCATATCTGAGCACTCTGCGTTATTTTGATATGGCAACTACTAAGTTTGAAGTTGCTCAATTTGATGGAAAATGTGACTTTAATATGTGGAGTCAAAAGATGAAAGCCATACTTATGCAAATGAGATGTGATAAGGCATTAGATGACAGTTGACCTCAAGATATGAATCATGTTAGGAAAACTGAACTTGAAGAAGTTGCATGGAGTACCATTTTCTTGTATCTTTCTGATAATGTGATACGAACTATTGGTGAAACCAAAACTGCTTCTGAACTTTGGACCAAACTTGAAACCCAGTATGTTACTAAGACTATCCCAAATAAATGCTATCTGTTAAAATGGCTTTTTTTTCTTTTAAAATGGACAATTCAATTGTTTAGATGATAACTTGAATAAGTTTACAAAGTTTACCCAAGACTTAGCCAATTGTGATGAAAAACTTTCAAAAGATCAGTTGGTTGTAGTTCTGATAAACTCCATTAGTGACAGATATATAGACATTAAGATTGCTCTTGAATATGGAAGTGATGAACTTACTACTGATGTGATTATAAATGCCTTAAGAAATAAAGTATTGGAAATCAAATCTGAAACTAAGGATAATCACAGTGGTGACACCCTTATGGCAAAAGGAAAGGGGTTCAGTAAACCAAGCTATCACTCTAAGAACCTTAATGAGAATAAAAGCCAAATCCAAGAACAAGGCTAAAGGGAAAAAATGTTTCTACCATGGGAAACAGGGTCACTTCATTAAAGACTGTTATAAGAAGAAAAATGATCTAAAAGAAAAGAAAGTTGAGGGTGGGAATGCTGCCTTAGCATTCAATAAGGATAAAATCGAAGATGGATTGGTCCTTGTTAATGTTGAAAAGAAGCTAAATAATGAATGAATTCTTGAATCTGGGTGTCCTTCCACATGTGTCCAAACAAGAATAGTTTTCTTGACTTTGAAAAGACAATGGGGTGGGCAGGTTATATTGGGAAATAATATGACATATAAAATAAGTGGAATAGGAACCATAAAACTGTTATTAGAAAATGGTAATGTCCTAAATTTAAAAGGAACCAGGTACGTCTCAGACTTAGAAAGAAATCTGGTGTCTCTAGGAATGCTTGATGATATGGAGTTTGACATTAAAATGGGTCAAGGACATATGAAAATTCTTAGGGAAAATGACTTGGTCATTACTGCCCCTAAGAGACATGGTCTCTATTTTCTTGAAGCAAAACTTTTACGTGGTTTGACTACTGTTGCTTTAACTGATAACTTTACCTTTGCAAAGTTGTGGCATGAAAGGTTAAGCCGTATTGACAAGAAAAGTTTAAAAGCCTTACAAAACAAAAGAGTTTTTGGAAATCAAAATCTTGGTGGAATTGGTATTTGTGAAAAATGTGTGATAGGAAAAAAAGTTAAACTTCCTTTCTTACTTGGAATTCATTAGTCTAAACAAATACTTGAGTATTTGCATGCTGATTTGTGGGGCCCAGCCTCAGTGACTACCTTGTCCAGCTCTAAATATTATCTTTTAATCATTAATGATTATTCAAGGAAAATCTGGATTTTCTTGTTAAAATCAAAAGATGGAACTTTTTCTATCTTCAAGGAATAGAAAATTCAGATTGAAAATCAAACTGATAACAAAATAAAGATCTTGAGAACAGACAATGGTTTGGAATTTTGCAATTATGAATTCAATAATTTTTGCAAAGAATGTGGCATAGTAAGACATAGAACAATTACTTATATCCCTCAACAAAATGGTATAGCTGAAAGGATGAAGAGAACCTTGTTGAACAAAGTGAGATGTATACTTCTAAGTTCTGGTCTGCCTAAACTATTTTAGGGGTGAAATAGTAAAAATTGCTGCATATTTAGTTAATAGAACTCCAACAAGTGCTCTGAATTATGATATTCCTGAATCTGTATGGTCTAGAAATCCTGTTGATTATTCACATTTAAAATTTTTTTGATATGCTGCCTATGCCCATCAAAATATTGGAAAGTTGGAACCTAGATCACTTAAGTGTGTTTTTCTAGACTATGGTGAAAGTGTAAAAGGGTACAGATTATGGCTTTACAATGAAAAGGGCTATAAAGTAATTGTTAGAAGAGATATAGTTTTTAATGAATCTATTATGCGAGGTTTAGAAAGAAATGAGAATAATCTGACTGAAAAAGATGTTCAAATTGAGGTGGAGAAACTTCATAGTGAAACTGATTCTCATGTTCCTACATTAACTTAACTTGATCGAAATGAAAATAGCATCACAGCTGAAACTGAAAACAATCAATCATCTGATATTGATGAACAAACTGATTTTGCAAATCCTCCCCTAAATGAATATCAGTTAACTAGAGATAGGGAGAGAAGGCAAATTAGAATACCTTCTAGATTTGATTGTGATAATTTTGTTTCACTGTTTACCTATCAAGAACAATTTGAAAATGAACCAAGCTCTTATAATGATGCCATTAATTACAAAAATGCTAAAAATTGGATAGCAGCTATGAATGAAGAAATGTCATCTCTTCTTAAGAATAATACTTGGGAACTGGTAAAGAGACCAAAGAATCGAAAGTTGATCGATTGTAAATGGATTTACAAGATAAAAGAAGGAAAGGGAGGAAACAAAAGTGTAAGATATAAAGCAAGATTTGTTGCTAAGGGTTTTACACAGAAAGAGGGTGTAGATTACAATGAAATCTTTTCCCCTGTTGTTAAGTACACCACAATCAGATGTATTCTTGCCCTTGTTGTTCAGTTTAAGTAGGAACTGGATCAGTTAGATGTTAAAACTGTCTTCTTGTATGGTGACTTAGATGAAAAAATTTATATGAAACAACCTGTTGGTTTTATAAAAGGTGATTCTGAAAAAGTTGTATGTCTTTTAAAGAAATCTTTGTATGGTTTAAAACAAGTCCCACGGCAATGATACAAAAGATTTGACACCTTTGTACTGAAACTTGGCTTTCAAAGAAGCAACTATGACATATGCCTTTACTGTAGAGGTAATGGAGGTAAAAACTCTTTATACTTGGTACTTTTTGTAGATGATATATTACTTGCCAACTGTGATAAGTCTGAGATTGAGTTTATTAAACAGAAACTTAAATCTGAATTTGATATGAAGGATTTAGGAGCTGCCAAAAAGATTCTTGGTATGCAGATTTTTAGAGACAAAGAAAAAGATATAATGTTCTTAAATCAACATGATTAGGTGAATAAAATTTTAAAAAGGTTTAATATGCTTGATTGTAAATTTGTTACCTTACCTTTTGCAAATCATTTCAAGCTCTCTACTAATTTCTGCCCTAAAACTGATGAAGAATATGATAGAATGTCGAATGTACCTTATGCTAATGTGATTGAATCTGTGATGTATTTGATGGTATGCACAAAACCTAATCTTGCATTCAGTATTAGTATACTTAGCAGATCTATGATTAATCCTGGGGAAGAACATTGAAATGTTTTGAAATTTCTTTTAAGATACTTGAAAGGGACATCTAACTATGGTATCATGTTTAAATTGGATAAAGAATGGGTAACTTTAAAGGGATTTATTGATTCAGACTTTGCTGGAAATAGAGATAATAGGAAATCAACTTCATCCTATTTCTTTACCTTAAGTGGTACAGTGATTCGTTGGAAATCTCAACTTCAAAAGATTGTAGCTTTATCATCTACTGAAACAGAATATATTGTTGCTTCTGATGCCTTTAAAGAAGGAATTTGGCTAAGTGGATTACTAAAGGAACTTGGTTTTGTTGATGAAAATGCAACTTTATATTCAGATAACCAAAGTGCTATACATCTAAGTAAAAATCTCATGTATCATGATAGAACTAAACACATAGATGTCAAATATCATTTTATAAGGGATATAATTTCAAAAGGAATTTTGAAAATTGGGAAGGTTGCTACTCAGGTTAATCCTTCTGATATGGAGATCAAGATAATACCTTTAAACAAGTTTAAAAACTATCTAAAGATATAATCTATTGATACATTGTAATTTTTTACAGGTACTTTTGGAGCGTATGAAATAAGAGAATGTAATATGCTCTTGGCTGCACTATGACCTGAAAACTATGGTAGCAAGGTGGAGAATGTTGTGACTCGAACCCGGTTCTTTATGCTCCCATAATTTTCAGCTAAAGACGTTTTATGGAAATGAGATTTTATAAAGTGATCTTTACACTGGATGTTAACACTTGGCATATCATGAACCATTGGATGAGTCATTTGGTGATATAAATACACTTGGATGGTTTGTTTGGCCACAGATTTTTCTTTTGCCTTTTCATTTCGAGAGAGTTCGTCTTCTCTGAGTGGCTAAGGTTTTCTGATTCGCCATTATTTTTGAACATCTCATTTGAAATGATATTTTGATAGTTTAGCCATGAATACGTGTGATTTCTTGAGTGAAATATGTAATAGTAGTGAGAACTATTATTCTGGGTTCGTGAAGTTAGATCTGCAGTTTCTTGTGTGATTCGAGTCAGATCTGTTGGTTCTTTGTGAAGAGATAAGTCTCTTATACTGTATTCTGGTATTGACTAAACATTTGTAACCTTTGTTGCCAGTTTAAGGCATTATAGTGCAATCAAGCAATATCTGTTCTTGAATAGATGCTCAACATGGGACTAGGTGTTAAAAAGGTCACCGAACCTCCGAGGCTTCGGCCGAAAAATTCTTTTGTGTTTAGTTTTACATTCTGGAAGTTTTTTATTTGTCTGTTATTAATCGATCCTTAGTATCTTGTGTTTAATATTGTGTTTGGGCTTTTCAACTCTTAATTAGACTGCTTCCAATCATTGGGTTCCAATTGGGTGGGCTAGAATTTCTGAACTTGTCAAAACAGTGCAAGTTGATGCAGGGTTGTGCACTCAGCAGTTCAATTTCTTAGGTGATGAGGATGTGGTAACTGTTGCTGAGTTAGCTGCCCCATACTGGGAACACACAGCTGGGCCGATACGGTGGTGCCATCTTGCTGCAGGTCACCCTTCTGTGGATGCATGGCTCAACAATGCCCCGTGGTTACATCCTGCGATTAGTGTTGCTTTGAGAGATGAAAGTAGATAGATAAGTGATCGGATGAAACACCTTTTATATGAGGTATATCCCCTAACGATTCTAGCAAATTTCTTGCTTTATGAAATTTAACTTTAATTTGAGTTCCAGATAGTTTTCTGCGGAATTTGTGAGATGAACTTTACCCTTATGGATCTAACATTACTATTTACTATCTAGATTTTCATCCAGCCATGTAAAGACATGTTTACATGCATACCCTAAATGTTTCTTTCAGAGAGTGTTTGGCACCCATTTTTAAGAAAAAATGAATTTTAGAATGATAGATTGATAAAGAATATGTAGATGAAAAGTTTTCTATTTATGTATAATATTATTTTAATGAAGAATGTGTGGTTGAAAGGAAGAGGGAGAAAAATGGGAATCAAATGGGGCTTCAGTGTTGTAAAATTCGAAATTTGGCTGACTTCAACTGGGATGTTTGTTATGTTGATTATCTCAACTTTAGTATAAGCTGTTCCTTGCTCTAACAAGTTTGTGAGAGAGTTCAAAATGTGAAAGTTTTTTATTTCATTTTTCAGAACTTGTAAGTTCATTTATCCAGTTAATGCAAACATCTACAATATGTTTATTTGATGAGAATGAAGTTGAACAAAAGCAATGCAAGAGTTCTGACCTGATATTGCTGACTTTAGAGATTAACATGTGTGGGTTTCATTCAATAAAGAGCTTTAGTTGCAGTGTAAGTAAAAATGATATTTTCGGAACATATATGGAATGCTTTTGGAAGAGTTGTTCTATAATTATTCTTTATGTACCAGGAGGTTTTATTAACTTTGAATGGATACAAATTCAAATTTATGTGCCATAAGGAGACTACTTCAGCCTGGCACTGTTCAACCTCCGAACGTAACGAAATTTAATATGCACGCAATCTGATGTTGTCAAAACATGGACTTAAGTTGCTGATGATTTTGACTCAATACTCTGTACCCAGCTTTCCATTTTTGTCCTCTCAGAATGATTATTGTTGACATAGATTTAATTGTACATCTACCAAACTGTTATTTAAAGAAATTAAACTAGAGGGATTGATGCTTTGTGGCTTTGATCGTTTGGTTCATATTTATTCAGTAAAGAAGTAAAACGTGGTGAGATTCGTCATACATTTGGGTTCCTAAGTCCTTATCTAGATAATTGCCATGGGAGAAGCTCGAGTTATATTCTTCGTCATCATATATCGAGTGGACTCTTGTTCACTTTCAAATTGCTACTAAAAGAAGATTTCATAAATTTATTATCGTACCACAAGTTCAAAAAGTGATTAGCTTCATTACAATCTTCATGAATGTATCTAATGCATCTTCGACATACTCCCTTGTATTCACAAAGAAAGTGATATCTCTACGTTGACGTCACTCACATTCGCTGCCCTCAAAGTAGATGGTGAAATGATCTCTTTTTTAGCACCATACATTTCCTTAAATTCACTTTACAGTTAACACTAACAGATTTTATTGGCAGCAAAAGAAGAGAACATTATTATGACAATTTTCCACGTAGCTTAGCAGAATCTGTGCACCATAAAATAGGGCCTAATTAAAAGCAGTCCATGTACTGTAGGCTTGTATTAAGATCCAATCTCAATCTCAGTTTGGAAACTTACAAAAAGGGAACAATATATAAATTCTACATATAAGAAATATATTTCAAAACTAACGAACTCCATAAATTTTTTCAAAAATCAAATGATAAATCAATTTATTAAATTTTTAATTATAATATAATGCAACTAATCACACCAAATTTTCAAATCCAAGCCCTTCTCTTTCTTTCTCTACTCTCTATCTTCTCCCTACCCATTGGAGGCGGCTATCGGCTTTGACGATTAATCCAGCTCCGACGATAGAAAAATCTTCAAAAATTGAAAACAATTTCTCTCTCTATATTTCACTGTAGAAAAATCTCTAAAACTTTATTTGTGACCAGATTTATTGTTCATGACTATACCTGTATTTTATGAGAGTACCGTGTTCAAATTTGCTTTCGCTGTAACTGTATGTGGCCGTCTAATTTGTAAGTATAAGTAACTAATTCACTTACCTATATTATCTGTGATTTAACTGTGACAAAATTTGTCTTTGATGTGATTAATTGTTATTATTCAATGTGACTGTATGTGACCGGGTCAATCTTAAGTATGACTAAGTCACTATCGGTCACAATCAACAAAAAATTAGTGACAAAGAATCACAAAAAACATATACTTGATCACATGAGGTCACTACAAACAAATCTGCACACACCTCACCAAGACCACGCCTCCTACACCATCATCAATAGAACCACCAACAATAACAGATCAAAAAATTATCGACATCATTTGTGAAACACCAATAACCATCCCTAACTATTTTCAAAGAAGAACGAAGAAAAATCAATATCCACCCTCCCAAACCATGTCGACAACAGGTAAGATTACAAAACCACCTCAAGCAATAGTGGCGAAGCAACAACGACGACCTTCATCATCAATAGAAGATCATATCAAATCAGAAACGAATCGCGAAGAAACCACCACATACAGATGTGCGTTTTGCAGCGACACCCAACACATGATGTTTTATGTTGTGCTCAGCCATTGGAAGAGAAGTAGTGGTGTTGGAATGAGCCACTGGAGAAGAGAGAGGAGCAGCAAGAAGAGAGTTAGAGATAGGATAGAGAGAGAATGGGTAATGGAGAAGAGAGAGATGATAAGAAAAAATGATTTGGGGGGTTTTGGGGTGTGATAGGGTGGGGGTTGGGGTGTGTATGTAAATTAATTTAATTTTATAATTTTAGTTAACCTTATTTATTATCTGATTTTTGGATTTAAAACTAATCCCCTTTATTTATGAAATTGGTCTTTAAATGTAAGTTTGTTGGTAATTTTTCCTTAAAAAATACTCTTAAAATTAGGGATTTTTGAAAAATCATATGAAAAGCCTTTTGAAAATAAAAATTATTGTATAATATTACTTTTTTATAAAAATTGTGTTGAAGCAATGTCACTTTAAAAAGTTAGGTGTCATTTTTTTTAAAAATTGATGTTTATCACTAAAAAAAAGTAATAAAAATCAAGAAAGTGACCTAAAAAAGTGATAAAAAAAAAGTGACAGAAATTCAAAAAAAGTGATGAATTCAAAAAAGTGACAAACAATTAAAAAGTGACAAAATTTTGAAGAAAGTGCTAAAAAAAAGTAAAAAATAATATGTAAAATTAAACATTACTTGTTTTTATTAAAAAGTGGTATAATATCACTTTTTTAAAGTTAAGTTTCACTTTCTTTACTACACTTTCATTAAAAAGTAATGCTTATCATTCAAAAAATTAATAAAAATTTCAAGAAAGTGATAGAAAAAATAACAATACAAAAAGAAATTGATAGAAATTCATGAAAGTGACAAATATTAAAAAAGTGACAAAATTTTTTAAAAATTACAAACACTAAAAAATTGATAAAATTTCAAAAAAGTAATAAAACACCAATTAAACATTGGTTTAATAAAATGACAAAAATTAAAAAAAATGACTATACACTAATCAAAACGTTAAACATCTTTTAAGGCAATTCACCACCACCATCACTAGCACCATCTACCAACACAGCCAACCTATTGACTTCCACTTAAGCCCATCTTATAAAAATTCGATGTTCAATCAAGTAAGAAAAAACAAAAATTCTAGTGAAAAAGAAAAGGATTCCCATCTCACCATCCACATTAATAAAAGGCCAAATAGTGTGTGTATTGGAAAAAAAAAGTGAGTTTATAGACATTGAATTCAAGAAGAGTGAGTTACTGCATAAATGCTTCGGGTGTCTGTAAAAACTAATACAGAAACAAGAAAATAATTTAAAATAATTAATGGTCTCATGTTCATGTTCAAACTCATCATCAAAATATAGGCCACACAACAATAACTAAAGCACAAACAAGCAAATTGAACACGTGAGAAACAAAACCCTAGAATTGAAATTAATAATAACAAAAAATTCCCCGATTAAGCTGAAGCCCCAAATTTGAGATAATAATTTTGCTACCTCTGCTAAATACTAGCACCCCTTGCATGATTAATGTCCCAGTTTTGAAAGATTCGAAGGAGCCTTCCAAAAGTTGAAAGCACCATCACTAGTACCACCATAGCAAGAAAGAGACAGATGAAACATATAAGAAAACATACGAGGAACTAGAAAGAGAAGGAATTGATGAAATTCAAGTCAAAGAAAGAAAATTGGGAGGTGATGTTATGAAAATAGGAGACAAGGGTGCAACAGTTGAGGTTCCGGTGTGACTAGGTTTCACGGGGTGCCTTTCTTCTTAGCACAGAAAGGGACACCGTGCGGCAGTAGTCTGTTCCGCTAGACTACCTTCCGCCTTTTCTCGATCGTGTCGGGACGAAAAAAATTTGATTACAATTTTGTAGAAAGCTTACAATAGAGAATTTGAATACATTGAAAGTAAATTGAACATTAATTGATGAAAACTGAACATTATAATTGATAAAAGCAGAAAATTACAATTGCTGGTATAGGAGGTGGACACCAGTGAGCTTGAAAGATTTTTGAATGATTAATATCCCCTATAATAGCATTTTGAACAAAAACCTAAGTGACAGGAGTAAACGTTTAAAAGACGAGGAATCATACTAAACATTTACTAATATCAGAGCTATTTTACAACTGAAATAACTATTACAATGAAAAGGAAATTACAACTGAAACTTGAATTAATATTTACAATGTGCGGTCGAAATTGAGCAAACTGCGATTGCGATAGTGTCAAGGGGCTAAATAAAGCTGTGGTCCTTGACATTCTCCCCCATTTGTTTTGGCGACATTCTCGGTGCCATCAATGCATGATATGCTTCAATTAATGGTTTGAGGGCTTCGAGATCTTTTTCTCTTTCCCAAGTATTCTCCTCGCCGCTGCATCCAATCCATTTGACTAAGTATTCCTGATGATCTTTTCTAGAAGTTCAAGTGATTCGATAGTCAAGAATAGTTTCAGCAACTTTCTTTCCAGCTTTCTTCAGTTCAAACACAGGTCGCTTTTGCTCATTTCTAGATGCGTCCTCCTTATCCGCAAAGTATGGCTTCAACACACTAACATGAAGGACCTTGTGGATTTTACACCATGAAGGGAGTTCAACTCTGTATGCAACTCTTCCAATCCTCTTCACGATGGGTAATGGTCCAATATATTTTGGCGTCAATCTTGAGTCCTTCCCTTTTGTTGGTTTGTAAACATTTCTATCGGGAAGCTTAACTATTACTAGATCTCCAACATTGAATTCAATGAAACGACGCTTTAGATCTGCGGTCTTTTTATACCATTTTTTAGCTTTCTCAAGATAACTCCAAACAATTTCAATATTTTGTTTCCACTCTTGAGAAAAGTTCTTTGCTTGAGGGGACTTGGTACTTCGTTCGATATCCACTGTATAAAGGAGTAGTGGTTGCTGGCCAGTAACAATCTCAAAAGGACTTTTATTGGTAGAAGAGCTCTTTTGGGCATTGAAGCAAATTTGAGCCGCATCCAAAAGTTTTACCCAATTTTTCTGCGAAGTAGAGATAAAGTGCAGAAAATATTCTTTTACCCTAGAATTGAAGCGCTCGTCTGTTCGTCAAATTGTGGGTGAAAACTAGAACCCATGCTCAAAGTTGAACTAAGAAGTTTAAACAACCTAGTCCAAAATATGCCGGTGAAATGAGGATCTCGATCACTGACGATGTCCTTAGGCAGTCCCCAGTATTTGACAATATATTTGAAGAAGAGTTAAGCTGTCTCTTCCGCGGATATATACTTAGGCGCTACAATGAAAGTTGCATATTTTGATAGATAGTCCACCATGACGATGATAGTGCCAAAATCCTCAACTTTTGGCAACCCAATAATGTAGTTCATTGATACACTTTTGAATGGCCGGGTTGGGACGGAAAGGGGCTCCAGCAAGCCCGCCTTTTCTGATGATCTGCCTTATCTTACTGACAAATAAGATAGGTTTTTACATATGTTACAATGTCATCCTGCATTGAGGTCAGTAGTATGCATGTTGCAGTAGTGCAAAAGTGCGTTCCTCTTCGAGATGCCCTACCCAAATTGTGTCATGACATTCTGTAATTAGTGATTTCCTCAGATCTCTGCCCTTAGGAACATATAGGCGGTCTCCCTTTGTCTTCACTAGTTCTCCATTGAGCCAGAACTGTTGAGTTTTACCCTGCTTGATGAGGTCGACCAAATATTGGGTAGCCGGGTCCTTCTCCATAAGTGCCCGAATTCGCTCTATAGTGTTCGTGGAGACGGCGCTCCCTGAAAGAGCAGTTACGGAGCAGATGGTCACCAAATCGGCCCGTCGACTAAGAGCATCAGCAACATGATTACTAGAGCCGAGACGATACTCTAACATAAAATTGAACTCTGAAAGGAATTCTTGCCAACGAGCCTGTTTGCTCGATAGTTTTGGTTGGGACATGAAGTGACTAACTGCAGTGTTATCTGTCCTCACAATAAATGGAGACCCAAGCAGATAGTGATGCCATCCTCTGAGACAATGGATTACTGCCAACAATTCCTTTTCATGTGCCGAGTAACGACATTCTGTCTGATTTAACTTCCGGCTCTCATATGCTACAGAATGTCCTTCTTGCATGAGGACTTCACCAAGTGCAAAATTTGAAGCATCTATATGAATTTCAAATGGTCTAGTCATATTTGGTAAGGCTAAAACCAGGTTCGTCCACATGGACTTCTTCAACCTTTCAAAAGCAGTTCGGCATTGAGTTGACCAATCTCAATCCTTATCCTTCTTTGTCAATTCGGTAAGTGGTAGTGCAATGTCTGAGTAGCCTTTCACAAATTTTCGATAGTAATTGCATAACCCAAGAAATGAACGTACATCATGTACGATTTTTGGTGGTTGTCAATTTTTTATGGCTGTAACCTTCTTCGAACCCATGCGGATTTTACCCTGTTCAATGATGTGACCCAAGAAACTGATAAATGTCTGAGCAGATGAGCATTTAGACGGCTTGGTATAGAGTTCATTCTCCCGTAGCCGATTAAAAACTTGCCTCACATGTTGGACATGTTCCTCCAATGTCTCTCTGTAGATTACTATGTCATCCAAGTACACCATGACAAAATCATCTAAGAACCCGTGAAGTACCTGATTTATCATAGTACAAAATGTTGCTGAAACGTTTGTCAAACCAAAAGACATCACTTTAAATTCAAAGGCTCCAGATCTAGTTACCACCGTAGTCTTTGCTTCATCTCCCTCTTTGATCCGAACTTGCCAGTATCCAGACCTAAGATCAATTTTGTGTAATACTTCACCCGACTCAATCGATCAAAGCAATCCACAGCCAGTGGGATAGGATAGCTATTCTTTACAGTAATCTTGTTCAAGGCTCGATAGTCGCAGGACATTCTAAGAGAACCATCGGCCTTTTTTCTGAAACAATACAGGAGCTCCGTATGGCGACTTCGCAGGCACAATGATTCCACTCTCTAACATTTCTCCCAATTGTTTCCTAAGCTCTTCAAGCTCAGGCTGAGACATACGGTATGGTGCCCTGGCGGGAGGTTTGGCGCCTGGAATAAGTTCAATCTTATGATGAATCGTCCTTCTTGGTGGTAATTTCTTTGGTAACTCGTCCGACATGATGTCCTCAAATTCCTGAATAAGCCTTTTAACGGGTTTTGGAATAGGACCATTCGCCTCTTCGATCTCCTCTAATTGAAGAGTGCACAAAAAAGAATGTTCATTTTTCTTAAAACCCATACTAAATTGCATGGCTGAGATACTCTTTTGGCCCATCCTCCTAATCTGTGTAGGGATGACACACGGCTTATTACCCATCATCATTAACGAATCGGAATATAGCAACACTACTGTCTTAGTATCCCAAAGAAATTACAATCCTAGAATAAGCTTGAAATTATCCATCTGAACTGCAGATAAATTTGTCCTTCCCTCGAAAGGACCTGCTTTGATCAACACCGATTTCGCCAGTCTAGCTATTAGTTGAGCAGCGGAGTTGATTGCTTTGACTTTTCCACTACCTTTTTCCAGACACAGGTTCGAGCCGCTCTACTTCGGCACATGCAAGGTAGTTGTGGGTATCACCAGTATCCACCATAGCCCTGATTGGCTTCCCATTGATTTTTACATCAATGTACATTAAGCCTCTGGCCCTACAAATTTGAGCCTTCACTTCTTCCATCTTTGCCTCTTTTAATGGGATATCATCCTTTTCAGTAACCCGATGCAACAGTGTGTTGCACCGATGTGAAAATGCCCCAACTACGTTCTCATCCTCTTCGTAGTCGGTCTCACTATGACAATTAGCCTGCGGGGCCTCTTACTTTGAACTTGACCTGCCACTTGCTAACTGACAACATGCATTTACCATCCGCTTCTGAGGACACTCCGACACCCAATGAGTTCCTTCACATAAAAAGCACTTCAATTTGGAAGTGGCATCAGTTCGGCCCTCCGCTGCTTTTCCTTTGTTCCAATTGTTACTGTTGCTGCCGTTAAAATTTCATTGACGGCTATTATGATAATTTTCCTGAAAGTCACGGGTGCTTTGATAGGCTCATTCTCTATTCAGAGAGTGACGCTCTCCCCCATTTGGGTTCGAGCTGGGTCTGTAAGGTCTGTTACCACCTCCAATTGCTTGATTACTCCCCGAAGGTCAATCTTTTCTAAATTTTGTTTGGTAGTCGCTCAAGCATTCAGCGACTCTCATGGCCGTGCTCAAATCAGTAACTTTCTATCTTTGAAGTTCCGTGCGTGTCCACGGTTTCAGCCCTTCCATAAAGGTGAAGAGTTTATCCTTTTTCGACATATCTCGAATATTCAGCATATGCCCTGAAAAGCATTTCACATACTCCCTGATAGAGCTCGTGTGTTTTAGGTCTCGAAGTGCCCGCCGAGCCTGATACTCGACATTTTCTGGGAAAAAGTGCGATCTGATCGCTTCCTTGAGGAGATTCCAAGAATCTATTCGAACACTGTTGACCTGAATGTCAGCATATTTGGTTCGCCACCATAGTTTTGCATCTCCACCCAGATACATGGTAGCTGTGGTTACCTTTCTAGCTTCATTTTCGATCGAAGCTGCGAGAAAGTACTGTTCCATGTCAAACAAGAAGTTTTCAACTTCTTTTGCATCACGTGCCCCTCCGTAGGTACACGGTTCAGGAATTCTGAGTCTAGGAGCATACTCAGGTACGGGAGCTTGCTCATTACCCACCGCACGTTGGAATACTTGCAATTAAGCTCTCAACGCTTCCATTTCATCCTACAGATCAGGAATGATTGCAGCAGTTTTAGTCATTGCTGCGCAAGCCCTTTAGCTTTCATCCAGTTGGATGTGTAATCCACGAATCTCGGATTCGGCCATCTTGACTTTTTCCTCGAGACCTTCCAAGGCATGGCACAACCTAGTAGTTGTCTCATCAAGCGCATCTACGCGCTGTTTAGTAGTACCCTTCTTTTGAGGCTCTGCCACTTCAGTGGTGTGGGATGTAATTGGATCCATAGCTTTCTTATCAAGGGTTGTGAGCTGCAGCTTTGATACCAACTTTCACGTGGTGCCTTTCTTTTTGGCACAGAAAGGGACACTGTGCGGCAGTAGTTTGCTCCGCTAGACTACCTTCCGCCTTTTCTCGATCGCGTCGGGACGAAAGAAAATTTGATTACAATTTTGTAGAAAGCTTACAATAGAGAATTTGAATACATTGAAAGTAAATTGAACATTGATTGATGAAAACTGAACATTACAATTGATAAAGGTAGAAAATTACAATTGCAGGTGTAGGGGGCGGACACCAGTGAGCTTGAAAGATTTTTGAATGACTAATATCCCCTATAATAGCATTCTGAACAAAAACCTAAGTGACAGGAGTAGACGTTTAAAAGACGAGGAATCATACTAAACGTTTACTAATATCATAACTATTTTACAACTGAAATAACTATTACAATGAAAAGAAAATCACAACTCAAACTTGAAGTAATATTTACAATGTGCGGTCAAAGTTAGGCAAACTGCGACTGCGATAGTGTCAACAGGCTAAGTAAAGCTGCGATCCTTGACACTGAGTGTGATTTGTGGGATGTGGATTATAATATGGAGGAAGGAAATTACATAATTTTTCATTCATAAAAGTGTCCATACACTCACATGGGTGGGATCCACTCAAATATTTTATTCAAGTGGATCACATCTCATGTGAGAGTATGGACACCTTTATGGATTAAATTTTTTTTGTACAACTATATTTATTAAATAGGGTGTAAGAATGTTTTAATCTTTTTAGTGTACAAGCCCTTGTTTGATTTCCTTTATTTTCAAAATACATTTTTACCTCACTTCTTTCAAATCACACATTTTCCAATAAAATTATATTATATGTAAATTTGAAACTTTTTTTAATCCATACTCTCCATCAATTTATTATTTTAAAATACATTCTCGTAATAGAAAAGTGGTTCAAACAAGCTCTAAATCTAATTTGTTATTTTTTAGAGTAATGGGCTTAATTTTCTCATTGTGGTTTATTGAACACTTGAATGGCCCATAGTTAGACCCTGTGGGCTTAAAATCGACAAATTTGATTAGAACTCTACAAATTCCCATTCTTATAAGCCATGTAAAGCCTAATTATTGACAGAGCAATCGGAGGTGACAAGCGGCTGAGGGTTTCTGTTGCACTGATTTCTACTTCATCACCAAACTTGGACGGTAATATCAGATTTATTTGTGTAAAAACTAGCCTTATATGTTGATTACGCACTCGATTTTATTATTCTGAATGATTCAATCTTTGTTGTTTCCTGATGGTAATCTTCCTTAGCTACGATTTTCTCGACAATATCTCTCTTGGATTTTTTATGGGGTAGTTTATGGTTTCTCCCCTGCTTTAGAACTAGCTGCCTCTCAAATGTAATTGGTCAAAACCCAGGACCTAAAAAAAAAAACGATTTCGACTGCCACCAACGGCTTGGTGCCAATTCCATTTATACGTATTTATTTTTTCTTAATTTGTTTCATATTTTTAGATTTCTTCTAGTTTTGATTGCGGATTATTAATCTTGTTATCTGATTGCTGTTTTGACAAGTTACTGAGTTAGTATTTTGTTAGATTGCAATTGAATTATAATTTTTCAAGATGGTTTTTGGTTATCTATGCATGATTTTATAAAAATGTTTATTGACATGTGCGGAGGATTAATCCTTGATCCCCTATTCTTATATCCGATTCAGCGTTTTAAGACTTTGATCATGCTTTATGATGATTTGAAATAAAATTTGTTAATTTTGCGACTCTTTTTTAGAGTTGATGGAGCACGGGTCGTATCAAGATCAATCACAAGCAACATTTTCATTAACGGATGAGGATCACACACTAGCAAATTCTCTCAGATTCACTCTTAACCAAGAGTTAGTTCTACTTAAATTATTGTCCATTTTACTTGACCCCGAAAATTCGAAGTTGTCTTTATTTTATGTTTCTACATGTTATCCCAATTGTTAAAGACTGATTTTTCTAACACTTCATTTTATTAAACATTTCAACTATCTAATTTTATGTTTGTCACGATTTAAATATCCATTTTAGGCATGCATATTTTTGTTTAGTAAATAATTTGGAAGTCAAGGGTGGGTAATTCAGTGTTATTTTCTGCCTATTGCCTTCTTGTCTATCTCCATTGAAGTCTGAATGTTGCACCACGGAATCTTATAAAAAGAAAATTACTCATCAATTATATTTTTGCCGAGAGTTGTAAGTGATATTTCCTTTTTATTCGTTCTATTTCATATTAGATAATTTATGTGCGTCATGGGTTAACCAATCACATTTATATGGTAATTGATTGAACCAATTGAATTGATTAAGATGCAATTGATGTTTTCATTTCTTGTCGTGATAGGGTGAGCTGAAACTTTAATGACCTTTTTATCTGATTACATAGAGATGCACTCTCGTGCGGAAGAACATGTGCAAAATGCATTGAACTTATTTCTACATCAGATGTTGCCTTATTGATTTTTTCCCCCATGTATATGTCTATATTACAATTTCTTGCAAATGGCTTGTGTATTCGTGTTGCTTGTGTATTCGTGTTGTTGTAAGTTCAATAAATTCATTATGTAGACAACCTATTGCTCAATAACCTAGAATTATATTATGTTGCAGCCCCCGAGTAACATTTTGTGGGTACAGTATTCCGCATCCTTCTGATGCTCGTGTGAATATAAGAGTCCAGACGACTGGTAAGGTTTCCCAATCCTTTTATATTGAACATAAAATGAAGCTCTCAATTTTTTATTAACTGTATTTTCTTCTATAAGAATCCTATATCCGAATCTCATCTTGCTTTGAACAAGTTTGACTGAGGCTGGAAATGGGCACCATATGTTCGATATATGCATGTTTCTCATCCTAAGCCATACTGCCATACATGTTCTAAAGAACTGAAAATACATGTCTTGGGTGAATGTAAAAATCGTTCGACTTTATCACTCTCCTAAAAAAAAATGATCATACCACATAGCTGGCTGTTTTTAAGTAAAACTAGCAAATGTGTATGAACTAGTAGTCTTTCTTTGGTGAATGCATCAGCTTCTTGATTCAATGCAGGTGATCCAGCAAGTGAAGTGTTGAAAGATTCATGTCAGGATCTAATGCTTATCTGCCAGCATGTTAGAAGCACTTTTGATCAGGCAGTGGTCGACTTCAAGAATAAAAACAGCCTTGACGCTATGAATATTGGACCATAACAAGACTCTTTTTACCTTGAATATTTTTTAGGTAATGCAATGAACTTTTGACAAAGTTTTAATTTTATTTACGTATTATGTATTGTCAATTCTGGACTTGTATAAAGTAGGTGGGAACTTGCTTTGATTGTTCGGTTTTAGATACACTTGATAATGTGTTAATTAGAAATATTTGACTTTTATCTATTTTCTTACATTTAATGCTTAGCAATCTCTGAACCGATCTGCGAGTACCCTCTGCATAATCAATTTAGATTCAAAATTACGATCTCAAAAATAAAGACATTATATAATTTGCTTTTTGGCTGTGGCCATTGCACAAATAATTGATCCGCCATATGCAGTTTGCGAAGAAGCAAGCCACTCTATGCTCTCAACGTAAAAGATAGATGGTCACCTGATTCCCCAGACTTGAAAGTATCAATATCTTAGAAAAGGGAAAGAATCCATTGCACGGTATATTCCCTGAAGCAAGAGGGTATAGACCGAAATTTTTTGCTTATTGTGGGAAAGAGGCTTTCAACATTTAACTCCATAAACAGGCTTAACGATGAAGGGTCCCTGAGACTATAAATAAAACACTCCATCCAAGAATCTAATTACACATAGGGTAATACAACAAAATCTAGAAAAAGAGGGAGAATTACTGAATTAGTCGATCAATATAGAAGTTTGGAAAGTCTGAAGCAAAACCACAATTGAATGCCATTAATTTTTGAGAAAAAAAACTATTAGAAAGGGAATGATATGCACGCCTGAGCCAAGAACGATAAAGGTACTTTTGCGCCTCCGGGGTAGAGTCCAGTGGTGCAAAACACAGGAGTGATGTTATCTTACGCCTTACTAGCAGTCGCAGTGTGGGGATTTGATTCTTTATAGACACAGTGTACAGACAACTCTTATTCCCTGACATGTTGGGACACATCCCGTGTTTACCTCCCTCACAAAGCTCTAGGAGCGGGGTGGTGGGGGCCCTCAAGGTTGGGGTTCAATCTTCTTCTTTTTTTTTTTTTTTTTTTTTTTTTTTTTAATTTTTTTTTTTTTGAAAACAAAAATTAAAGAAGATGGACTAATTGATGCATTTGTTCAGATTTTTCCCTTTTTTTTTTCAACGAGCTAAAAAGAGGAAAAATTCACCCTTGATTGCTGTCTAGATAAATTCTTTTTGTGTTTTGTGTTGTTCAAAGGTTGTTGTGTATGAAAGGTGGTCATAGGGATTTGATGATAGAAGGGTGCGGCGTGTGTATGAATTAGATGAAAACGGCTGGTTGGAATGCTGATTTTTGGATTTGAGAATGAAATTTATTTAGCCAAAGGAAAAGAACTTGTTCTGACACCAAATTGACGTATGAGCATATTATATTGACAATGAACAATTGTAAAAAAGAAGAAAAGGAGGTACAATGAGAGAAGAATTGATGGCTGCATCCTGATATAATGCACTGAGGAGTTCGACTTCTACCAAACGTTTGATGTAATTACTACTAGGTTACAAATAAAGCTTCATTTTTTGGAACGTGCAATTGAAGATTCCTATTGTGAGTGAATAATCTGGACATTGAGCTGCGATCATCCACCTCTCCCCATCTTTTGCTGAAGGAGATCTTCTAAAATTTTGATCCAAAGTGAAAAATTTCTATCAAGCACCAAAAACTTCAACTGTTCATCATATTTTTTTTAAAAAAAAAATTAGGAAGTAACTTCATAATGGTATGGAAAGCAACAGCAATCTCTTTTGAAGAAAATCGGAACTAAACTACTATAGATCAGCAGATTGTTTTGTTTTATATTTAGGGCAATATAAAATTCAGAAAGCAAGTTGGAGACCTTTTGTACGACACTTGTCTTTTTGAAACTCTACTAAATATATTGTGATCATGGAATGAAATGGAAGTATAGAGAAAATTTGGTATCTTTACTTTTATGATATGATGAGGGAAAATAAGAATATATTCTTTCTTTTAATTGTCTTTCCTTGATGAATTCACCAAAGAAATAAATAAATGGAGCGAAAATGTAACTCGCCTATCTCTTACAGCCAGTCTTAGCAACGTGTAAATGCCATTACGCTTAATTCAAGTCAAACGAAATGAACATAGTTTGACTTAGAAAACGTGACTAGTAATCTGAAGAACACAGCGTTTCATCTTTCTTCCGCACCGAAAAATGGGCGACTGTATCAGGTGAGAAATTGCCCTTATTGTGCTTTGATAAATGCCTAAGACCGGCAGAATGGTATGTGATGGATATCGAGCGAATAACGGATGATAGTTTCAATACCGGAACAGGTTGTTGGAGTCGAAGCGGTGGCAGAGTGGGGTGGGGGTCTGCTTATACCTTTATCTGTTGCCAGACTACAAAATTCACTTTGTTTAATTCATTACATTGCCACCAAATTTGTAAAAAACATCGCAATTCACTCAAAACTCACATTGTATTCCATTATTTCACAACAATTGTACGTAGACATTAAACAATCTCAATTCAGTACGCTCCTTTTTCTCGAATTCACTTTCCGGGGACAAAGTTTGTGGCATAGGCCCATGCATTGTTGTTGACAGGGTCTGCAAGGTGGTCGGCAAGGTTCTCTAACGGTCCTTTTCCGGTAACAATGGCCTGAACGAAGAACCCGAACATGGAGAACATGGCCAACCTGCCGTTCTTGATTTCCTTCACCTTAAGCTCGGCGAATGCCTCTGGGTCGTCAGCAAGACCCAACGGGTCGAAGCTTCCACCGGGGTAAAGTGGGTCTACTACCTCACCTAGTGGCCCTCCAGCAACCCGGTAGCCCTCAACAGCTCCCATCAAGATGACTTGGCAAGCCCAGATGGCCAAGATGCTCTGAGCATGGATCAAGCTGGGATTACCCAAATAGTCAAGTCCACCTTCGCTAAAGATCTGGGATCCAGCCTTGAACCATACAGCCTCACCAAATTTGACACCGTTGCGTGCCAAGAGCTCAGGGAAGACACATCCAAGAGCTCCAAGCATGGCCCACCTACAGTGTATCACCTCGAGCTCACGGTTCTTGGCGAAAGTTTCTGGGTCAGCTGAGAGCCCAGCAGTGTCCCAACCGTAGTCACCGGGGAACTCGCCAGTCAAGTAGCTCGGGGGCTCACCGGAGAATGGTCCCAAGTATTTAACACGGTCGGGACCGTACCATGGGCTACCAGACGAAACTGGCTTAGAAGCAGTTTTCCTCATCGAGACTCTTCCATTGCCGGTAATATCGGAGGCAGACGGTGAGAGCTTCACAGCTGTTCCGGCGAACGATGGAGAAGAAAGAGCCATTGTAGAGGCCGCCATGGTGAGAAATTAATGTTGAAGCACAAGGATGTGATTTACAAAGTTTGTTGGTGATGAATGTGCATGTGGGCGTGACAGTTTTTTATAGGCAAGAGTAGTGGCTTCTCTTATCTTCACGAAATCTGTATCTGTGTTTTAATTGGTGTTTCAAGATTCTAATTTTGTTGCTTCTGAGTAAACTTGGCAATCTGCAGTCCATCAGTTTTTCAGGATTTTTTTAGCACTGATAACTACATTGATATTTTGGATTATTGCAATCAAATCTATTTCATATGTGAAAAATTGAAATTCCCATTATATTACCGGGTTAGAGGGTACTAGACTCGATAGGCAAAAATCGTCAATATTTTTGGTTTGCACATTGAAATGATTTGATATGGTTTGAATTTTAACACAAATCATTTTAAATTGTTTTATTGAACTGTTTTCATTCCAAAGGTACTAGACAAACAAGTTATTCTTAGACAAGTTAAGTCAACTCATTGAGCACTGAGATACATAATTTGAAGCCCGAACTAGAAGAGGCTTTCTTTAAATTGTGCAAATCATTAAAGGCAGAGGGACGGGACCATCCCCTCCAATAGGGGGGCGCCTTGTTTTTGGCCCTGTCCAAAAAGCAAGATTCTTGTGCAAATAGCCTTGTATAAATAGTTCTTATATAAGCCCGACATTGTAAGTGTCCATTATATCAAGTCACATTTAAATCAACATTGTCACATTTATAGCATCAAACCTACAAAAATAAGCATCCAGTCAAAGTGCCAAACTTTGCTAGTGAATGAATCCGAGGATCTTCAATTTGAAATAATCTTTATCTTCTCACCAGTTTAATGTCAAACTTCATACTTCGTGTGTGTCCGAACCAAATTCATTCCATAAAATATATTACAAATAGTCAGACATGGTTTAATGTCAAATATCATGCTTCATGTGTGAGCATGTCCTAAGCTTTATTCCCGAAGACCCGAAACGACCTTTCTATGATTTCACTACCACCGTGCTCGGGCTTGCCATTGGCCTCGGGTTTCGACATTTGTTCGAGCTTATCTCTTTGCATGACTCTGGCATTTCATAGGAGGTCTTCCGGAAATATCCTCGGGTTATATGAACTAAGCGAAAAAGTTATGTCCTCGAATCTTTCCCTTGAACAAACCCAAAAACCATTTCACTAAACCTAAAAGGATTTCTAAGTCCCTGGGATCCTAACCCTGTCCAAATACCTCAACCCAAGGCTCCTATACCTAAGGGGACAATATGGTAATATATTACCATAAAGTTATGATTGACCTTGCAATTATAGTACAAGTTCAACACCTCTTTCAAGTAAGACTTTGAAATAAGGATGTTCAACTAATATAGTTTTACTATAAATGTACTACCCACCTCTATAAATATAGAGTTTCAATTCATTATTCAGATATGTTTTTACATTCAATTTATAGCCTTATACTTATATTTTCTCCTCTCGCTAACTTAAGTATCGAAGAGTTTGTTCCAAGTATCGAAGATTCTGTTTGTATGCTTCTTTTGTCTTTGATGTGGTCGCTTTTTGCATATCCTCGAGGTGTTCTTCCCAAGGACTCACATGTGCCTGCTCATCACATGTTGGTCATTGAGTCTTCGGGCTAAAGGTGTCATCAGGATGAAATCCTTGAGGACTAATACTAGGCCTCCACGAGATTTGATTGGCAATGCCTTCAAGATAAGTCCTCGGGAAGGTCTTCTTGACGCCCAAGGCATGCAAATGCTCTAGTACTTTCCTTCACTTAGTTTCAGACACCTTTCTGCTTATGTCCAAAAGAAGTCCTACTCATTAAAGATTTTAATCTGACTCAAACACCTCAACTCAAGACTCCTACATCTAAAAGGACTCTATCCCAACTATATCACCTAAATTACGAGTGGTCTTGTAATTGTAGTACGAATAAAATACCCCTCCCAAGTAGGACTCTTTGAAATAAGGATATCCAACTAATTTAGTCCTATCGGGAGTGCACTACTTAATCCTACTAGGAGTGCATTACCTACCTCTATAAATACAAAGGTTTGAATCATTATTCATGTACGTCTTTATATACAATTTCAGCATATATCTTTTCGCACAAATTCCCTCTTTGACTTAAGCATCGGAGGGGGGACGAGAGCACCTTGTTGCCTTTGTTTCGGGTGTCAGAAGACCTTGTTCGTACTCTTTCTCAGTCCTCACATGTGATTAGTGAGAATTCCACTTCAGTTTGCAACACAATTCGAATGGAGTGAACACGCTCATAATTAATTGCAGTAAACAAAGATATAGAATTTCAAAAAGAAGAAATTTGTGACTAGGCGTATCAATACAAATTTTTTTATTGCAATCACTGCAGTATTGTTGCTCTCAAATTTTGTGGCAAACCGAAGATTGGGGACATCCATGTAATAAGCATTTGGCACAAAAAAATGCAGAAATTATCCTAGCTCTCAAAATTTCGATGTACAGACGAGGAAATCACATATATTTTCAAATCTAGTGATGGAGTTTTGTTAGAGATACAGAATGAAAGCCGGAATCATGAAGAGAAATATGTTAATATTAAATAATTCAATTCAAATACGGCAATATGAGTTAATAAAGATTTTCAAACAAAACTTATGAGAGATCAAGAGGTCTGACCGATAATCGTAGGATTGTGATGTCAGTTTTTGGGATGATTTTTTGAAAACAGTATTTTTGAAATTACAGAAGGAATGGTGAAAATGAGATTTGGGAGGCACTTAGTGCTTGTTTGATAGGGATTTTGATAATTGATTTTTTGATCCTTAGAAAGAAAGTGAATCCTACATGTGAGAGAAAAATTCAAAAATGACGATTGAAATGGTAAAATAACGTTAAAAAAATTGATTTTAATCAACTTTTAAACCCTACCAAACAAGCTCTCAATTTCCATCTACAAAAATTATGTTAAACGAGAACATCTTCTCAGTAAGACAGTCCATAAAATATGTTCACAGGCCCACGTAAAGAAAAAGCCCAGTCCAAAATCAATTCAGCACTAGCGCTTCTTTATCTACCGCACTTAAATTTTTATCTGTAGGTTCAAGTATTTCAGATATTATGTTTACCAGGATTGGAACGGAACAGAGAATAAAGTACAAGATGAGGAGAGGGTCCATATATTTTGAGAACGATGAAAGGAATCTAAAGCTTGAAATTGATTTCCCCATCCTCAGTAGACACGATAAATACTTCTTAAAGTACAATGGAATTTAAGATATCTCGAATAGGGTGGGATTTTGACGAGATCTGAAGAGCATACTTGATACGAGAAGAAAAATGGAACATCTCAATTTCTTATTGTAGCACTAAGAGAATGTAATAAATATTCCTTGAAGCGTGGTATTTTCAAATTCGGCAAATCTATTACATGAATAGAGGCTGCCTTGTTAACAAGGAAGGTTTACGTAAACATCTAAAGTCTGATACAAATTCAACAGTTTTTGCAATGTTTACAAAGACAGGATGCTTGATGGCAAGCTTTATACAAAATACTAGTATATTTGGCTCAACAGCAGATAAATTCACAATTTGCCCATTACATAAGAAGAAACCTTGAGAATAATGTACAGAGATGATACATAGATAGTTGAGACCACCAGCTAAAGTACACTTCTATTCATCAAAGTCCGAATCATCCTTGAGCTCATCAAAATCCCCAGTTTCCTGCAAAAAATTGTTCTTGTTATTAGAAAATTGCTGATATATAGACTTCCAGCTCCATACAAGTGGCATAAAGACACGAGAGAAAAATGGCATGCAGAGAATATCACCTTTCTTTTCTCGAACTCTGCCACAGCTCTATCAAACTCCGCTCGCTTTTCTGTAGCAATGTCATAGTATTGCACCTTTTCCTGCAATAAGCAAATCAAAAGTCCAAAGAAAAAATTGCAACTTGTCATTAGACTTGCAACCTATGATGCTCAGACACCGGTGTAGGTATCGTATGCAGGTATATATCTATTAGGAGTCAAATCTTCCTCATTACAAAAATTAAGATATGGGAATACGTTAAAAAAGGATCCGAGATTCCGAATTTTGGATACAAGTACATGGATACTACTAACAATTTTTTTTAAATGATGGAACAACGCAAAAATAACGACGAGAAAAATGGTTCAATTAAAGCAAATAACCACAATATTAAATTAATTTGTAAACAAATTAACTAATATTGGTTGTTAAAAAATGAACTCATAGTTTATTTTGTTTATCAACTCTGATAAATCAATTTAAAAAATTGGATTATAATTTGAAATCAATTTAAATTCAAAGTAAAAATAAATTCTTTTCCAAAACATGAAGAAAAAATCAATTTCAACATCTTATATATTATTTAAAAATAATTATAGAAATAAATTTAAATTTAATACCTAAAAAAGATATATCACTAAATCATTTTAATTACACATAATAATAATAATAATAATAATAAAAACCACTATGCAGAAATAAACTCAAATTAAATTAAATACAAAAATTAACTCATTACCTACATCCATTGGACTTCACAAGAGCCCATTTAACACACACTCATTAACCCAATCCATTGGACTGCTCAAGAGCCTATTTAACCCCTCTAAAAATCATCGTCTTCCCTGATTCACCATCTTCCCCAACTCTCTCTCTCTCTCTCTCCTGCCAGACGAAAGTCAGAGAAGCAAGACACCTTCCACCATCTTCTCCCTTTTGTTGTCGTGTCTGAGTGTAAAACAAAGAATCCGATCCATATCCCATATCAGTATCCGTGTCATATCGTACCGATATGTATACTTCTCCATTTTTTGGATAGTCCAAGCATCACGCTTGAAACAACCCTCGAGCTTATTTACATTATAGTCTTGAATATCCCAAGATTCTTTCAAGGATGACAACGAAATAGGATGGGGGTAGGGGTCGGCTATTTTCATCCCCCGCCTATCGAGTATTTTTGTCTCCTTGTTCTACCCCCATATTCGATTAAGGAAGGGTGGGGAGATCCCCTGCCCTATTTATTAATTTTTCGTTTCTTTTTTATTTTTTTAATGTTTTAGTTGGTGAAAATCATTATGTCTTTTCAAATTGTAGAAAAAAATCACGTTTTCTCAAAAAATTATGAAGATTATTTTCTTTTTGTATGGTAAAAAACTTGGATATTGATATGAACTTTAAACGAGGCAAGGACCATGTTCCCTATATCCGCCCGTCCCCGGTCCCATCTCCACTGTGTACCCGATCAGGCAGGAAATTCCTGTCCCACTTGTTACGGGGCCCACGGGTATTAGGTATAATGGGTTTTTCTGCCATCCCTAGATTATCTAGATTCAAAAAATTGGGCAACTGAGACATTCACCTCTACAGACCAGAAATAACATGACATCAAATCAAATGAAATTCTAAAATCATCTTTCCCAACTAGCCTGACCTTCTCGTTCCCAAAACCATATGAGTGTTGGAGCTAATGCATGCAGACTACTTTCTGAAAGACAGGACAGGAAATGAGAAGTCATACTACAACTTTAAGCACCCCCATTTGTAATTTAAGCTCTCAAAAATGTATCAATATGATATGTATAATATATTTGGCAATTTGGCATGTTATGAGGGTTGTTCTATTTAGGTAGCAAGTTAAAAGGCACTGTTGTGCTAAAGAGGTCAAATCTATTTTGAGTCACACAGTAATATCCTTCTAGTTGTCATAGTAACACAAACTGTGCAGTAATTTAGATGGCCCTGCCATCATAAAAAACCAATATTGTTTATTCATTTTGAATTTTTGGGCGGAAACAACACCATGAGGTGGGTAGAAAGAACCTAAATTAAAAGTAGAAGTGAAATATAGCATGGCACACTTAATTGAAATCCACAAACATCATATGTCATTGTCTTCCACTTCTCCCCGCAGGCCTTGCCAACCTGCACCGTTAGAGGATAGCAAAATTTCAGAAGCAAAGAGAGTAAAATGAATATTATCAGTAATCCAGATTCAGCAAATACGAGCAAAGGCTAACTGTAGATCATATCAAGTTTATTACAAACATACATCGCGCATTGACTTGACATCTGGATTCCGTTCTTGGTATTCCTTACGAAAATCCTCCCTACGGAAAAGATTATTTAAATTCTGTTAACAGATTAGAAAATCATAGCAGATATAGGAGAAATTTTATTCATACATAAAACACCAAATATTAACCTCTAACAGTGCTTCAATTTTGATGTAGGAGATATCAATTGCAACTATAGAATCATAAAATAATTTGAACCCTGGTAAAATGTTAAAAGTAAAGAGACCATTTCTACATCCATAAAGAACAATTGAAAAACAGAGAAGTCGAATTTTTTCCGCATTCAAGTTATTGTCTTATTCAATCAAACTCAATGTTTTCAAATTAAAAATGAAAAGAAAATAAAAATCATCGCTGCAACAGAAACTTGATACTTAAATATAGAATTAATCGAACAAGAAACAAAGGTTAAGAAATAGAAGACATACAAGTAGTAGAAGAAAGCCGTTGGGGGTTTTTTTGGCTTCATTGCGTTAATTTTTGCAGCCTGTTTCTTAGAAACCAATGTTTTGGGCTTCTTTCTGGATTTCTTCGTCTTTTCAGATGTTGTTACTCTCAGCGCCATTTTCCTGGAATAAATTTTCAAAAAGAGAATTCGTAAGGAAAATGGAGTTCATATGTATCAAAATTGGGGGCGGGGGGAAGGGGGAGGAATGAAACCATATGAGCGAAGTGAAAAGTTTTCTTTCTTTTTCTTTTTGGGTTTACCCGTCGGTTTGTTCCTTAGGGCTTTCGGTGGAAGCAGAAGTTGAAGAAGAATTTCTAGACCTTGACGTTCTTCTCCTCGCCATTTCTTGAGGCTGTTGGTGGAGACGCCGCGTGGGTTCAGCTACTCGTGGAGAAATGTGGCTGATTAGCCAGTCGTTTGGGATTGAGAGAACTTTCAAAAGATTTAACCAGGTGGGTTTCAATTGGATCCTCAACTTTAATTTATTCCAAATTAGTTTCTAACTTTATTCTTTTTCTACGTTGATCCGTGAACTATAGGTTAGTTTCATTTTCAAAATTAATCATTTAAGTTATAGACGGTGCTTTTATCGTGCTTTAGGATTAGGTTAAATAACTACAATTCTACAAATTTATAATTAGTCTTATGATATGAAAAATCCTTTAGGGACTAATTTAAAATTAGGAAGTGTTATTGTACACAATGGTATACACAAAGCATTACACCTGCCTCACCTGAATAAGGGTCCACACACAGTAAAATATTTGTGGACTCCCCTCCATATGAGCGGGGTGTAATTTATTGTGTACATCAAAAGGTATGCACATAGAATAATCTTTTAAAATTTAGTACAAACTTCATTCACGATAGGTGAAATTATCCCCTTTTCAAGCACGTTCTGTATATTAACGAAAGCCATATATAAGCGAGTTAATTGTTTCAATGGTCACTGAATTTAGATCAAAGTTTTGATTGGTCATTGAAATTTAAAATGTTGAGTTTTGGTGACTGAATTTAGATCAATGTCTTCGAATGCTTGCTGAAATTTAAAATATCAAGTTTTGACCACTGAATTTAAGAATATGTCGTACGTTACTCACTAACATAACTATTGAACATTGAAAAATATCGAGTTTATAATGAGTAATGTACAGCATTTTTCAAATTTCATTGAGTAATGTGCAACATTTTTTAAAGTTCAATTGTGACATTTTAAACTTTAGTAAGCAATTGAAGACATGGACTTAAGTTCAATATCCAAAACTCGATATTTTAAGCCTCCGTGATCAATCAAAGAACCTAAGTTAAGTGACCATTGGAATAATTAACTCCTACGGTCACTGAAATTAGGTCTATATCTTTGATTGGCTATTGAACTTTAAAATGTCGAGTGCCACTGAACTTTGAAAAATATCGAGTTTTGGTCACAGAACTTAGGTCTATGTCTTTGATTGGCCACTGAAGTTTAAAATGTCGATTTTTGGTTACTGAACATAGGTCAATGTCTTCGATTGCTCACTGAACTTAGATTCATGTCTTAGATTGCTCATTAAAATTTAAAATGTCGAGTTTTGGCTACTGAACTTTGAAATATGTCGTACGTTACTCACTAGCATAACTGTTGAGTTTGAAAAATATTGAGTTTACAGTGAATAATATACAATATTTTTTAAAGTTTAGTGTCTTCGATTACTCACTGAACTTAGATTCATGTCTTAGATTGCTCATTAAAATTTAAAATGTCGAGTTTTGGTTATTGAACTTTGAAATATGTCGTACGTTACTCACTAGCAAAACTGTTAGACTTTGTTAAATATTGAGTTTACAGTGAATAATATACAATATTTTTTAAAGTTCAGTGAGTAATGTACAATATTTTTCAAAGTTCAGTGAGTAATATACAACATTTTTTCAAAGTTCAGTGGTCAAAACTCAACATTTTAAACTTCAGTGATCAAAACTCGACATTTTTCAAAGTTCAGTGGCAAAAACTTGACATTTTAAACTTCAATAGCCAATCAAAGACATAGATCTAAGTTCAATGACCAAAACTCGACATTTTAAAGTTTAGTGGTCAATCAAAGATATGGACCTAAGTTCAGTGACCATTGAAACAATTAACCCGATGTCTCCCCATCCTCATTGCGACAATGTTCTTATTGAAACTAGCCGTCCACTACCATGCATGCTCTCCACTCCGTCGCTTTCTATCCCTTCCCTCTGTAAGCCAACCTCCACCCCTCACACATTATTCCCTTCTAGCAACAATGCCAAACCTCCCACTTCGTACTCCCAAAAGCCCCCATTCTGCATTTCTGTATCCGCATCTGCGGCTTCGAGACCGACCCAAAGAAGCTTGTAGTCATCACGGGTATGGGGCTTGTCTCCATCTTCGGCAATGACATCGATGCTTACTAATACTATGAGAAGCTACTCGCGGGCGAGAGTGGAATCACTCACATAAACTGCTTTGACGTGTCCAAATTCCCCGCTCGCTTCGGTGGACAGATTCGAGGATTCAAATCGAAAGATTACATTGATAAGAAGAATGATAGGAGGCTCGACGATTGCTTGAGATACTGTAATGTCGCTGGGAAGAAAGCTCTTGAGCGTGATAGACTCGAGAAGGTATGTGTAATTCACAAGCTTAATTGAGCTCAAGTTTGATTTTTGTCGAGGTTTAGTAGTTTAGTGCTGTATTGAAGTATTATTCGTTATTAGTTTTTACTGATTGCTTAACGCTGATAGATTCAACAAAGCATGTGAAGTTTACATTCTTAATCGAGCTCGAGTTTGATATTTATATTTTAGCTGAATTGAATTTGTTACTTGGTTTGGTGATTAATTGGGATTTCTTTGAGGTTTAATGTAGTATTTGAGCTATTATTTCGTTATCAGATGTTATTGATTGCTTTGATGCCAAAGGCAAATGGGCTAAGAATGATTCTTGAGGTCCTATATTTTGAACATTAGGTGGTCTTATTGAATGGTGTAAAATGCTAAATCCAAACTTCAAAATTTGATTATTGATCTTTTATCTTGCTAATTTGGAAGATGCACTTTGTATGAAAAGAAGTTATTGCTTCCATCAGCTTTTCAATTCTTTCTAAGACATGCCCCATTGAAGTATACATTTCACATTATTTCAGATTGATAAGGTTCGAGCTGGTGTTCTCATTGGAACAGGAATGGGTGGTCTTACAGTTATTTTTTCTATGCAGCTACAAATCACATATTTATTTTTTGTTTGATAACTTTAATAAAAATATATAAGTATGAAATATTTATACGGCGAATTTTGATTATTGACAAAATGATTGTTTATCATCTTCTTTTTAACTTCTTAAAATACTATTAATTAAAAGATCAACTTTAGTCAAGTTAATTCATTTTGTGTCTTATATTGGTATTTTAATAAATATTATTTCGACTAAAAAATTGATCAATTAATTGACTTATTAATTGATCAGACAATAAGATCAAATATTAAAACTGCTTATTTATTCATTTGCGTTTAAAAGTTAATTTTTTCCTTAATAAAACTGCATGGGCCTGAAAGTTCTGAGTTCTCTTTTGGGCCTGAGAATTCCTATTATGGTAAATGCCACGTGGACAAACTTTTGTAATTTACGGAAAGAAATAAGGGAAAATTACATCCCTCCCAGATTTTAAATATCACTATTCATTCTTAAATTAGGTAAGAAGTTTAATTAAGCACAAATTAGGTCATTAATATATAATAACAATAATGTAAAAGTAAATAAATTTAAATATCCCCACCCACCAAAGCCATCCTCCTACCCAATAAATTATTTTTCAATCCATAGTTTACACCCGGTGTCTCTCTCTTCACGATGCAACCACTATGACGACTTTCGACGCACACCCACTATGGTGATCTAGTGCTCGACGACGCATACCCACTCCAACGACGCTCCTTCGTGCTCGACGACGATAGCTGCCCATTAGTAGATTTGTTATTTTCTTCTCTCTCTCTCTCTCTCTCTTTAATTTCTGAGTTTGATTTCTCCGATGGATATGGTGGCTTGTGTGGCCGATGGTTGTTGTAGTGATTTTTGTGAGGTTATTGTGGTGTGTGTCATTGTTATGATGGTGTTTTGTGGGTGTGGTGATGGTTTTAGAATTGTCGAATGGCAGCTGCAAAGGTGTGGTGGCCTTGTTGGTGGTAATAGTGAGTTGATGTTGGTGTGGTAGTGATTGTGGTGGTGGTGATGGCAACGGCGGCAGCAGTGGAGTGGGAAGGAAGAGTGCGATCATTGTTTAGATGTTGTGACCATTGATTAATTTGTGACCTAAAAGAATGTGTGAATGTGAGTTTTGAGGGTTCGACTATAACAGAACCACTGCGCTTTGTTCCTTCGATGCTTTTGGGGATATTTTAGGTTTTGGATCTAGCGAGTGGAGGTGATGGTGATCTCAATGGCTATTTTTTGTGGTGTTGGTGGTGAGCTGTGGTTTGACTGTAGAGGTGGCAGCTGCGATAGTGGTGGTGTAGTGGATCGGTCTGCATTTTGGGCCTTTTTTAAGTTTTTGGATCTGATCGATCAGTGTTTTGGGGGGAGGGTTTTGGGTTTTTGGATTTAGTGGCGATAGTGATCTGGCGACAATTTTTGTTGGATGTACACGTAGAGGTGTTGACGATGGTGATGGTGGTGGTGGTGGTGGTCTGTTGCTGGCGAGGGTGGTCACAAGTGACAATGAACCAATTATTTGGTTATATGTGACCAATTATTAAATTGTGATCTTAAGAATTGATAGCTTGTGACTGAAATATAATTTGTGACCAACTATTTGGTTGATTTGTGACTAAATATTAGAAATCTGTGCTTAAAGAATAATTTGTGACCAATAGACTGTTACTTATATGACCGATAGATAAAATGAAACATGTAATTTGAATAAATTGTGACCTTGAAATAATATGTGACCTACAAAATTTTGATTTGTGACTACGAAATAATTTGTGATCAATTAATTTGACTATATGTGATCAATAAATAAATATCTAACCTATAATTATGAATTTGTGACAATTAATTATGTAATTGTGACTTTATTATCTTTATTTAATAAATATTTTTAATTAATTAAATACATAGAATTTTCAAAATATTTACGTGAATTTTGAATTGGGGGTAAACATAGCATGTGAAATGTGATTTTTTCCAAGAAATAATTCCAGAAGCAAATAGCAAAGGCCATGGCCACAGTTACACCCATCTCTACACTCATCCTCAAAAACCCTCCCGTTCACTCCTCATTATCCACAACAAAATCCAACTCTTTTCACCTCAAAGCTTCATCTGTAAGTCTCTTTTATATCCATTTTTTCCTCAAATTTTCACTCATTTTGAGACTCCCTTTCCTAATATCATTCTTTGAGTTCATCTTAAAAGTTACAGATGGAGGGAAGCGAGATTACTGAGGAAGAACAAGTGGTTGCTCCTCAAAAGAAGAAAATCTTTGTTGCAGGTGCCACTGGAAGTACTGGGAAGAGGATTGTGGAGCAGCTGTTGGCTAAGGGCTTCTCGGTGAAGGCCGGAGTTCGCGATATGGATAAGGCCAAAACAACCTTCCCTGGAAACAACCCTAATCTTCAATTTGTGAGTATTTAGGGTTAATTGATTGCTGCAATTGAGTTTCCGTTGGTTTGGTAATTAAAGATGTTTCAATAGAATATAATGAAAATGACTGCAAATAGCTTATGATACTGATACTGTGTCATATGAGGCTATAAAAGCTGTCGAAAACATAATTTAAACGATCAAGTTTGTGCACAACACTCTATGATAACGAAGCTGGAAAAAATTGTGCTGAGTGAGACATTGGACGGGAAAAAACAAATAAGCATGCACGTGAAGGCGTTGAGAACATAATTTAAATAAATAAGTTTGTCTTCTCGTTCGCAGCTTAACTGATGTAGGATGGAAACGTGAATAACACACGGACGGGTGTTTACTCGAATTTCGCTTGAATAACCGTGATAACCATTTGGAATCCACCAAATAATTGAAAAACTGAAATATCTTATTAATCAAGAATCGAATAATAAAATGAATTATGAAAAAAATGTACAAAGCCTTTGTGTATATATAGGCAAAATTATCCCCTAATCTTACTAATATAAGGAGTCTATAATAAGTAAACTAATAAAATCCTAGTGTAAAAGAAATTAGAATCCTATTCTAAACAAGAAAGAAGGAAAAAAATAAAAATAAAACCTATTACAATTAGAAATCTTTTTTATAAATATCCTATTCCATTCTTCTTATTTCTTTCGCTTTTTTAATTGTTTAGAATTTTCTCTTGCTTTTCTAATTGGTTTAAGATTTTCTCTTCTAACTGACCCTCATTATTAAGCATCCTGATGTTGCATCGTTATGTGAAGTGTACTTAAATGGAATCCTGACTTTAAATGGAACTTTGTTGTGTTATTCACTTTATGCTTTACGATAAGTGCTGACTGAGAGAGAGAACTCACTATCGGACAATCAGAATTGCATAATGATCTTTTGCAATAAGTGGATGACACTCAATTTATTATTCCCGAAGGCTTGGATTGTGTATTTCCTATCAGACATTTTTCCCACTTACTGCCCTCCCAAGTCCCACTCCGTTAATTGTCAGTGTTTCTAAGGTTGTGTATTTCTGATTTCAGATAAAAACAGATGTAACCGAGGGTCCAGCAAAACTAGCCGATGCTATCAGTGATGATTCCGAGGCAGTAATATGTGCTACAGGTTTCCAATATTCATGGGATTTATTTGCTCCATGGAAGGTTTGTAAATCATGTTTTGGTTTATTATCATCTGAATACAATAGTTTGGGCAAAATTGGGGAAGTGCCCTTATTTCAAATTTAACAGCAAAACATTTTTGTGATAAATATAATCTTTTAAATTGGTAACACGTTTCCTGCGGCAAAACTTTTGTTTAGCTTGCAAATCTCTGGCATTGGTCCTTGCGCTAATGAAAGGTTTGCATTCTTTTTGATCTTGTACCCACAGTGCTGTGTATCTCAATGAACTGAAAAAGATACAAGCAACTACGTCAAGAACCTATATTCCTTGCTAATTATATTAGCATGTTTGGGGTGTCATGTTTCTAATGTGGACCCACCTGCATTCAAAATGAGTCAACATAAGGCCCACGTTTGGAGCTTATCATTAGGATGAGCCACGACAAACATGCTCTATGATTTTATGTTTGACATTGTACTTGGCATCTTCTTATACCTACAAATTGGAAGTTTGTTTGTTTATGTTCATTGAGTATATTGTAGAATCTTCCATTAGTTCTGAGTAATGCGATCTTATGCAGGTTGATAATTTTGGCACTGTAAATTTGGTTGATGCCTGTCGCAAGCACGGTGTTAACAGATTTATTCTTATCAGTTCTATCTTAGTCAATGGGGCTGCAATGGGGCAGCTATTAAACCCGGCTTACATATTTCTTAATGCTTTTGGACTTACTTTAGTTGCAAAGCTTCAAGCTGAGCAATATATCCGGAAATCTGGTATCAACTACACAGTTATTAGGCCTGGGGGATTAAGAAATGATCCACCGAAAGGAAATGTAATCATGGAACCAGAGGTAACAAATTCGCTATGAGTTTCTATTAAGAAGTACAACCTAATAGGGTTAATCACTAAACTTTAGCAAAATTTCATGTTGTCATTGACATATTAGTTCTTATAAATTTTTCTGTCAAACTATCAAGTTTTCTAAAAGTTCAATGACACCATTGCATAATATGCTTTCTTTGTCCCTCACTTTAATTGAACCCTGCTCTTTCATAGGACACTCTTTATGAAGGTTCAATATCTCGAGATCAGGTTGCTGAAGTCGCTGTGGAGGCATTGCTCCATCGGGAGTCATACTACAAAGTAGTTGAGATTGTTGCTCAGACGGAAGCACCTAAACGTTCATTTGAGGAGCTCTTTAGTTCCATCAAATAACTGTGATTTATGTTGGATGTATGTATGCTCTGTCTCTTTGGTTTGTTATTTCTGCCAATAGTTATACTTGAATTAAATATTCACGAAAATGGCAGTTTAAGCATTGTAGTGCTACAAATTTTTTACACCAAATTTATGCTTGACACCGGACAAAACATATTGAACTCTATGGCCGCACGATTTCACCTCAGCTTCTCGACAGATTTCTTGGATACCCTCCAAGTTTCTTGTACTCTAATTAGAAAATAAGACAGCCAAAGATTTGTCCCACGTTGTGTTCAACGAAAGGAGAGACATAACTGTGGGTTCCTGGTTGATCTGGGATTTTGTAGATTGGTTTCCTACCCAAATCCATTTTATAAAAAGGCGTATCTAACTGAAAAATAAAGAATCTTTAAGCATTGAGTTTATGAGGAACCCTTATAAGTATAAAAATGTGTATGATCTTCTCTTTATTTCTTTCTTATACACGCGATAAATAGATACGTAATAGCACTACCAACTCCTACTTGTAGTGAACATTAGGATTCTTACTTTCAAATAAAAATAATTAACAAACAGCTCCCATAGGACTCCGTGGCCCAATGGATAAGGCGCTGGTCTACGGAACCAGAGATTCTGGGTTCGATCCCCAGCGGAGTCGTTTATTTTAGTTTTCTGAAGCCAGGTTTTATTTTGTTTTGGGATTTATCGAATTTAATCAAGATTATCACAAGTCAATACTCTAATATCGTTAAGCTTGGCTCCATTTTATTATAATGCATTTTAATCTCTCTAATTTTCAACTGCACATTTTTTTATGTTACACTCAAATCCAAATTTTTTTTCTCTTTTTTAATCTCATTCTTCAAAAAATAAATATTCCAAAATACGTTTTTCAGCAAATTTTGATTTTAATGGAACCCAAACAAGGGCTGAATTAGAAATTTAAAATCTTGTCCAAATTTGTATAACTAATTAACACGTCAATTAATGTACCATGTGTGAGGTAGCATGAGTCACGAGGACGGTGTGTAATAAAATTTTAAGAATAGTAGAATACTTGTAATTAAGCTCATGTTTGGTAAGGATTAAAATCAAAATTTTAATACATTTTAATAAAAGTTAATAAAACTTCTAATTAAAATATTGTAAATCTTATATTTAATGTGATTAAAATTAATTATTAACTATAACTTAAATTAAAAGCTAAATTTTAATGGGAAGACCACGTAAGTCCTACATATAAAATTCATATTTAGAAACTAACAAACTTTCTAAAATTTTTCACAAATCAGGTGATAAATGTAATTATTAAATATTTAATAGAATATAATATAATCAATCTACCTACTCCCAACCCACCAAATTTTAAAATTTAAATTCAAACCATTCTTTTTCTCTCTCCACCTCATCCCACCTTCGGCAACCCCACCACCGCCGATGACTTCTCCGATGATACGTCTGGCCATTGCTCCGGTGAACCCACTTCCGACGACAATTTCGATTGCCTCCGACAAACCTCTCCGAAGACGACTCCGACGACCATTCCGGCAACTGACGACGTGCCTCTCTTTTTTTTTTTTTTTTACTATGATCTATAACTAATTTCATTAGATTTGTGACCTATGACCAATTTTATTAGATCTGTGACCTAATTAGGTGAAATGAATATGCATGTAATCAATTTCAAAATTAAAAAATAAAGTTTAAAATTTCAAAAATCAGATATTATTAATATTTTAATTATGAAATAATTAATCAAAAATATTTTTGTAATTAAATATATTAAATTCACAATTTTTTTTCCTTTTTTTGAACAATAACATGTGACCTACGTACATTGTTACTTATAAAATATGATTTTTAACTATGATTTGTTACCCATGACTCGTAACATAAATTTGGTTACCTATAAATTTGATCTGTAACTTCTACAAAACGACATGTAACCTGTTAATATTGATTTGTGGCCCGTTTATACTAATTTGTGACTTATATAAAAGGACTGTGACATGTGAGCTCAAACTTGTTACCAATGTATTGTAACCTTGACGGCGAATTGTGACCCGTAACGTATGAATTGTGACCTTATGTGTTCAAGATCAAATTTATCTTCATTGTGACTATCTGTGACCATCTTAGTCTGATTTGTGACTATATGTAATCAAGTCACATATGGTCACAGTTAACACAATTATGGTCACAAACGATCACAATACAAATAGATTTGGTCACTTACCACCATTCCCAACACCGGCAAACACAACCTCACCAGGAGCACATGTACTACCATCAAGAGAACCATTGGCATGCCCCCACGAGCATGGCGCAGTGGTAAAGCAGGAGGATTCCACACGGAACATTGGAGGTTCAAATCCCCGTGTCCGTTGGAAGGCAATATTTATGTTGGAAGACAGTTGTTTTGTAGAGGCAAAGTTATGGTACGCTTTGTAACCCCTCCGGGGGTTCTATCTGCATGTACTTCCATCAAGAGAACCATTGGCATGCCCCCACGGGCATGGTGCAATGGTAAAGCATGAGGGTTCCACACGGAACATCGGTGGTTCGAATCCCCGCGGCAACATTTATGTTGGGAGACAGTCGTTCTGTAGAAGCAAAGTTATGGTGCTTTGTCGCCCCTCCAGGGGTCTTGTCCGCATGTCATAAAAGGGAGGTCCACAGGGAAGAGAATCGCATCCCAAATGTCCGGTCCAAGTGTGTAAAAGCTGTGTCCGCATCCGAATTCGCCTGGGTGGCGAACCAAGAGCGAAGGCCGCCACTCCTCAGGATTAGTCAAACGAAACTTAGACACTTAAGTTATCAAAAAAAAAAAAAAAAGAGAGAGAGAACCATTGGCACCGCAGCGCACCACACCACCACCAATACAACCTATCTAAGCATCGTGACAAAGAACACCACCACCATATTCAACAAAAACCGCCCCAACCACCATATCCACTGTCACTGCCACCAACAAGAATCAATCACCACCATATCCAACAAAACCACCGCCTCAAAACCACCTCCATCGCACCATTACCACAACTTATATCTACAAATCACCACAACTATCTCCTCACTATTGCACATCGACACTGTACAAAGAAGTCACCGCCACCACCTCTATCCCTGTCGTGGCAACCAGATCCACCACCATCCACGTCATCAACATCACCATATCCACAAAGATGAGGCGCCGAAAAAAATGCGCATCATAACGATCTGCGTGTACCGACGTAGGAGTGGAGACGCCGACACTGGAATAGCATTTGCAGAGGCACTGGCAAATACAGAGGCATTGTCGAATGTATGCGACACTTTTGGAGTAGCTTTCGACGGTGCTACTACTGCGTCATGCGTCACCGCCACCGCCTCTGCTGCTGGAAGCACCGTCGAAACCACAGCCTAGTTCAGCGCTACGAGTCACCGTTTTCGACAGCGATGATGTCCTCGGCACAGTGAAGCTTCCAATGCTATTGAGGATTGTGGTTGAGGGGTGGGTGGGTTAGTTGGTAGAGAGAAGGAAGAGGAAAGAAGGTGATAGACATTGTTAGGGTTTAAATTAGGGATGAAATGGAAGTGGAGGGGTTGGGTGGTATGCAAAACAGGTTTAACTAAATTTTTTATTGATTATAATTATTAAAATTTATAACCTGTTTGGGAGTCATTTTTTGGCTCAAAAAATTAATTTTTTGACCGTTATTTCATTATTCCAACCATCATATTTGACTTCTCTCACAAGTAAACCCCACTTTTCTCATAGCGGTTAAAAAATCAATTCTCAAAATCACTCCCTAACAGGCTCTTAACTAGCACCTGAGTTTTGAAATTTAAAATCAACCCCCTTGGTATTGAAAAGGGATATTTAAACCTAGGTTTCTAGGTAAATTTCCCAATTTTTATCCCTATCCCAAAGCTAAATTTCTATTAGAGAAATTCTTCACTTAAAATTTATGTAAATTATAAATCACTTCTAAAATCTAAACATCATGAAGCAAAGAGTAATTAGGTGAACTTCAAAATCAGAATATTATGGTAATAGACAACTAAAGATTAGTTCAACATGATATCTCGTCTCCAATAGAACAAATCAATCGAAGAAATTACTCCAACCTGCTCGATGAATCAAAGCATATTAGCATCAAGACAAGATCGTGCACATTTAATAAAAACACTATATTCATGATAACATACCGACAATCTATTCTCAGGTTAGCCACCAACTGCAAGCAACTAATGAGAACCTTCTAACAAGTATTGAAGTAGGAACTAATGTAAAGCTCGAACAGAAAAATAAGCATCAACAAATAGATCACGAGTCAATCAATGGTTTCTAAGTTGATATATATATCAACTTCTAGCGAAGATTTCTGAACATTTATCAAGTTGGAGTTCAACATAAAACTTGAGAAAATCCGCCAAAGATGTTCCTTCATCCAAAAAGCCAAAAATCAAACAATACTTTTTCCATTTTAAGCAAATATAGTCATATAGACCGAACGTGTTTTACATAAACAAATTGGGTCGAGATGCTTTGTAGGTTGTCTAGAGCTTCTTGCTTGGTGGCCTTACCTTTCTAAACACTAAGGGGAACTTGATCTTGGAGTTATGAAATTGTTTCGTACTCTCCCTCTTGCAAAGCTTTGCAGGTATAGTAGCAGTCTTTATAATTTGAATGCAGTGAGAACGGACCCTGTGACGAGAAGCCATCTCAGTGTACATCTGCTCAACAGCACCATTCAGAGTGGTATCACGGTACTCCTTGTACATGTTATGATAACCAGTTCTGCTTTGGTATCGCAACCAAATGCCATTGTTCTTGATTGTTGTCGGGTTCTTCTCAAAAATCTACAAAACGAAAAGCTATTTGATAACACAGTTCTCAGAAAGGTAGTTCAAGAGGCAAAAAGAACTTCCAAAGAGTAGGGTTTTGAATCCAGCTTATTAGAGCAGTCCATTATATTTTCCAACAAATGAAAGAAAAGCATATGAAACCATCAAGTATACAAATGGTTCCCATTATCAGTAGGATATGCTTGTAATGCAGTATTAAAAATAAACTACAATTTTCTTCATTTCGCCGGCGAATCATATATAGCGAGCCACGAGCGCTATATCCAATTTTTGAAACTCAGTCTCTATTGCAGGGCATTTATTATGGCTAGCCTATAACCTTTGCAAATCATCCAAAAAATGGGCAAGAACCTCTTTTATGTTGCTTGCAGCAACACAAATTTTCAAAAAGGTTTATTGTATTATATATAAACATCAATCATCTCAGCCTAAATCCCAATTCGTTAGATAAGTTACCTTTGTACCCAATTGCCACGCGTTTTATTTAACGTGATTTTATACCGCAAGTGCACGGTGTCAAGTTTTGTAGTATATTAAAGATTTAAAAAGTGTCAAACCCATAGGGATGGACATTCGACTTCCACTTAGTACTATAATTGTGTCTGCGTTTACTTTATCTAGACAATCGAGTGTTAAATTAATGTTTGAATACTAAACTAACGTCATTGAATTAAATAGTGTAATAAAAGTGAGGTAATTTCTAAAGACTAAAACAAAATTACGTAATTTCTAGGGAGTGATTTCACCGTATTCTCGACATAATTCTCAATCCCTATAGATATTTCCATCAACTATCTCCCGAATTCATAGGCAAGAACCTAAATTAATTTTATTTCCCCCTCTCGAGCGTCAAATAGAACCTATCTCTATATTTTAACCCCAATATCTCTATTCCGAATTAAATATATAAAGATTATCACACACTTGGTTCTTGTTTTACTCTCAAAGATTCGTACTTTCTCTCGAAACCTACAAATCTAAGTTATATTGTTCTTATATCACGCCTAAATTTCCCTCTCTCGAGCGTCAAATTTAGAACATCAATTCATTCAATTAGTGATCAAGCAACTGAAAGTATTAAACAAGAACAATACAAATCAATTCTGGAAAATTAAATGGAAATACTATAAAGAAATTAAATCATGTCTCAAATAGGTTATATCAAACCCTAGATTTAATAGTTTAGTTCATGATTGAGAAGAAAACACAATATAATACAAACTAGAGTGCATGTATAAGAGAAAGATAGAAAAAACTCAAGTTGCTGCTCTATTTCTCAATCTTATTGCTTGATTTCTCAGTTTTCTCCCTTCTTCTTCTCCAAAATCGGGTCGATCTTTTCTCAATTGGTGCCTCTCTTTTTCTTGCCTTTTCAGCCGTCTAACCCCCTTCTCTTGTTCTTCATCTTAGTATTTATATTTTCCAAGAGTCCTCAAGGGTTAGGGTATGATTTTTGGATCGAAAAGATAATTAAAAATTTGGGTTTTAACGTCTTGGGATTTGGCGCCACGACACCCAAGCATGGCGCCATGGCGCCGCGAATATTATGGTAACTAGCGCCATGGCTCCCAAGTCTAGCGCCGTGGCGCCAGAGTTTTTGCTCGGTTGTACTTGCGTTGGGCGCCATGGTGCCATGGCGCCTAAGTTTCTGCTTGAATTCATGGCGCCCCTTTTTCTGCGCCGTGGCGCCAATGCCACTGCTTTGCTTCTCTTCACTTTGTTTTCCAAGCCCATTTTCCATTCCAATCTTATTCAATACTTGCTTATTCATGCTCCATTTCATTGATCATCATTTTTGCTCATCACCGGCTCCCAATAGTTGTATTTTCTCAAGAGTTGTCCAAACTGCAAAACAACACAAACACACACATCAAAACGTTCAAAAATGCCCAAGAACACATCAAAAAAGGTGATTTAAAAGCTTTAGTTTAATGGGTGAATTACACTCATCACCAATCTACATGGTATATCTTTAAATCACGATAAGCAAATCAATAAAGCAACAGACAACAGAATTACATTACAACAAAAGAAATTATAAGCAATGTAGTTAGGAATCAAGTTCAAATCAATTTGTCATTCACATGCCTGTTAAATTTTGGTAAAATAATTTTATCTATGCTTCACATCCCATAGTCTTATTGAGGCATATTAATAATTAATGTAATGATATTCACAATATTAACAGCAGAGGCATTCATATTATTCAATAACTTTTAGCCTGCATTTGAACATGAAACAAAACAAGAGGCGGAATTTCCAATTGTGCGTGCATATATATTCCATCAACTTAGTATATTACAGATTAAAAGCATACAGCCATACACCGTATAAATTCTTTATAATTTTTTTCCCTATTGACATTTCCATAATGTGACTGACTACCATATTTTAGTATATGTGTTCCCAGTTTAACATAATCATATAAACATACTGATTGATTATATAAATGCCGAAAACACACCTCGTTGATAGCAAGCATCTGACCGTTACTCTTCTTTACCTTCTTAAGCTTCCTCAAAAAATACCTTAATAAACAATAGCAGATCTCAGACCCTATACTTCAATAAAGCATATAGCTACACACACAATAGACACGTATATATAGCAGCCGGAGAGGATCCTACCAGAACTTAGACTTAGCACGGACTTCATTGGTAGCCTAGAGCTTCATACGGTATATCTTCGGGTGCTCCTCGGTCTCCGTCGGCAGAGCTCTCCCCACCACCTGGTACTGATGTATCTGCACCATGTACAACACATAAAAGCCTATAAATCCACATTTGAAAACCCCAATTCATTCATGATCAAACGCACAAACTCAATTATATATATACAAAAAAGTATAAATCCATTGGTTTTCCATTATGGGGAATTACCCTGTATGTCACCATTTCTCCTCTCCCGAGTCCCGTCCTCTTTCTCTCTGAAGGGGATGGGATGTGGGCGGGTTAGGGTTTTGTGATTTACTCACGTAATATAGGAGACGCGGGATTGAGAACCCTGAGTAACTTTTGAGGACTGTTTGGTTATTGGGACGTTGTATTCCGGCCGGGGTAGCGTAGGTTTAACCCAGTTTTTTCTTATTGGAAATTACGCAATAGCATGTGTTTAAAGATGTTTTTTAAAAAATCATGTGCAAAGTTTAATAAATCAAAAATCAGGTGATATTTATATAATTAATCAACCTCTAATTAAACAACCTAAATCAATTTCAAACCCTAATCATTTTAACTCTCTCCAGTCTCTCTTGTACTCCACCAGCTCATTCAAACTCCGACAATCGATGACTACGGAGCTACATCGGGCGACGCGTGTGAAGTGTGCAGTGATTGTAGTCCATCAACGCAGCGTAGCGACGCAGTAGTCCTTTGGCTCCAATGGCTTGTGGATGGGGTTTGGGGTTCTTTGGCTTTTTGATTTGAGGAGGTTATGGAGGCGGCGATTTGGGGATTGTTGGTAGATCTGATGGTCTTGTTGGTGACTTTACGACTTTGATTTTGGATCGAGTTGTGTAGTGTTTTGGTTGACAGTGTTTGTTAGTTGGTGGCGGTGATATTGGCGAGGATGTTGGTCGTGATTTTGAGGTGGCGACGTTGGTTGCAATGGCGAATTTGATGTTTTGTTGGTGCGGAGGTGGTTGTGGTTGTGTGGTGGATTTTAGCATGCGACGGTAATGTGTTGGTTGATTGGAGGCGGAGGCGGAGGTGGTGGTTGGTTGTTGGAGCAGGATGCAAGGATGCAGCGGGGATGTATGTGATGATTTAGTTGCTGGTGGATCTAGTCGAGGTTTTTGTGTGGCAGTGCAGGTGGAGGTGTCAACGGTGGTTGTGGCGGTCGACGGTGGTGGAGGTGGTAGACGATGGTGATGGTAGTGGGGCGGTGGTGGGGAGTCTGTGACCAATAATTAGGCGTGTGTAACCAACTATTTGGTTGATTTGTGACTAAATATTAGGTGTCTATGACTAAAAAATAATTTGTAACCATTAAACTGTGACCTATGTGACTCATAGATAAAATGTGATCTGTAATTTGAATAATTTGTGATCTCAAAATAATATGTGACCTGCAAAATTATTTATATGTGACCAGTAAATAAATCTGTGACCTATAATTATGAATTCGTGACCATTAATCATGTAATTGTGACTTTATTATCTTTATTTAAATAAATATTTTTAATTATTAAATGCATACCTGATTTTTGAATTTTCAAACTATTCACTTGATTTTTGAATTGGGATAAACATAACACCTGAAATGTGATTTTTTTCCTTTTTCTTATGTCTAAATCTTCTTGGACAGGGCCTACAAACCCTCCAATAATTTTTTGTTGATCTTATTGATATTTCATACTTATTTTTGTATCATCATTTAGGTAGGATCTACTCTTACAAACACTAGTAATAGAAAAAATATATAATATGAATATCATGTTGAAACAAGATAAAGATCAATGACTATAGTTTGTAACTTCAAAATAAGTTGGGATCGTGTCTCTTTTTTAATTTTGTCAAGTTTGACATCTCTACTATGTATCACATGTAACTTTTCTCAATTTTATTTTATTTTATTTTTTATTTTATTTTTTTTATTTTTTAACTCTGTGATAAATTCAACAACATTCGCCGGCAAAAAGAAGAAAAAATATTAATTAAATTCCTACTATCGTCTCAAGTAGTAAGTATCAAAAATGTCATTAAAAGGGTATGTCATTTAAGTTGTCTAGTAATTCTTCACGGTAGAAATGAACATCACAACACAGGACAATATGGCCAGAACAGAACTCCCTTTGGACCTAAACTTAAACAAACCAATGGAAGCCAAAAAACAAGATCAATTCAATTCCTAGCCTAATTTTGTAAGAAGCCGACCGTTCCACTCTCACATCATCCACCACGGGACCGCACAAAGAGCTCATGTCGTCAGTTCTCGTGTTGTAATAAGCGCTGTAAAAAGCAACACGTGTCCGTTCTGCCCTGGCCGTAAAATTAAGATTAGAGGTCTGAAATGTGGAATTCGAGTTGGGAGTGTAATGGATGCTTTGGGTTTGATCACCAGCAAACGCCATGACGGCTAGTGGCTGCTTACAGGCATCTCCGGCGTGGCCTAATGAAAATTTCATCGTGTAAGGTTTGTTTGGCTTGGTTTCAACCATCTGGGAGATAATCCCTTCCTTGCCGGAAAGTAATTCAATGGCTCGTTTGCCCCCGGGAACCTTGAAATGGTAGGAGTCAATATAACGGACTGCTCTATTCGATTCAACTATCCAACCGGGCAATGATGATGTCTCATCATCGAGGTTGGTTGGGAGAAGAACGCCAAGAGAAGCATTTCTGAACATCCACGGGCCTTCCTCGAAATCACCATTAACAACTGCATTGCCTGAACGCACAAGGCCTGCATATTAAGGTTTTTACTAGGTAGTAATTTATTCATTTTATTGTGTATTATTAATGTAAGAAAAGCTAACTTTTCAGTTTGCCAGGAACATAGATCTTCTTGATTGCAACGGTGTCGATGATTGGTCCACAGGTGGGGTCATCTTCCATTCCGGGATTTCTAAACGCCACCCGCACATTTTCCTCCTCTGCCTGAAATGCCCATGCATATGAATCCCATCCCTGCACACTATACAGAGTCTGCAAATCAATGGTCTGAGACGCTGGCAGAACGGAAACATTCAAAGACTCTAGCTGGGCACACGTGCGAGCCGTGCTGAATGCCACAGAGTAAAGTGAGCCCTTCTCGACTTTCAATTCTTGGCTTATCTCAGCATTATTGCCAAGTCGCACCGCATGTTTACCCTGTGGTACAATGAGGATCATCCCGCCCTGTTTTTGCCCTGACTCTACTAGCTCCACCGTTCCATTGGATTTCCAGCCGGGAATTGTGGAGGGGCCGCCAAAAAATACAGCCTCTGAAGAGAAGCCTCCAGATGGAGCAGTCTCGAAATCACCATTAACAAGTAAGCCTGCAAAAATTTGTAAGTGGAGTGCTATAAATAAACCACTTCCCGACTGTCCAGGTCTTTGATCAATCAATGATGCATAGCAGCATACTATGTGACTTTTGATTACAGCTATTTATCTGGTTTAGTATGTTGTCTATGACCGTGTCTATTTCGGTGGACAAGGGGCGATGCTCAGAGGTGTAAAGATGGGCAGGCTGTCCCAGCCAGGGTCATGCCATGGACCGCCCAAGCCTAAAATTTTACCCCTGGAGGTTTCAAAGTTAGTGCTGAAAATGGAATGGGATTAAAAAAGTAAGGAGTTTTGTAGCAATCGAAGCTCTGGTAGGACTAAAATATGCAGAGAAACAGAAATATCTCTAACTTTGTACGTACCCAATTACTATATTCTGCATATACTACAGAAAATTGAAATCAAGTGCCATTAGGAGACCATTAATTAAAGCAATGCTGGAAAAGTGTGATTTAGTTCTTTATATGTTTTCATTTGAAGAGGAAAAAGTGTATTAAAATTAAGGAATACTAAACAAATGGTGGGCCAATGATGTTGAATTCTTGAAGAATAATCATAACAAGATTCAAAATTTGATCTTAAAGAAGAAAAATAAATAAATAAATTGGCCTTGATTTGTGCAAAGCTATTTTGCAATTATGTTGATCAAACTTCATTTATAACCACATATTTCATAATATCCATTAGCTTATAATCTTGAAAAACTTTGTCAATCAAGGCTACGCCTATTTTGCTCCCTTGTTAGGTCCCTATTTTTTCCAAAATACATTTTTTTTTCAATCACACATTCTTTAATAAAATAATATTACATCCAAACCTAAATTTTTTCCTTTAATTTTTAGTCACACTTTCTCCTACATCATTCTTAGTGCATGCTTTGCAATTTTAAATTATTTGATATTGTACTATTCTCCACCACATATTCACGCAATAAAATATTTTACGTATAAACTAATATAATTTTTTTTTTCTTTTAAACCACAAATTATCCAAAAACTACTATTCAAAACTCTTTTTAACTTAAGAAACAAGGGGCAACAAGGCTTAGTAAAAGTCACAAACTCGCGGTAAATATTTACTTTTGGGAGTCGGTAAATCTGTGATCAATCACAACCAATGAAGCAATACATTGAAGTGCTAATTAACGCAAAAAAATAAAAACATTTCTATAGTGAATAAATCAGACCATTTACTTTGAAGTTTATTTCACTACTTAAGCACTGACGTAAAAAGTAAAAAAGCCAAAGCGCCATGAATATATACAACTTCGTAAGATCCCAAATCTTCTGAAAATTAAGTAAAATCACCAAAAAAATAAAAATAAAGGGAAAATGGGATTTAAGAAGAGAACATACCATCTTCAACTGGTGCAGCAGCTGAGCAAGCCAGAAGAAGTGCAAATGCTGAACCCCATTTGTATTTTGTTGAGATCAAACACATTTTTACCACCAAGAGAGAGAGAGAGAGAGAGAGAGCACGGGATTGGAAATTTGGAATACGCTGTTAAAATACAATGCGACGAGAGGGAAAAAGACAGAGCAAGTGTTCTTTTATCCCAGATTCCAGCTGTTTGTTCTTTTTAACCCTGTGAAACCAATGAAGGAAGAATTTCACCTGTTGGTCCCGATCTATTACTCGAGTAACAAGCTAGTCATTAAACATTTAAGAAAACAATTTAATCCTCAACTTTCATTAACACGTGAAGAATAAACGATAGACTACATGTTATCAGTATTGCAAAAAATTTTCCCAATACGAGTTAATTATAAGAAGAATTCGACTCCATAACTAAGAATGTGAAACATGTGGTCTGGAACAAATAGAATTGTAAAAAGATAAAATTAAAAAATCAATTAATCAACTCCAAATTAGTGAAAATAAGACTTAGGTTGTTGTCCATTATTACCAACTTGCTTATCCGTCATTCTTGTAATCTTTTAGTTATTTGGTAGTGCATATCGAAAATTCTTGTGTAAAAAAAATTCAAAATTTTTGAATTTTGCAGATGTTAAAGTCACAATTAAAGTTTCACGTCTCTTCAAGTTAGAAAAAGCTAAGCCTCGTTATTTTGCATCATTGACTCGATCTATTTGGATCTCCATTGCTTGCATTGCACTTCAACGATAATTATCATACTGATAACAAGAACTCAATACATGGTACTATTTATAATAACTAATGAGACTGCCTATTTTGATATCTTTCATAATAGCTAAATGCATCTTTGTCAATATAAAATCTAAGCAATCATTCAAACAACGATCTCATAGCCAGGCCTGCGTGCCTTGGAGATGAGGCCATATTTTAATGGGCTGTAGATGGGTTTGTCCGTTTTGACACCTCCATTTAGATCATACAAAACAATAGAATGTTATGTATCATCACTGGTGATTATCATCTGTTTATATGGAGCATTAGGTCACTGTTACATTATCCAATGCCAAACAATGAGTTACACCAACACTTAATTATAGTAAGCCCACAAATATGACAACTCAAGGAGTTCTTATCCCACTAGAACGAATGTAACAAAATAGGCCAAAGGAAGAATGGCATTCATATGAATTTCATAAGGAAATTTTTAACAAAAGAAGCTACTAAGTGGAAAATGTTTTAACCTCAAATGGTACATAGTTTTACCAGTACAGTGGAAAAATCAATACTCACCCCAGTGCTATATCTGATCCTTGCGCCATGACTCTGCGAAACTGCACATCAGAAATTTGGAGAGAGCATTTAATGTAGACATGCAAACAGTTAAGGTGCTTCAAATGAATTTTATCTTATAAAGATCCACTAATGGAATTTCTAAAGGTAAGAATCATATCTGAAAACTGGTATTATATCAATTACATGGTTGCCTTTCAACCAAGGTGTAAAACTCTATCCAATTGAATAACTCAAGCAGTTTCTGTAATAATAACTGTGATACAAAATTTGAACAATCTGTTGGCAGTGATAATCAAGAATCCGAATGTAAATTTCCATCCATGAATGTTCGTAAACCCAATGAGAGGTTGCTGAACAAAGCAGGAATCAGGTCACCTTTGAACTTCTCAACTCATAGCCAGGCTTCCTGAGCCGGCCAAAATTGGATTTGAAATGTCTGCATTCTTTAGCTCAAAATTGATTTGTCTTGCTGAAAGCCTCGATGCTTTCTACTGCCGCCGTGAATAGGAAATGGATGAGCTTCTGAGTTAAATACATACTCATCTAAAGCAAGAACATTTGTGTCTCCAAACAATAAATACAAATATTTTAGAGTTTCACCCAAGAAAAAGGTCTCCATCTTGTCTCTTCTTTGTGGAGGAACTGTCGTAACGTCGTCCAGTGAACTGTAACCTCCAGAATCAACCTTTGTGTACTTCTCAAAAGCCTCAAAGATTTCCCAACCCCACTCACGATATCTGCATAGGTAATTGCAAGAGTCAAAACAGTTGTAAAATCTTAAGAATTACTTACAATTCATTTTTCACGAAAAATGGTGAAATTTGAAAGAAGACGTAGCTTTGGTCAATTGATAATGTGTGGGTTTTTACAAACACAAGACTTCAATATACTTTTTTAAGTAAATGTCTTATGTTTAAGAGTACAGATGTTCAATCTAGGAAATACTCAGGAGGGCCGTTTAACCTAAATAATAAATTACATTAGGACATACTTTGGATCTTCTGTGATGCGGAACAAGAAGAACAATGATTCAACGGTTTCTGGACGCAGAAGATTGTGATGATCAGCAGGTTTTATAATTATGTCTTTAGCATATTTAGAATCCTTGTTGCCACCACCAGGACCACTATCACTTTCTCCCTGTTAAGAGTGAAATCAAATAATTTAGGCATCAAATCATTAGCATTACAAGAATAGATGAATAGCTAAGATAATAATTCATGAGGCCTCCAGCCTTTTTGTTCATACTGAATGCTTATCTACTCGATCTTTAAAGTTGTGTATCAATGTCGCAAAATCTATTGCATCGTCAGGATTTAACAATCCATTGGCATGCACGATTTCAAAATTTATATAGTACAGGAGATGACAAAAATTTCACCTCCATGTTGAAGTAGGCTATTTCCGGAGCAAGACCAGTAGAAGTTACTGAATACATCTCAACACATGTCATAGCCAGATCTTCTGCAAGCTTCAAATTTTCTAGGTCTTCAAATGAGAGCAAGTTTTCTCTCATAGCCTTTTCCTTCGTAATGCCCTTTGTTGCACCAAGTGCAAGAGTTCCAGGTAGAAAACATACCTACATAGAATAGTCACATAGAACCACAAAAAAAGTAAAAACCCCTGAATAGAAAGCATGAAACTTGTGTTCCTCTTTTAGGATAAATGGGAGTGAAAGTAGGAAAAGAACATTCTTCTTTTCTTCAAAAGCAATCAATAATTAAACAAATCTATAGAATCATTGCTCTTCGCTTTCTAGTAGGCAGCATGATGTAAATATAATTCATAATATCAAAGTGTAATGAAAACAAAAAATAAAGAGAATATAACATACCAGGTGATCCATTTTGGGACTGAAAGAACCTTGAGGCCCATAAGGCAATTCTCCCACAAAAACCAATCCGTTGGGCACAGATTTCCGAACAAGAAGGTGCTTGACTCCTTTAATTGATTCCTCATACATATTGTGCAAGTATGTCAAATTACTTCCCTGATTCTGAAGCCAGACTTTAATGAGGTACTCATAGTAGCTGTCACCACGAGATCCAAGTCTAATGTTCTCTCCACTAAACTCACCAGAATGAGGGCTGCAATCATGAGAAGTAGTTCCTACTTAGATTTCTTGAAACCTTAAATAAAGATGGCTTATGCATTGTAATAGTTAGACTTGATTATTGAATAAACTTATTCTCCCTCTGAATTCTCTCTATATTGTTTTCCCCTTTCTTCTCTCTTTCTCCCTCTCTTTCTCTTCGTTTCTCAAGTCTCGTTTTCGTTTCGATCGTGTTCCACTTCACCCACCATTTACTTTTTATCTTCATCATCACTGCACTGGAGGATCCATTGTGTTTCCTAAAATAAGTGTTTAATTTGGAAAGTGTTCCATATAATATGTCTACTAGGATTCCCATCAGAGTGATACTATAATATGCATTGATGTGATACCAGAAAAAACTCTTCGATATTAGGGAGCTGGATAAAATGAAATGGCAATAATGGATTCAAGCAATCAAGCCAAAATTTATTGGAATGAGGCTTTCTTATTTGCATCTGTGTTTCTCCTCACCCTTCCTTTCCCTTCAACCCAAGCCAAACACTAGTTGGATCAATACAAACAAACCATAGTGAATCCTCTAAAATGTGCATCCTTGACGAATTGTTTAAGCGCGCTAAGAATTGTAAAAATACTCATATCAAGAAATTCATTTCTTGGCCGACGATGTAGCAAAATATCTAGCCCTTAGCCTGATGTAGCTTCCCTCCACATATGGTTTCTCTAGTTTGTGCATCATATGTTTACAATTCAAAAAGTTTCAACAGTCCAAAAAAAGGCTTACTAACAATACTAGGTGCAAGGACCACCAGACAGAGTGAAGGCAAAATAACAGAGTTTCTCAATGAATTTATAAAGATACATTGGAAAACCTAATCCTTCAAGGTAATTTTGTGAGCAATTGTTGGAATGACAAAAAAAGAAATATTTTTCTTTACCTTATGTATATAGGCACCAGTCCCTCCACCTTTGGCAGAGTCTTCAGGTGTTCCAAGACCTTCATAGATTCCAAACTATACTTTGGATCACCAGTTAAAGAACTCAGATAATTGAACTCAAGCTGTAAAGTAGAAACTTCAGAAGTGCTACTAAGGCCATCAGGAGCAGGATGGGCAGAGCGGTCGTGTAGAACCACATCACTGAAGGGAATGGCGGAAGGACTTGATGTAAAAGCAATTAGCAGATGATCAGCCAATTTCCTAGCATTTTCCAGATAGACAACTGGTTTAGTTCCATTTTGTGAAGCATTACTACCTTGTTCACCCCCACTTAAATGATAAGCACTTAAAAGACCACCCATAATGCGTATGGTAGTTTCAAATAAATTTACTTGACCTTTTCCATCAATCCTCTCGGGAAGAATTTTTTCAATCCATGAGCCAGCTTCATTAATAACTTCGTCAGCTCCCATTATCATGGCCGTGTCAAGAGCATCTATAATGGTTGCACCCAGACCCCCTAACCCGTCAACTCCTCTATGACTCAGTGGCATAAGTTCATCATAGCCCATTGCATAGTTTTTATAGCCCAACCATGCATGGATAAAGGCCTCTTTCACCCTTTGTTGCCGGGCATTCCAGTCGAGTTCCACATTTAAATTGCCGGACTTATGAATCGTTCTATTTCTACTAGTGATTTCATCTGGCGTTAACAATGGAGGAAGCCTTGGTGGCTTTCTCCATAATCTTCCTAATCTACCACTTCCATCCGCAATGAGCTTTTCTCCTTGCTGATCCCCAGCATTTTTAGCAGTGCTATCAGTAGAAGGATGAATAGAACTCATGCGTGTCAGCATGAGGTATGCTAAACCGCAAATCATTAGCAACGTAAGAAACTTTCCCGTGGTACATTTTACACATTCACGTTTGCGATTACTAGTTAACATATTCTGAGTAATGACCTGGAGAAAAGAATTAAAAAATAAATAACTGGTGAAAGTAATTACCAGGATACAGAATCAGAAGTGACAAATAACTCTGAAGAAACCTCATCATATAATTCAGCTATATTTCTCAGACTACTTGTACTAATGTTACTAAAAATGTATGCAGCACCAATTTCTTCCAGTATTTTGCATAAATTTAAAATCTTTAGCCCAAAAAGTCAATTTAGAAGCACCTAAAAACTCTTGCAATCATTAGTTCTAACGAGACATGTCTATATCTCCAATTGAGTTGAAATTTGTAGGACATTCTTGCTACAATCATATTTACTGTGAACTAACTTGTTTAACAGCAATAATTTGCAACATGACTGAAAGTCTCGAAGGTAGTACAAGGATACAGTGTCATGGAGATGTAAAACACTTTAGACTTTCTCGAGCTAAAAGATTTAACATAGTGAATCGCTTTCAATTCGATCCGAGCATTTTCACTTGGTTTAAAATAAATAAATAAATAAATAAATAAATAAATAAATAATAATAATAATAATAATAATAATAATAATAATAATAATATATCCCCCACCCAAAAAATAAAATAAAAAATAAAATAAAAGGGAAGCAGACCTGAGTTACCGGATCAAAAGCTCAACGCAAAGAATTCAAACAACAATAAATGAGTAATAGATCACAGAAACTGAAATGAAAAGGAAATACAAACTATGAGATCTAAAAATTTCAATCAGGACCTTGAAGAAGGATCGCTGGCGAAACTTAGCGTTATCATAGTGTACATCTTTCATTGAATAGGGTAACGATTTCGACATGCTCTCTTTAATCCAATTTCAGCTATTGAAATCCGAAATTCAATTATACGGTATCTGTGTGCCTTGGTCTTGTAATTGGGTGATTGTGCGAAAATATAGGGACAGAATTTGATGACTCCTCGGGGAATCTATTTGGAATTGCGAGAAATCAGAGAAAACGGAAATGTTGATTTGTGTTCAGAACCATAAAGCGTGACCGTCTGTTCGTGTACAGGCGTTTGATCTTCGGATTTGTTTATATATGCATATACTGTTAATGACGAGGAAAGATGTTCTCTAAAATCAACCGGCTTATCGTCAAGGGTAGATTTTACGTTGGGTTAGTGCCAAACAAATAGAATTATTGGACTACTTAAAACACGGATCCTTCTATTATTGGACTACTTAAAACATGGTCACGTTTTCCATCCAATCACAAAATGTCTTTTGTTAATAGATGCACAGACGTATAGAAAAACAATTTTGCTACATGTACATCAAGATTGACAATTCAATGTACAATATTGTCAACTCCTCGTGTACACATAGAAAAATCCACAAATATATCCTTGTGACAATTTAGTGGAGGGAGCCATAGTTAATAGACCCGATCCGGTGGTCGATTCGAAAAAATCGTCGGGGTCAATGGTCAATGGTTCAACCGGCGGATCGACGGTTCAACTGGTGGTTTATTGTTAGACGTCAATTTTAATTATATTATAGGCGCCGTTTGGTAGCCATTTTTTTCAAAATGCATTTTTCTCTCTCTTCTTTTCAACCACACATTCTTTATTAAAATAATATTACACGTAAATCAAAAACTTTTTCATATTTTTCAACCACACATTTCATATCAATTTACTATTCTAAAATGCATTTTTACATAAAAATGTTTATGAAACACCCCCTATATTTTTGAAATAAAAAGGAAATGGTCCCAAAATCTAATATATTTATATTTCGCTCACATTAAACAATTAAGGACTACAGATGCGATAATGGTCTTGGAGATATCTAATATCTCCTTTGTTGCAGGTGTTCGAATCAAGTCTCTAGCAAATTTGTCAGTAAAATTTTTCTTCAATTTAATAACCATCTGGTTCACACATTGAACCGGATCCAATTCCACTAATCATCCGGTTCGAACTATTGGTTAGTGGTTTAATCGGTTTATGACCGATTCATATGCTTAATTGGTTAATTAAATCACCTGGATCGGACCAAGATCCAGTTCGACGGCTCCCAATCCAGATTGGCCGGTCCAATTTTAATAACTATGGATGGAACAATGAGAATTAAAAATAGACCTCTAAATTTGAGCGATCTACGGGTAATTAGATTTTTTTTTTTAAATCTTTATATTACTTGTATAATTTACACTAGTTAGGAAGCAAGGTCGTTCACTATCAAGTTAATTATTGCAAAAAGATTGAGCGACAAAAGAGATAATTGCCCACGGATTTTGCTAGAGCTTATAATATTGTATTCTATCATTTGAGCAAGTTTTGAAGTATTTTATAAGAGAGTCATGGTATTTTTAACTTTTCAAGGAGTATTTGTCATTTGCTGAGTCACTGTCATATCATTAATTATAGAATCATGTTATACTTACAGAATTCTTTTCCATAATTGTTTCACAGATAACACTTAGCAACAATTCGTTAGAAGTTAAAAAATAAAAAATTTCAATCAAGTTTTGCTCTGTAAAATGCTTGTTTTTCCTTAGTTATAGACCTTTTGTAACTATCATTGTACACCCAAATGTGGGTCCATGATATGTTATCTTGAGAATCTTAGATATTTCCTAGGCCATTCCAAACGAGGAAGTAGGCACAGTTTCGCGATGCCAATGGAATTCTGCCTCATTTTGAAAGATTCATGGGTTCTCGTCGTAAACGATTAATAATTCTATCCTTGTTTGAAATATTGTAAATCTAACTAATCTAGCTACTTTAATTGTACAACTATAATTGTACTATATTGAAAAATTAAAACTTGAGATTATAATGATAGTTTAAAAGGTTAAGACTTTCGACTTCGTCATATTTTTTTTCACCATAGTTCTGCTATCGAGCATTGACAATATTTAAGATGAGTACTGTTGACCTTCTAAAACAGACCTTCTATGTAGCCAACAGAGAGTAACTTCACTTGTATTCCTTCCTGCACACAGTACAAATGGTCAGAAGTATATGGCCATTCTCGGCGAAAGTGGTAACAGCCATATACACTTCAACGACCAAGTTAGTTGACGGTAAACTGCCTTATTCCTGTGGCAACAACTACTAGACCTTTTATCACAAAGAGGGAGGAGAATATATATACTCAAGTTATGAAGTTATGTTACCTTGTCAAGATCAGGGTCTTGGGTATTTATAGGGAGAAGGTTGAAAAGAGCACCGTTAGATGCAAGACACGTGAATTTATCTATCGGTGCAAGACGTTTACTCATAAGTGTCTGTCAATCATTTCCTAAGTGGTACAGGCATTTAATATTTCTAACTTGTAGTTGACACATGTCGCTAAGATGTTACATCTATCATTCCTAAAGATTTCTTGGATGGATCCTTGACCAAAAAATTCGTATCTTTGGTTAAGGCTCTGGCTTAGCACTTCGACGGTACCAATTCGGGACTATCACCTCGAACCTACCACTTCGGATAGTCCCGCACTGCCTCGGACCGGCTTCAATAGGTCACTGGGCACGCACACTTTGGCTCGAAACTCATCATCGGAGCACTCCACATTGCCAAAGTGTGGCTGTATTTTACTGGGGAGGCGTAAAAAGTATCCTATCAAATTTCTATCTTTTAATTGATAAACTCCCTCAAGATGGATTATTTTTTATTTGACTAGCTATATCTCTATGCTAATTTCAACCTATCATATGCATTCAACATTAAGAGATCCAAGTTAACGATGGACACAGACATTATAAATTAGGGGAGCACAATGAAATTTGTAAAACAAAATAAAGTATTCGATACAATAAAATGTTGATTGTCCACTCAATTATCTCAACTTCGATTTGTATTGCACTCGATTATCCATTCAACTATGTGCATAACTGCCTCACCGATCTACTCCCAAAATGTGTTAAAAAGGTTGTAGAATGGATGGAGCTACAAAAGAGAATGAGGGTTTATGAACTTGGTTCTTTGCCACCTTTCTTGTTTATTTTTGTCTAAAAGATAGCTCTAGTGAGAGAAGGGAAGATTTTTGCAGAAGAGAATGAGGTGAATCTTTCTTACATTTAAAGGCTAAGTCCTTAAAACTAAGCATTCAAATAAATAAGAGAAAACAATTGATTCCTTCATTCAAATACTAGACCAAAGACCAAATATGGACATAATTTGTATTTAAGTTCATCGCATAAATGAATGCTATCTTGCTATTATAAATTTCAGACGAAAATTAATTATTGATTTTCACTTAAATTATTATTATTTTTTTTTATCTATTCAAAACTGGTGCTTATTTTGCTTATAAGAAATAGATAAATAAAAATAATGGTTTGAGTTTCAACATTTGCATAAGTTGCTCATTTTAAGCTTAACCAAGCTAAAGTCCCAAACCAAATTATCTTCCTTTTTCCTGTTTTAATAAATTATCCTCCAAGAATTAAAGTTGCGAACTTATATTTTATCTCTTCACTCTTCAATTCCCTTCAACACTCTGCAGGCCCACTAGTGAAACATAAAGTGGGAAAGAGATGATGAGTTCCTGCACCCCAATTTTTCATACAAAACTCACACCATTTGAAGCCCAATCAAAATTCTCTTATGTTGACTGAAACTGCTTGACCAGTGTGAGTTTCTTGTATCAGAAGACCAAATTGCTTAAATAAAACAAGGGCATTTGCTAAGATAGAATGGATTTTGCAAATGGTTAAATATGATTTTTAATTTATTTTATATATATATGATGCTACCAAAAATTGTACTTGGTAGATCTCTCAAGTTTGAAGAGTGAGAAAGGGCACGAACAGAGCCTTTCAGTACCTAAAACAAAGGCAATGAAGTGTGTTATCGTTATCCCTCTGATGTTTAAGTCAGACAAGAAATTTATATGAAAATGTATACTGAAATTGTATGTAAAAACATACTTTAGCAATAAGCTTTGGTCATGTATTTATTTATAGATGTTAGTGATAAAGTTGTAATAGGATTCAACTGCCTGTAGCCCTTATCCTTATCATGTAGAGTGTTTGTGTTTATAATGAAAGTGTTTTTTTTTTAGTTTGAGTCAAGCTATGATAGATAAGTGATTTGGATGAAGATTAAGGTCACAAGGACTTGTAGCTAAAGTGGGATTGATGTTTTTGGATCCCGATCTCATGAAGCTCGACCTAAGCTTGTATCCTGACCTCAATCTTTGGGGCATAGGCCCGACCTTAATATGAAGCTCGACCTTGTGCTTGAGTAAATGTGTTGGGGGAAGATAGAGCTATATAGTTTGAGATAGGGACTTCAAACTCGAACTCGAGCTCGCATAGATGATGTTGTGGCCCAAGGGAGAGAGTGACGAGCCCAACCATATAAACTCGAGGATGTTCAAGCTATAGAAGAATGCTCGAGGTAACCTGACCTCGAGCATGAGGTCTTGGATGGTTAGGTCACACAAAAATTATATATATATACACATACATACATACACACAAGGAAAAAAATGGTTCTAAGTCGGTGGGTCACGTAACGCACGGGCCCATTTTGGGTCCGCCACTGATCCAAAGAATGACTGCACACACCAAAGAAGCGTGTATGTGTCTCTACCTTCTTCCTAAATCTTGGATTATCACTATACTAGTTTAGACAAACAAATCGCCAATCAATCTCATTGCTGCCCACAAATCAATAAATTATTGACCTAATAAAAATAATACTAATAATTGTACTCAATAATCAAATAAAAGTTCTACATTTGATAATTGAAATTAGAGATTTGTACTATGTTCATTCTCAAACTAGATTCAAACTTCAAAGTATGAAGTTTAGTTATACATCATCATTAGAGAACACAGATTGAATCGCTAGAATTTCAATGAAATAAAAGAGAAGAATTCTAATAACCGATGTTGAATCCGTGGACGCACTCCCAATAATCCCTTTGAATTTTTTCACTGTCTTCAAAATCCTAGATGGTCTCCCTAAGTTTGTCGACAAAATCGTACCCACCGGTGTTCCCAACTCTAGGCTAATATATGTTTTAGTTTGCATTCCTAAAAAGTCAACAAAATAGCAATTTTGTCCTCTGATGTGTACAATTTTTGTGTGACCCGACCGTCCACGACCTCATTCTCAAGTTCATGGTAACCTCGACCACTCTCCTATGGCTTGAACATCCTCGAGTTTATATAGTCGGGCTCATCATTCTATCTCATGGGCTACAACACCATCAGGCTCGCATAAGCGTTCTCGAGCTTGGGTTTTAAGCCCCTATCTTGAACTATATAGCTCGATTTTCCCCCACACATTTACTCAAGCACAAGGTCGGGCTACAGGCTTAGGTCGTGCTTCATGAGATTGGGTTCCAGAAACGTCAATCCCACTTTGGCCACAACTCCTTATGACCTTCATCTTTATCCAAATCACTTATCTATTACTCAAACAAAATACTTTCATTATAATACAAACACTCTACATGATAAGAATAAGGGCTATAAGCAGTTGAATCTTTTTACAACTCTACCACTAACATCTATAAATACATGACCAAAGCTCATGGCTAATGTATGTGTTGACACACTAAAAGTGCAGCCCAAATCAAATAGCCTAAGGAATGAAGCCCAATTGAGAAATTTCCAAATCAAATAGCCCAAGGAATGAAGCCCAATTGAGGAATTTAGGATAAAGGCTCAGACAGGGTTATTAATGAATGCAATGGAAGCCCACGAACACAGTAACATCATCGCCCAAGCTTGCAAGACGCCCAAAATCTGAGCGAATGGAGTGCCTTACAGTCGCTCAGAGCGATGACCCTGTTCTCGCCCATACCTTCGAATCGCCCAGGATCTTAGCAAACATAAAATGTTATGGTTATCCAGAAATGCAGTTATTGAAGCAGTTATTGAGTAACCTTATCACATTTCACGATTTAAGGAACTTAGTTGAAGGCGGTTGAACGACAAAGAGTAGTGGCAGCAGTTAGAGACGGTAGTTCCACGAGAAGTTAGCCACCATAAAGAAAGTGGGTAGTTATAGAGCAATCAAGAAGTTTCCAAGTGGTTTGTCACGAAGAAATCATCAAGGAATATAGAAGGAAGAGAAGACATAGAGAAAATGACCCCGAATCAAATACTCTCAAACAGAGAATATGTAATTTCAATTTCTTAGTTTAAACTTAAACATTTCTTTCAGTACTTGTGTGCTTGCGCCCCTTGGAGGCATTTTGTTTAGTTCTAATTGTAAATCATTGCCAATAAAATACCCCTTTTTGAGACTTTGTTTTAAGAGGTTTGTTCCTTACACAATCGTCTAATCTTTTTTTAATTGTTAATGACTACCCGCGCGAAACAATTTGGCACGCCCGGTGGGACCTTGGTGTTTGGTGTTGAAGATACAAAAGGCGAAACAATTTGGCACACCCAGTGGGACCTTGGTGTTTGGTGTTGAAGATACAAAAGGCGAAACAATATGTCTCACAAATCTGATAAGGAAGCAGCAAGTCAGGGAGGAGTCCAGTCTGTGATCGAGCGATATGAGCAGCATAGCTCTCCATGAACAGAGGTACAGAGTCAGAGCAGTCACAGTCGTTACGAACCAATGACAGAGTTGAGTCCTCGAACTATGCGTGCATTACTTGGAGAACTCACACAGGATGTCGTTGAACAGGTAAATCTATGAAATATTCATAATATGAAAAGATTTACCCAGAATGGAAATGCACATTATGACAACATGGCTAAACAACTGAATACTTTGAATGAAATAATGAATAAGTTAGTAGGCATAATTTGTCAGCCAGTTGTGCCTCTTGCAAATCACTTTCAAGCTAGGATAATTGTGGGACATAATCCCCCAGTCTTAAGTCCAAGTCAAGGGATAGAACCACCTTTTCGTCCCTCTACTTCAAACCAGGGGATGGTGTAATGTCAAATCAGAATAGTGGTAATGGTACAGCTAACTTGGGGGGTAACCCAAATGTAAGAGACAATGTCCTAAATAATGGACAGAATGCCCCACGTGTTAATGATGGAATAAATATTCAAGCTAACAGTAACAATGACCCAAATCAAGGCAACTTTGTTGCCAACCAAGAACTAAACATCAGGCCTCAAGCAAATCAACCGATCAACCAACTTGTAGGAATTCCATATGATCCCAACGTCATGTTGAGGAATCAAATTATGGAAATAGTACAGGATCAGATGACTTTTGGAGTACGTCCTGTCATTAGGCCGACTTACACAAAGCCATATCCTGATTGGGTAGACTAAGCATATCCATGGTCTAGAGGGTATAAAGTGCCAGAATTATCACTATTTACCGATTTAGGAGAGGTGTCTACTCTAGAACACATAGGGTGATTCACACTGCAAAGTGGTGAAGTAACAGACTACCATAAAATGAGGTTGTTCCCTAGTTCATTAACAGGAATAGCTTTCTCCTGGTTCATCAATTTGCCAGCGAACTTTGTTCAAACATGGCAATAATTGGAGCAATTGTTCCATGCTCATTTTTATAAGACTGAGTCTGAAGTTACTTTGGCTGATTTGGCGAGTCTGCGTCAAATGCCAAATGAATGGGCCGAAGGTTTCCTTCAAAGGTTCAAAACAACAAGAAGTAAATGTTTTGTACCTCTGCTCGAAAAGGAGTTTGTCAAAATCGCTCAAAATTGTCTAAACTTTGATTTGAAAAAGAAATTCCAAGACACGAAATTTTTTGATCTTTTTCAATTGAGCACAAACGTGATTAGGTATGAACAATTAATAAGAGAAAAAGAGCAAATGAAAAGTTCTAGCAAGTGGACTTATTATAGAGACCCAAATTTTGATGTTCATGCCATTAATGATGAATTTTACGATCAAGTCGAAATGTGTTTGGCCGAATTGATTAAAGGAGATATGTATATTTGTCCTATAATGGCTAAGCCTAGACCGTCGGGCAAGGATGAGCCTATAAAAGATGAAAACAAAAAGGCTAGAACGTTCTCATTCGATGTAACTAAAGCTGACCTTATATTTTGATAAACTATATAAGGACAAACAGATAAAGCTGAGCGATAAACATAAATTACCAAGCTCTGAACAAGTTAAGAGTAAAAAATATTGTAAATGGCATAATGCATGGTCACATTTGACAAACAATTGTTTGGTTTTTCACCATGTGTTACAGGATGTCATTGAATCAGGACGAATTACGTTCGAGGATAAAAAGAAAACCCTTTTCCACAGCCACTTGGGGTGAACATGGTGGCGATTGGTTTCAAAAATAAGTTGTCAAAATTCAAGTTGGTTATAGATGATGAGGAAGAAGACCCTGGGCCACATCCCAGTGTCTTTGAACGTATCAAAGGGAAGGAGTCCAAAAAGGATAAATACGTCCTATGTGCAAGATGCAAAAAGAGAAGTGAGTGCAAATACAGATAAACCAGGGATATGGCAACATCACAATCGCCCTAGTTTTTTCCCAAACGCTCAGTCTGGTAGAGGGCAAGGTACATCATTCTATAGGGGACCACCTTTTGAGAGGCAGTTCAGGCCAGTAAATAATGGGAGAACATTCAGGCCACAACCTCGCCAACCAACTGTATGGCATTCGTTTCAGTATAACACAGGAAAGGTGATACCCTTCAACGAGGTGACTAGAACCCAACAAAGGCGTTTTCAACGAAACTAAGGACGAATGATGAGGCAACAACAGGGAATACCACGTCCTAAAGCGCCTAAGCTGCTCGAGGTAGCCAATCAAAATATTCTCAAAGACAGTGAAGAGACTGGTACAGGTGAATCAATGGAAGAATTGCCAGAAACTTCTTCTGGGAGATCGAAGTTTGAGCGAGACAGAAGAGATGGAGAAGATCCAGATCAGCTCCTTACTATTCAGTTCGGTACGTTACCTCCTATCATGGCTAATAATTACTTACTAGCCAATGAGATCAAGAACAAAGAGAAAGAAGAAGAAGAAAGGGAGGATAACAACGAAGAAGCATGTGTGCTGGAATGTGGAAAAGGTCAAACTTCTAGAGGGGCCTACGATGATGAAGGGCATGATGGTATGATGGACATCGAAGAGGAAATTGATCTGGAAGCTGAAAGAAGAAAGATAGGGGTATCGCACAATACTCTGTTGAAGCAACTACATCGAGAAGGGGTTCGTGAAGTGGACTTGTTGGGGGAACCGTCTGGGCTTTCTTTGGATTATTACGTGCTGTACGGGACGCCTAAACGGAAAAAGAGAGTTTCTCGCTCTGAAAAGTATGGATCACCTCCAAGAATAATGCCTCCTCCCACAGGTTGGGTAACCGAAGGAAAAGCATTAAAAAACAGTGAAAAGGAAATTCAGGAAACAGAAGCTCAGTGCGACATACTGCACGTTGACTTATCACAAAAGGATAACTCGACGGAGGACAAATAGGAAGTGAAAATAGATGCTGCCGAAAAGGTTATTTTTAAAAGACCAGCCATGAAGTTAACTAAATACTTGAGGCCATTGTACGTTAAAGTTTTAGTTGACGGCATACCTGTGGCAAAAGTACTTGTTGATAATGGAATAGCTATAAACGCCATTCCATCTTCAGCTAATGAGGAAATTTGCAAAGACAGAAAGTGATATGATTTCAACAGAAGTCATCCTTACAAGTTTCAATGGATGAGCAACTTCAGCTAAAGGGGTTATGCCATTGGACATAACTATAGGGACAACTACTTGGACTATAGTCTTCTTTGTAATAGATGGTCATACTAGTTACAATGTATTATTGGGAAGAGATTGGATACACAGAAGTCGCTGTATTCCTTCATCGCTCCATCAATGCCTGATTTTTTTGGAATGATAAGGGTGAAGCAAAAGTGGTGCAGGCCGATCATAGGCCTTTTGTCGCAGAAGCAAACTCAGTGGAAAGGTTCATGTACGAAGGAAATTATGGACCTATCAGAGTAGTCCAAGATGGAGAAGAAACTCAATTGTCGCAAAGAGCGAAGAGCTATTTTCGGTAGATGCACTCACTGAAATGTTCAGTCAAATGAGGCCAAACATAGTGGCCCTAGAAGAGCCAGTAACCGGCAAAAGAGTAATCAAGGAGTTTTAAATGAGTTGTAAGCAACAAAGGCAAATGGTCGATTTTCAGGCCTTCAAAGCCAAATTAATGGCTTTCAATAAAGAATGTAAGGACAAGACGAAAGAAGAAGCAGCCTTGGAAGCATTGAGAGACAAGTTGGCAGTGTTCGAGTTTGAACAAAATATTGGCCGAGAAGTCAACAAGGTGGATTGTTTAGAAGAAGAAATGCCTATAAGGGAATTGGACGATGAAGTAATGAAGATCACCAAGCCTGGATACGCTCAAGCACAGGACCCTCTGATTAAAGTGAATATTGGCGATGAAGGAGAAGATCGCCCAATATTCATCAGTCAAATGCTCAATCAAGATGTTAGTGATAAATTTATCGCTTTATTAAAGGAATATAAGGATTGTTTTGCTTGGGAATATGAACACATGCCTGGTTTAGATAGAGGTTTGGTGGAACATAAATTACCAACCAAGCCAAATTTTAAACCTCATAAACAACCTCCTAAGTGTTTTGCTCCTAATGTACTTTCTGAGATTAAGAAAGAAATAGGGCGATTATTAAAAGCAGGCTTTATTAGAGCAGCTAGATATGTCGAATGGTTGTCCAATATCGTGCCAGTGCTAAAAAAGAATGGTAAATTAAGGGTGTGCATAGACTTTAGGAATTTAAACATAGCCACACCCAAAGATGAATATCCAATGCCTACGGTAGATTCTTTAGTAGACTCGACTGCCAGACATGTAATATATTCCTCCATGGATGGGTATTTAGGATACAAGCAAATTTATATAGTTGAGGAAGATATACACAAAACTGCCTTTAGGTACCCTGGATCTCTAGGATGTTTTGAATAGGTAGTTATGCCCTTTGGCCTAAAAAATGTAGGAGCAACTTATCAAAGGGCAATGAACTTGATTTTTCATGATATGATAGGCAAGTTTGTTGAGGTGTATGTAGATGATATAGTGGTCAAATCCATTAAAGAAGAGGACCATTTTGAACAATTGAGATGTTTATTTGAGCGAATGAGGCAATATAAACTAAAATTGAATCCCTTGAAATGTGCATTTGAGGTTAATGCAGGAAACTTCCTTGGTTTCTTAGTACAAAAAGGGGGATTGAACTTGATAAAAATGAAGCGAAGGCCATTTTAGAGGCCAAATCACCTAGCAATAAAAAAGAATTACAAAGGTTTCTAGGCCAAGTAAACTTTTTAAGACGCTTTATTTCTAACTGTGCAGGACGAACTAAAACTTTTTCGCCACTTTTAAAGTTGAAAAATTAGGACGAATTCGTCTGAAAAGGAGAACATCAAAAGGCTTTTGAAAGCCTAAAGACATATTTATCAAGTCCACCAGTGTTGGTGTCACCAATCCAAGGACGTCCAATGAAAATATACATATCGGCTGAACAAGAATCAATAGTTGGAATGGTCGCGCAAGAAAACCAATTTGGTGAAGAAATGGCGATTTACTAGTTGAGTAGACGGTTAACAAAATGTGAATGTAATTACTCTGCCATTGAAAAATTATGTCTTACATTGTATTTCACGTGTACGAAATTAAGGGCTTATTTACGCCCGTAACCGTTTATTTGATTTCTAGAGTAAATTTGGTTAAGTATATGTTCTCTCGCCCTATTTTACACCAAAGGGTAGGCCTTTGGACGTTAGCATTATCAGAATTCGAAATACGATATATACCCCAAAAGGCAATAAAAAATCAGGCTTTGACTAACTTTCTAGCCGATCATCCATGCCTTGACATGCCTGAAGAAATTGAATTAGAAATCAATTCATTCGAATTAAAACCTTGGGTTTTGTATTTCGATGGGTCAAAAACTTCTAAAGGTGCAGGAGTAGGAGTAGCATTAGTAAATCCTTTAGGGATTTGTTACAATTTCGCATTCACTTTGGATAGGATTTGTACCAACAATCAAGCGGAATATGAAACCTTAATCATGGGCCTAGAATTAATGATAGATATGGAAGTAAAGAATGTGATTGTTAAAGGCGATTCTTAATTGGTAATTCACCAATTGATTGGTGATTTTAAGTGCCAAAGTGATTCCATTATTAGTCAATATGAAATCGCTTAAGAGTTGTTGGAAGAATTCGACTAAGTAGAGTTTCAATGTGTTAATAGGACATATAATGACGTAGCAAATGAGTTGGCCCAGATGGCCTCAGGGTATTCAAAGGTTTTAAATTGAAAATCTACTTATGAATATTGAGTAATGTTGCCCGTAGTCCAAAGAAGGGCGAGAAGGATTGAAATTCATTGCATACAAGATGGAGATGCAATAGATTGGATGGCAGAGATTAAAATGTTCCTTAAAGAACCTAATAAAAGAGATAGTAGAAAAATGAAGTTGTGTTTGCTAAACTATACACTGATAGATGAAGAGTTGTTTAAGAAATGCTCTGATGGTATATTGCTAAAATGTGTAAGTTTGCAAGAAACCAGGACAATCATGACTGAGGTGCACAAAGGGATATGTGGAGCTCATCAAGCTGGCCAAAGGATGAGATGGTTAATTATTAGGAATGGATATTTTTGGCCCAAGATGGGAAAATCATGTGTTCAATATGCAAAAAATTGTCTAGTATGCCAAAAGCATGGTCCAATACAAAGGGCGCCAGCAAGAGAGATGGCACCCATTATCAAACCCTGGCCGTTCAAGGGTTGGGCGATAGACCTGATAGGGAAGATTTATCCCCCATCGTCCAAGCAACATACCTTTGTTATAGTTGCGACTGATTTTTTCACTAAATGGGTAGAAACGATACTTTTAAAAGAAATCACCCAAAAGAGTGCTATAGAATTTATCCGTGATCATATCATTTATAAACTTGGGATTCCACAAACTTTGATGGTAGATCACGGAACTTCTTTAAATGGAGGTCAAGTGAATAAATCCTTGAGCGAGTTTGGAGTTAAAGTAGTGAACTCCACACCGTATTACGCTCAATCCAACGGGTAAGTAGAATCTTCTAATAAGATTCTAAAAAATATCATAAGGAAAATGATAAATGAAAATGTCAGAAATTAACGCGAATGTCTAAACAATGCCTTATAGGCTTATAGGACGTCGCCTCGGTCAAGTACCAAAATTACTCCTTTCCAACTTACTTATGGACAGGAGGCCGTTTTGCTTATGGAAATCAACATGCAATCGATCAGAGTGTGTTTGCAACATAAGTTAAGTGATGATGAGTATACCAAATCACTAGTTCAAAACTTATTGGAGTTGGACGAATTAAAGTTGGACGTCCTAGATAGATTGCAAGTTTAAAAACAAAGGATGACTAAGTTCTATAATAAAAAAGTTATAGCCAAGTCATTTAGCCTGGGCGAATTGATTTGGAAAACAGTACTCCCTTTGGATAGTAAGAATCCAAAATATGGCAAGTGGTCGCCTAATTGGGAAGGGCTATATAAAGTAAATAGTGTGTTGCTTAATGGAGCCTATCATTTGGAAGATTTAAATGGCACCAAACACATGAGGTTCATTAATGGCAATATTTAAAAAAAATATGTTCCTTCCTTATGGGAAAGTGAACAAATAAAAGCGTAATCAAATCGCGTTGAACGATTGTATATAAAAAGAGCCAGAATGAAATACGTTCAAATAAATTCCTTTATTATCAAACATTCATTACAAATTGCGAGATACAAAGTACTAAATGCTCTATAAGCTACAATTGAGAGCAAACTAATCTCTCGATCGATCGCCAAGTAAGAGGGTGAAGTCGCATTGATTACCATCCTAATCGCACAGCTGCAAAGGCAGGCCGAGAAGCACTCTTAGCAAGCAAAAGGGAAGAAAAGTACCCTCACATCGCCCGCCTAATCGCATTGCTGCAATAACGGGCAAGGAGACTGAGAAGCACTCTCAGCAAGCAAGGTGGCTTGACAGGCATCCTCAAAAATTGCCTTCCATCATTGAACTCCTTGTAAAGAACATGGAGACGATGGGAAGAACTTCGCTGGACAAAGAATATTTCCTATATCTCCCATACCAAAGGTGATATCAAAACAGATAGCCAAATGGACGGATCAAATGATCCATTTCTATGGAAAACGAAAATTTTGGATCGATTGTTGAAATGTCAAACGATGGCAACAAATTAGTTTTTTGAATAAAAGTGGAAATGAGAATGAAAAGTGTGAAATATACATGCATTTATAGGGGCGTGAAGGTGAAGAGACAGAATATGAACGGCCACACTTGTGTCTAGTAATTGGAGTTAAGTGGCCCAAAGTCTTGGAAAAAGAGACAGAAATACCAAAAGAAAATGTACATGAATCTTAGCATAAAGCAGTTAAATGCTTGGGGAGTTGACGATTAAGGACAACGTCAATTAGCACGCAAGTAGTCAAAATAGTCGTTCATTAATGACAATGGCTGTTGTTACATTCAAATTTAGCAATGGCGGTTAGTACGAAGTTATAAAAGGAAAATTTAAGTCACTAGATGTCTTAATTACAATTCACCCCAGGCGATCGAATTCTTTCCCTAAGTCTCCCCGAATCCTCGCTCTGCTGAGAAGAAGCGGCATTTAATTCAACTACAAAATCGTCATCAATCTCCAGCTTTTTGTACTGCTCGACCAAAGACTTGGTTTGCTCAATTTCTTGGGAAGCATTACGCTTTTTTGCAGCCATTCTCGCCATACAGTCGTCCATTTTTGCTTGAAGCTCCTTCATCTCTGCAGCCAAACTTGTCATCAAAGAGTCTTCAGCCATAACTTCGGAAGAGATTTCTTTCAATTTGTCCTCGGCTTTGTTAATCTCTAGAAGCAAAGACTCTCTTTCAGATGCAGCGCAAAGATATAGAGTACTCCTGGCCTTCAGTTCAACATTTTTGGCCAGCAAGGAGAGGATGTCAGAGTGGACAACCTTCAACGTCGCTTTAAAATCAGCAGAAATATTGAGCGACGGAAGTGTCAGTGCTTGCGCCAACTTCGCACTCAATAGCTCAAGCTTATCCTTATGTTTAGTAGCACTAGCCTGACCGATGTCCATATCCATAAAAGACACATACTCAAATATCGACTGTTTGAGGAACTTCATATCTTCCTCTGAAGAAGCAGAAGGACGACCGGTTGAAGTAGGGCGAGACGTCTTGACTTGCCCCCAGGAAGTGAACAAGTCCTGGATGGAACGCACAATGTCATCAGCACCCTGTAAAGAAAAATACCAACATTGAGGGCTTTCACTACAATAAACGAAGCGAAAATGAAAGTGAAGCAAAAGGTTACCTCATCAGTAATCTTGGGAAATAACATATCACCAGTTGGCTCTACCACCTGTGGAGAATTCCCCTTATCTGGGCGAGAAGACTCTACCTCAACGGGCATACCCATGGGAGCCTCTGCAGAATTCAAGAAGCAACAAATCAGAAACCAATAGCACAAGAAAAGGTAAAATACCAAAAATGTATTACCTTTCGGTTCGATGTTTGGGGGGTCGGCGCCCTGGGAAGAAGGTGGCTCTTCCATTGGTTGTGATGAAGGTTCCGAGACTGAAGGTTTCTCTGTAAGTGTAGTCCTTTCATCAGCTGATTTGGACGAGGCAGCTTCAGTAAAAGATGATGGAGCAGAAGCTGCCAACACCAAAGCCTTCAAAGGAGAGACTGAACTTTTCTGAGAAATTCAAGTAAACTATTAGCATATAGAAAGGTTTCAAATAAACCATTAGCACATAGAAAGGTATGTTTATGAATAAACAGAATTTAATTACCTTTCTCCTAACGATGAGAGGAGCGTCGTCGTCGTCATCATCACCATCCTCCAAAACAGGAGATGCTGAAGCTTGCCGTTTGCGGCTTAAGGCACTCTTAGCTACAGTAGCCTTGGCAGGTAGAGAAGTAGATGGACGAATAGATTGTTTAGCACGAGCAGTGGAGGAAGAATTCCTAGTGGACACAGGGGTGACCAAAATAGGAGAAGTGGAAGAAGTTTTTGGCTAATCCAGTGAATGAAAAGCATAATTGGCATTAGTTGCAAACAATTTGCGCTTCACTAATGACCAGAGTTATTCAAAAAGGGGATGGATGACACGGCTAGAATTGAAGGGGGCTAATGAACGCTTGCTCGTCAAAAGAAGGTTACGAGAATCTATAGCTTGTGCCTCTACCCTATTAATGGTGTGAAAGCGGTCTGTCAAATTTTTAGAGTAACAAGGAAGAACAGGCCAAGTTTGGCCAAAACCAAATTGACGAGTAAAAAATTGGGGAGCATATATTTCAAACCCAGCTTTGGCATTTTTTCCAGTTAAAATGTCATGGAACAACTCCCTCCCAGTCAAAAATTGAACCCAAAGGAGCAGAGAGGCGCTCGCACTGTCCAGGGTGGATGAAATTTGCACATAAAGCTGGCCGTTTGCGGTTTAAGGCACTCTTAGCTGCAGTAGTCTTGGCAGGTAGAGAAGTAGATGGACGAATAGATTGTTTAGCACGAGTAGGGGAGGAAGGATTCCTAGTGGACACAGGGGTGACCAAAATAGGAGAAGTGGAAGAAGTGTTTGGCTGATCCAGTGAATGGAAAGCACAATTGGCATCAGTTGCAAACAATCTGCGCTTCACTGATGGCCAGAGTTGTTCAAAAAGGGGATGAATGACACGGCTAGAATTGAAGGGGGCTAATAAAAGCTTGCTCGTCAAAAGAAGGTTGGGAGAATCTATAGCTTGTACCTCTGCCCTATTAATGGTGTGAAAGCGGCCTGTTAAATTTTTAGAGTAACAAGGAAGAACGGGCCAAGTTTGGCCAAAACCAAGTTGACGAGCAAAAAATTGGGGAGCATATATTTCAAACCCAGCTTTGGCATTGGTTCCAGTTAAAATGTCATGGAACAACTCCCTTCCAGTCAAAAATTGAACCCAAATAAACAGAGAGGCGCTCGCACTGTCCAGGGTGGATGAACTTTGCACATAATCTGGAGTCAAGTGAGCAAGAAAAGGAAAGAAAGAAGGAATTAAATTTAAGGAATAAAAAAATAAAAAATGTCCCTATTGGACATATGTACAGGGGTCAGTGGATCAATGGCTAGCCAATAGCAGCTAGCAGAACGACTGAAAATGGATGGAGCACCAAATGGTAGAAAATATGCTCTCAACCACAGTTGAGTGAACCAAAGAGACCCTGATGAGTGATTTACATTCATTATATTATGCCATTAATTTCATGATTTTGCTATCTTGGAGAGTATTTTAGAAGTGCTAACAAGTGATTTTGGTGTTGCTTTTTAGATTGATGGAAGTGGAGAAAACAAGAGCTAAAAGAGGTCAAAGGAAGGAAATAGGCAAAAGCTAGCGAAATTGGATGAAATGACCAAAACGTAAGAGATCCAAAGTTCGAGGATTAAAATGCAATTAATCAAAAATCATGTCGAAACTTGAAATGAAGATCCGAGAGTTCTAGAAGCCAATTGGATGAAGGAAGGTGTCAAAGGGATCAAATTTAGTCAAGATATGATCATAAATCATTTTCCAACCAAAAAGTTTTGCGCTGGAGTTTTTATCTCACATTTAGACTCATTTTTGACATAGAAAATGATCGAATTGAAGAATTATTACTGAAGTAAAATTGTAGTCCTCTGAATTTTCTTTCCAATGCGTCTTGAATCACTTCAATCAGATATCGAACGAGAAAGTTATGCTGAAAATACTGAAAGACGCGCAGAATGCCGTACTGGGCGCCGCGGCGCCCATCTTGCTGAAACAAGAAGAAAGCCAGTGCCCAGGCGCTGCATTCCGAAACAAAAGGAAATTCTGATTTTATAATATTTTCTCAGCCCAATTAGTAACCTGTTGTTCCCTAAATTCCAAGACACTATAAATACACAATTGAAGACCTAAATTAGGGGGTAGCCGCACACTAAAAATCTGTGGAATCAAGCCACGCGTTCTTGACATATTGGAGAAAAGACAACAAGAAGGGAGATTGAAAAGAGAAATTCAAGAAGATTAACACCAAGCAATTGAAGATTAGAAGCATTCATTGGAAGGGGAAGGAGATCTTGGTGCAAGAATTCTACTTTTTCTTCTACATCTTTATTACAAATCCGGTGATGTATTCTAAGACAATTTCCTATTTTTCTTCCATTATTATCAGTAGTTAAATTTGATTTTAGGGCAAACAATGTAATCTTTTGGAATCCTTTATTTCATGCAATTGAAATTCTAGTGCTTTTATGTTTTATGTGTTGATTTTAATGTTGTTCTTAATAAATTTAATTACTTGATCACTAATTAGATGATTTGTGAACAATGATTGCGTAGAGATGCGGATTATTTGTTTAGACCACATGTTAAAATCCGATAAATTGATATAACGTGTAGAGATACATATATTGATTGCTGCGGTCGTGTGTGAATTCTTAGAACCAATGTTTCGTTTAATTAAATTTAATTTGCATAGAGATATGGAATTAAACTAATTAAATAGACTCAATGAGAACTCGAGAGGGGTAAGTTGAATACAATAGAAGAATTCGACCGAACACCACCTTAGGTTTTATAAATCTTGATTTATGAAGTAAATGTGACCAATAGTTGAAATTGTTCCGCTCTAACATCCATTTATTGTTTGAATTCTCAATCACTTTTCGTTGCATGCAATCACATTTTTAAGTATTTAGAATAAAAAAATCACATTTAATCATTGTTTTTGTTTATTTTCGTCAAATAGAAGTTAGAAATAATAAATTAGGCATTAAAAGTACATTCCTCGTGGGAACGATAATCTGGACTCAAAAGGTCCACTTTACTACTTGTTACGATCCATTCACTTGCGGAATAAAATCGACAATAGGTCCACTGCCAGTGAGAGATGCATCATTCTTCAATTGAAATTGAAGAGAAGTCATGCCTCTATAAAGGGCAGCCAAAAAGAAGGAACACAAATTCAAAGGTCTACCACGCGCCAATTCATGCGCTATGGGTAAGTAGCTCATGGAAGGTTTTATACTTGGCACGCAAAGAATATATTTACAAAGCCAAATCTGAAGGAATGCCACACGCTCAGCATGGGAAGGTTCAACGCTTGAGTGATTATAAGAGGTTTGCAGGCTTGAGTATGACTCAGTGAGTTTCTTGTCAAATTTCGGGGCGACACCTGAAATCAAAATACCAGGAAAAATGGTATCGCCCAAAAGTGGAAGATTTACTAGGGTCCCAACATCCCTTAAAGTAATAGACATGGGACCAAGAGGGAAAACAAAGGTATTATATTCAGAAGACCAAAAACTTAAAGCAATAGGAAAAAGCACTGGGTCAAAAATTGGGGGTTGAAGAGCGATTTCTAATAAATCAGAAATCCTAGCACGATCAACCCACAAGACGAGCATGCCATCTGCGGAAAATAACATCAGATTTAGGCCAAGCACAAATACCTTTTTCGCTAATCGGCCTCAGTGGCAAAGAGTCCAGGAACGGAAGGCCTTGAGTGCAAGGAAACAGCTGGCCCACCGCCACTTGTTTGATGGCTTCGGCATTGTTGAATGATGGACCCGGATAGAACTCATTGAGTTCGGCATTGGTTGGTGCAAGGAAGTTTAGATTTACATATGGCCGAGTAAGGATTTTCTAGAAATCTTCGAAGCTAAAAGAGTCATCAGATTGGGTTTGTGGAGCCGCCATTGGGAACGAAATACAGTTTTGTTAAAGTTTGCTTGAGAAATGTAGCAGGGAAGCAAGAATATGAACAGTAATATTACGAGAAAGAAGCGCGGAGTAATGAGGCGTGATTTAGTGGTGCGATGAAATGATGTGTCTTTAGGGTTTATAAGGGTTTGCAACGTCGCACCTTTTCAGGCTATGGAAGGAAATAATGATTTAAATTCTTGGAAATTTCAAATGTTGCCGGAAAACACAAAATAAATATGGCAAAAATTAATAATTAGTATTAATTCTGCCATATTGGGGGGTAATTGTTGACACACTAAAAGTGCAGCCCAAATCGAATAGCCCAAGGAATGAAGCCCAATTGAGGAATTCAGGATAAAGGCTCAGACAGGGTTATTAATGAATGTAGTGGAAGCCCACGAACACAGTAACATCATGGCCCAAGCTTGCAAGACGCCCAAAATCTGAGTAAATGGAGTGCCTTACAGTTGTCCAGAGCGATGACCCTGTTCTCGCCCATACCTTCGAATCGCTCAGGATCTTAGCAAACATAAAATGTTATGGTTATCCAGAAATGCAATTATTGAAGCAGTTATTGAGTAACCTCATCACATTCCACGATTCAAGGAACCCAGTTGAAGGCGGTTGAACGACAAAGAGTAGTAGCAGCAGTTAGAGAATGCAGTTCCACGACAAGTTAGCCACCATAAAGAAAGTGAGTAGTTATAGAGCAATCAAGTAGTTTCCAAGCAGTTTGTCATGAAGAAATTATCAAGGGAATATAAAAGGAAGAGAAGACATAGAGAAAAAGACCCCGAATCAAATACTCTCAAACAGAGAATATGTAATTTCAATTTCTTAGTTTAAATTTAAATATTTCTTTCAGTACTCGTGTGCTTGCGCCCCTTGGAGGTATTTTGTTTAGTTCCAATTGTAAATCATCGCCAATAAAATACCCATTTTTGGGATTTTGTCTCAAGAGGTTTGTTCCTTACACAATCGTCTGATTCCTTTTTAATTGTTAGCGGCTACCCGCGTGAAACAGTATGTTTTTACATACAATTTCAGTATACGTTTTCATATAAATTTCTTGTCTAACTTAAGCATTGGAGGGTGATGAGATCACACATCGTTGCCTTTGTTTTAGGTACTGGAAGACTCTTTTTGTTCTTTTTGTACTGGAACCTTGGGTGTACCCCATATGGCCTCAGCCTCGGAAAAAGTGACATTAGAATCTAGTGAACTCGCCAAGATAATTCAAGAAGGAGTCACGATGGGCCTAATGCAGAAGGCTAAGGGACGATAGCCTTTATCCTTAACACACCATTCACTCTTGAGATATTATCATTCTCCTTGTTGGATGATTCCAATACCCCCTTATAAAAGAATATGATGGAACTACCGACCCTATCAACCATCTCAATATCTATACTGACATCATGAACCTGCAAGTTGCCCCAGACTAGGTGATGTGTAAGGCTTTTCCTTAAACATTGACAAACGCTGCTAGGGATTGGTTTTCAACCTTAGAGCCCAATTCCATAGCCTTATTCTCGAATCTTGCCGACAAGTTCTCTACCTTCTTTGCTAGCAGTAAGCGCATCCGAAAAACAGTAGCTTCTCTCATGTAGCTTTGCCAAGGGCAGAATGAGACACTTTTAACAAGGAAAGACTTTAGATCCCAGACCTTTATATCACAACTGAGTCTTAGCTTTAACACATGCTATAAGGTGTGAAGTGTTCAAGATGTCTCTACCAAAGACCCCTTCAACATTAGTAACCAACCTACTTACCTGAGTTGAGAAGTACATCAACATGGAGAAGACTATGTTCCCAAGGAAAGATGCCACACCATCAACTAAGTCAGAGTATGAAAGGCCGCATGAGCTTAATTTGCATCAAGATCTTCGTCAAGGTAAGATAAGTCATGATAACCCTTCAGCAGTTTTTACTCACCTGAATACAACAAGGTCTAACATTTTGATGGAGATCAGAGATATGAAAGAGCTCAAATATCCATCAAGGATGAAGTCCCCTTCTGAGTCCCAGGACAGAAACAAGTATTGTGAGTTTCATCGAGAGCACGGGCACACAACTGCAGGCTGCTTCGCTTTAAATCGAGAAATTCAAGCTCTCATAAAGAGGGGATTTTTGGGTGCCTATGTAAGCTATGACAAGCACTCGAGGAATGACTTGAATAAGGACAAGGCAACTGGAGATTGAGAAAATCCACAATCAACAGCTGGTACAATTAATATCATTGTCGGAGGTATAGCTTCAGGAGGAGACTCAAGTAATGAATCCGAACTACACTCCAGGCCAAATCCAACAGTTTCAAGTATAGGCCTTGATAGAATGAAAGATATAACTTTCAGACCAGAGAACTCAAAAAGAGTGTCATTTCCTCATGACGATACCTTGGTCATATCAGCAATCATCACTAACTTTGAAGTAAAGAGAGTTCTTGTAGATAGTGGAAGTGCAGCTAATATATTATCCCATGAGGCATTCCTTCAGATGGGTATATCAACCAAACAACTCAAGCAGGTAAGAGCCCCTCTTCAGAGGTTCAACTATAGAGTTGTCACATCGAAAGGAATTGCTGAATTACCTGTAACTTTGGGATCAGAAGGGAAGCAGGTAACATGGGTCACAACTTTCCATGTAGTCCAAGCTCCAATGGCCTACAACGAAATACTTGGAAGGTCACTGCTTAATGGGATAAAGGCTGTTGTCTCAACTTTCCACTTGGCCCTGAAATTTTCAACAAGTAATGGAGTAGAAGTAGTTCAAGGAAACCAAACGGTGGCTAGACAGTGCTATGTCTCTAGCATCCAAAAAATTAAAACCGATGGCATACAGGTTTCAACGCTTGAGCTTGAACATTGTGAGAGAATGATCTATATGGAAAAATTGGTAAAGGTCGAGCTTGAGCCTGGAAGGCAGGTCACACTTGGAATGACGACAACCTAAAACTCTATTGTGAGTAGCAGTCTTTGTCCCCAAGTATTTAGGCTAGTTTTTTTTCCTTAGTTTTCTTTTATAGTTCGGGCCTGCGTGCCCATAAGTTTAGTTTGGTAGTTCGGGTTTGTGTCTCTCTTAGGAAGTTTACTTTTCAGTTTAGGCCTGCGCGCCCTCTTTCATCTTTTTATGAATGGTTCATGGTTTGCAAAAGCTCGCGCTAAAATAACCTCGAGCACTTACTTTATTATGATATAGAAAATTGCTTTTATACTACTCCTCCCTCTTGAAAATAAACATTTAGCGTAAAGCCGTGTCTCGAGCACACAACTAAATCAACCCTAACATTTAGCATAAGGTCATGCATTGAGCACGCAACTAAATCAACCCTAACATTTAGCATAAGGTTGTGCCCTTAGCATGCTACTAAATAAACTCTTAACACTTTAGCATCATCACGAGCTTGTTAGGCTAAGTTCTCAAAAATTTCAGCGAGCTTAGGATAATTGCTCAACATTGGGCTGGTGGGGCATAACCTCGAGCTCAATACAATATCAAAATCCCAGCCTCAGAGCTTGGGATATTATTCAACATTGGGCATTGGGAATGCCTAACCTCGAGCTGAATACATTGGCAAAATTCCAGCCTCAGAGCTCAAGATAGTATTCAACATTGTGCTTGGAGGGCCTAACATATAGTTCGAGCTCTTTCATTTGAAATTGGCAAAGCTTGAGGTCGAGCTCATGCATGCCAACTTCTGAACAAGCTCGAGGTCGAGCTCTTTCACTTTAAAATTAGCAGAGCTCCTGGTTGAGCTCTTCAAATTTTGGCAAAGCTCGAGATCAAGCTCATGCATGCCAACTTCTGGACAAGCTCAAGGTCGTGCTCTTCATTTCAAGTTTTTGGCAAAAGCTCGAGGTCGAGCTCATTTATGCCAAAATCTTTCACAAAGGTTGAGGTTGAGCTCCTTTGTTTCAAAATAGAACTTTTTAATGAGCTCGTGGTTGAGCTCTCCTTCTCCAAAATTTTTAACGAGATCGGGATGAAGTCCTTCCTTTCAGAATTTATTAATGAGCTCAAGATCGAGCTCCTTGCTTTCAAAATTTTTTAACATGGTTGGGGTCTAGACCTCCTCTCAAAAAAAATTTATGAGCTCGAGGTCGAGTTCTTTCCTTCCAAATTTTTAGACAAGATTCGCATACAACTTCCTTTCAAAATTTTAACAAGGTCAAGGTCGAGCCCCTTTCCTTCAAATTTTGAATAATGTAAGGTCCGAACACATTCAAATATATTAAGATCGAAATCGTGCTCATTTCTTTCAAATTTTTTGAAATGGTCAAAAATTGTTATCCTAGGTCTATTTGCTCAGGGGCTTATCGACTCGACATGAGCATGCCTATTTTTGAACCCAATGTAGTTATGCATCTCATTCCAGGAACTTCCACATTACGCATGAGCTCCTGAAATGGATGCATGGGAGCCTATGATGTGTACAATTTCTTTGTGACCCGACCATCCACGACCTCATGCTCGAGGTCATGGTAATCTCGAGCACTCTCCTATGGCTTCAACATCTTCGAGTTTATATGGTCAGGCTCGTCACTCTCTCCCCTGGGCCACAACATCATTAGGCTCGCATAAGCGAGCTCGAGATCAGGTTTTAAGCCCCTATCTCGAACTATGTAGCTCGATTTTCCCCCGCACATTTACTCAAGCACAAGGTCGTGCTTTATGTTAAGGTCGAGTTTATGCCCCAAAGATTGAGAGCGAGCTACAGGCTTAGGTTGGGCTTCATGAGATCGGGCTCCAAAAATGTCAATCTCACTTTGGCTACAACTCTTTATGACCTTTATCTTCATTCAAATCGCTTATCTATTACAATTTGACTCAAATTCAAACAAAACACTTTTATTATAACACAAACACTCTATATGATAAGGATAAGGCCTATAGGCAATTGAATTCTTTACAACTCTACAACTAACATCTATAAATATATGATCAAAGCTCATTGCTAAGGTACATTTTTACATACAATTTCAATATACGTTTTCATATAAATTCCTTATCTGACTTAGACATCGGAAGGACGACGAGAATATACTTCGTTACCTTTGTTTCGAGTACTGGAAGACTCTGTTCGTACTCTTTCTCAGTCCTCAAGCTCGGGAGATCTATCAGGTACGATTTTCGGTAGCATCATCTTCCATGGCCGAATAATCATAATTCTGTTTTTAATGTAATCCTGTTGGCTAGAAGATTAGCCTTGAGATGCTCACTTGGGTTAATAAATGTTGTAATAGCTATTTAAAAAATATATTTTTTTGTTAAAAGGTCAAGAAAAATTTTGGATTTATGTGTACAATTATTTTATTAATCGAATGTGTTGTTAAAAAAAAAAGTTGACATAAAAAAAAAAATGAATTTTTGAATGATGGATATCAAACATAGACAAAATTTCCATCTTGGAAATGTGCTGGCTTGGGCAGGCTTGTAGCTTGCTTGGGACAGCTTAAACTTGCCCCATTCTACCCTGCTCGTTTTGCCTTTTAGTCCCTTTTCTTCCACATTTAGTCACTAATGTTGTCCAGATCGACCAATGTTGTCCAGATCGACCAATGTTGTCCTAAAAACTAAAAAAACAAAATCAATTAAAAAAAAACTCGAGCAAAATAACCATTACAAGCTCGTTAATTCAGCCTGAGGTACACCGCTTTATTTCAATCAGTGAGATGGTCGAAGTTTGTGACCACTTCGCCTGGCTTTGGAGCGAGCCATCCACGAAGATCGTTCTTCATGAGAGGGATGACCATGTGGACCTCGTTCAAGGCACTTTGGTACAAGCAAAGTTCTCATAAACTTCGATGAGACACTTCGGCTCCAGCAGTGCTCTTGTGGTTTATCGCACTAATTCCTGGAGACTCGGCAGCGCTGTCCCTACCCGGTGCGTTTACTCCCATATGTCTTGCACATGACATCCACGAAGGCATAACAGCGACTAATTCAATTTGTAGTTTGTTCAAATAATGGATCGAATGTCCTTTTATTATAGTTGACTTTTAAGACGGTCCAAATCTGATGTCGCGAACTTGGAAATTATTCAAAAGCCTCCCCAGATGTGGCAAACGATTTTGCATTTTAGTATCATTAACAATGAAAAAAATTTAGAAACTCTCGATATAAGCAATCTATGAGCTTAATAAGTTAAATTTCAGAATACTAACCCCAGTTTCATTAGCAATTCATAAAATACTTTAATAGTTCATACAGACACATCGAGTCGTACCAAACTTACACAAAATACACGCACATATTATTCCCTAAACACATCCATTTTTATTACCGAAACTACCCTCCAAATTTGTTATTTCTTATCTTTCTTCTCCTCTTCTTCGTCAAACGCCGACACTGGAAAAGACCTGGAAATACCAGTAGGGGTGCCGAAAGTGATTTTCCCAGAGCTGGGGTCCTGAATGTAAATATCAGAAATAGTTACCCAGATCAGGAGCTCCTTGCTCTTGACACCTGTCAGCTTTTTCATCCGACGGTCCTCAACGAACGCCGTGACCTCTGTATCGTACCATACGCTGCGACCGATTGAACGGAATTGGTGCGTCTTACTCTTTTTCTGCTTCAGCCAGATGAACCCGGAAGCCTCGTTGAAGCCAACCTCAACGATGTCGTCTAAAGGGAGCAAACCCTTGGGGAGGTTGATTTTCTCGAGAAGTTCAAGGGATTTTTGCTTGCACATCGTCTCGTCGGTGTATATTTCGGCGTTTTCTCGGTGAGATTCGATTCTTTGGGCCGACATTTTGATGGAATTGGGATTGAAGGAAGAGTGAATGGGTTTCTTTTAGCGTGAAAGTTTGGGTTTTGCAAGACGGGTGGAAATTGTGATGGCATGGCGTATAGATATAAGAAGCAAGGGGGTAGATATAGAATTACGTAAACATCCTCCTTGGAGAACGTGGAGTAGCCTGAAATATTGGAAATATAGAGGATAAAACGGAGTTTACGTTTGGAATTTAAATGCCATTTATTGCTAATAAGTAATGAGGAAGTTGGTGGGGGTTAGTCGTTTCATCTTTTCAAGATCGAATTGGAAATCAAAAATAAAGGCAGACAGAAATAGAGAGAGAAAAAAAAAAAAAAAGAGTTATGGGTAAAAATGTAAGATAGACTAGATTATCTATTTACGAAGAGAAGAGTATCTAATGACATCTTTAAATTTAGAGAATAATTTTTTTATATACTTCAACAAATTTTTTATTTTGACTCTTTATTTTGTTTTTTTCAATCTACATTTGATAATTTATTTTCATGTCTAACTTAACATAATTTTTTATAAGTTAGTGGTCAATCAATTCAAATATAGTTTGAGAGGGTGGTTGAGCCCTATTTTTATGGAAAAAAAAATGTATTTTAGAATAATAAATTGATAAAAAGTGTGTGATTGAAATATAAGAAAAAGTTTTTGATTTACATGTAATATTATTTTAATGAAAAATGTGTGCTTGAAAAGAAGAAATGAAAAAATGTATTTTGGAGAAAATGAGAATCAAACATAAAATAATTTAAATTGTAGAGTGTTCAATTTTGTAATGTATCAAATACAATCATTGAACATTAAAAAATAGAGAGTAAGATTGGTTATTTAAATTTGGAGAGCCAAACTCACTCTTTATTTTAAAAACTTAAAATAGAAAATTTTATGGAGCTTATTTTTAAGTATTGACTTTTTAAAATAGAGAATATAAATGCTTAGAGATTTTTCTGGAAGTACTCTTAATCATCGTACCAAACATGCTAAAAAGAAGTTGAGGGAGGAGGGTCAAATTTAGAATGAGAGCGAAGAACTAGACGGGCCATCTGGATTTTAGGGAAGTAGCGACAGACGAGACATGGGTGGGATAATGTTCATTTATCCTTTTATTTACTTATTTATTTTTAAATTTTACAAGAATTTATAACATAAAAAAGGATTCAAGTCGGGTTCAAGTGAGGACCATGGATACCTAGGACAAGGTCACTGTAGTCAAGTATTTTATCATTTCTAGTTAAATTACTTTAAGAATCTTACGGTGTTTATGGTGTGTATTTATATTAAGAGCTATTTTTTTGCCTGTGCAATGCACAGAACGTGATATTTTGAAGATAATGTTAGCATATTGAATGTTAAGGTTCGACGGAAGACTGTATTATTGAAATTCCACACACAGATTTGCATAAAAGAAATAATGTTCTATGAAGATATAAGGGTGAGTTAAAATTTTGAACAAAGAGAAGTAATGAATGGAAAAAGTATCAGAAGAAAGTTCAAATATACAAAGAGGAAAACAATTTATGCGACAACTTGGAATACAACAAAGTACTTGAAACAATTTCGTCGGGTTATCTTTTTATTCTGGTGGCATAGAAATGAAGGATCATGCAATCGGATATTTACAAAATAGTGCAAGGGGCATAAGATACAAGTACACAGGTTGGAAACTGTTAAAGCGAATTGTCATAATATTGAACACAAATTATAATTTTATTTAACAGCTTGACTATGCATTTATCTTTAGCAAAAAGATTAGTTAGAGACTAATGACTAACTTTGTTGAACATCAAGCATTGAGTAAAAACCCCGAAATAATTCATATTCTTCCGGTTTTCATAAGAAGATGCTGTATAAGTACATTCTATAGTCGAGAAATATCACGAACTTAGGCAACTAATGAGAGAGTAGTTGAAAAGAATGAAAATAAAAGTAGTTCTTGGATGCATTAATAATTTAAATTAAGCAACACAAAAACCAAAACAAAGCATATGCATTAACTCTGTGATGTTTATTTGACTTATTTGCCATTTGCTGGTAAAAGATGATGATAGTGAATAGAGACTACAAGTAATTATATCTAATTTTTAAGCTATAAGTAGTATTTAATCTTCCTATTCAGATATGCCATTAAATAATTTGGTTAGTCAGTCATTTAATGTAAGAGAACAGAAACTAATACACTGTCTCCTCACTTTAGATTTCCGAAAATCATATATAATTTTGGAACAGAATTGAATTCTTTGAAAGTTTGATGACAAAAAGAAAAAGATGTTATCATATAAGTACCCCGGAAAAACGAAAAAGATGAAAGCTATCTGCAACAGTAGAAAAAGACAGAAGAATGACTTTCAAAGTGACTCCAATTATATGAGGTGCAAATGAATAACAAACTCCAATACCAAGTACGAAATCATCTGATAGAATTTGTCCTACAAAAGGGAAAATGAAATTCCCATGGTACACTATTGTCAAATGTCACAAAAGAGATGAAATGGTTTGCGATCATCCAATAAATAATTGAAAGCAAAATAGACTTCGAATCATCATGAGAAACTTCAGCAAAACAAACATCCCCAGATTTTCGCATATAATTCTCAAACATTTTCTCACAAGATAAATGTAGTTGCAGAAACAAAAATGAAAACCATGTTCAAACTAAAAAAAAAAAAAAAAATTCTGCTTACCATCAAATCTTGCCAAAAAGCAGAAGATGGATTACATATTTCTTCTAGCATGTCCAATATGTCATTTCAATATGTGAATAATAAACTAAAGGAACATCCAACTACTATAATGTTCAGGAAAATATAACTCACTAAATAAAGACAAAGAAGATGAAAGAGAGAACTCTTACTTCTATAAAGAGCGCCTTGGATTGTGCAAGGATCTTAGGCTGTGTTTGATAGGGGTGAAATTCCAAGGAAAATGGAATTGAAATTCCATCTTTCTAATTTATCGTTGTTTGATTGGCAAAATGTAGAATGGAATTGATTTTCCGTGGAAGCTTGCCACGTCAGCCAATTCCACGTTTTCAAGTCTTTTTCTTTTATTTTTTATTTTTTTATTTTGCAATTTAAACAAATTTTAAGGATTATTGTAAAAAAAATATTTTCATTTAATTAACAATTTTCATATAAAACGAAACTAAACAAACACCAAAAGATAGACGATTTTCTTGAATTTTTTTGTTTTTTGTTATTTGGGAATTGAAAACAAATTTCATCCTCAATACCAGTAAAATTTATCTATTTAATTGACAAATTTCATGTAAAATAAAGTCAAACGAACATCAAAAAGCACTTTTATTTCAACATTTTTCACGTGGAAAATTATACCAATCAAAAAAATTATACCAATCAAACACAATAATTTACAATTCTCAAGAAAACAATTTCTAGGCAATTCAATTTCCTAAAATTTATTTTCTTTCCACCCAAATTCCATCTTTCCAATCAAACGGACTCTTAGTGCTCCTCCATTATTCACCAATGAGCTTCGTTACAATAACACTCTGAAAGCATAATCATTAGAGTAAAAAAAAAATATATTATGAGGAAACGTGTCAAAAAATTACTATCGGCTAAAGTTGCAAGACTTATTACAGGTACAACACATATTTTGGAAGCTAACGAAGTTGATCAAGCATATAAAACTCATTCTCAGTAATATCTCCCCTCCCACATAATGCAAGATGGTTCACCATAACCTCAGGCAAAAAGTCCCATCTCCCTGAAGTATCAAATGGAAATATTAGAAATGATATTAGTCCTCGATAAGATGGAAAAGTAATCCATGGGATATTGAAATGAAGTGATAATCCTCAAGAAACATAGATACATATTTTCTACTCTTATTTTTTATGAATTAGAGTTATATTCCTTCTTAGAGAAGTTGAAGCCAAGAACTATCGTAAATGGGGGAAAAATAATATTGGGATTGATTGTTATCTCAACGAAGAGTAAAGATAATAAAGTATGACCTTAACCTTGTTCTCCATTTTTTGTTATGTGTTATACCATCGAATTCATTAGCCAGGACATAAATACTATCTAAAGAGCTTTTACCGGGTGTTGGTCGCAAACATTATTATTTTGTAATTTTAGAAACAATTTTACAAAGAAACTCAAAACTGCAGAAATGTAAATCGCGAAAAATAAAAATAACAACAGATATGTTTTTGCTCCAAAAGGAGCCCGAATGTTCAGTTCAAAGAACCTAATCACCCGTTGAGCCTCAGTCAAGAGTATGTTCGAGATTCCACTAAGTATCACAAAGAAATCATACAAATATTCAAAGAAAAATCAGAGATTTCTTCATTTTATCTTGCCTCCTTTCACACAACTTCTCTCTCAAATAAGATCACACAGATCACTCAACCTTTTTTTACAAAATGAAAGATTACAACACAAAGAATTTCAGATTTTCAGAGAGAATGAAAACCACGAAGAAGAAAAACCCTCACACAGAGAGAGAAAGAGAGTACACGAGAAAATTCTAGAGAAAAACAAAAAAACTGTTCGACTGCAGAAGACTAAAGGGCCAAGGTAGATAATAGTTCAAGTGAATAGTCGATCCAAGGGTTGGGGCTGTGCCACGTGTACGACACAGCCCAACCCTCATAAGAGGCAAAAACGTTTTGCCACAAAAACACGTTTTTATAAAAAAGTTTGGGCCTGACTTATTTTGCAAAAAACACGGTCCAAAGAAATTTGAGGCAGCCCAATTTTCAACACCAGGTGATCTATTATTTTGGGTTCTATAAGAGGTTCATCTCTTTGGATATTTACAACAATATTGTAGTTGTTCCCAAGTTTTAGATATGCTTCATTACCACGTTCCATGCAAAAATTAGCAATATATCCAATGAACACAAGTTTCCATGATTTACAGCACATTGAAGGACTTATTTTACCATTTCGACATGATTATGATGTTATTATCAAATTTAATGCCAAATCCCCTATAGCATTCTGCAATCTTATTCTCATCTATCGCTACTACTATATCAATAAATCAGCACCCAATTAGAAACTAGAAGGACAAAATTGTAACATAATTCTATGAATATAATTCAATTTACAAATAAGCATATATAGAGCAAATTGAAGTGGAGTTCTACCAACTTGTTTAAACGATGGAATCATTTTTGCTGTTGTAAATCACCTGCCAGTAAGTCGTTGCTCGACAAGGTACTATTGGAGGATTTTCCACCAGCATGTTGCCATGAGAATTGTGTAAAGTTAGGATGTGCCTTTTTCCAACAATTCTTAGTCGAACATTGAGTTAGCGTAAAATCTCATAATAAATAACTATTGATTATGTGAAAATAATATTAATTTTTCAAGCACACGAAATCTACATCAAAATTTCTTATTTCAGCTAAACATGTGAAACGGATCGTAGAGGCCACATTTGAAAGGAAAGAATTTAAGGAGTAGTTCAAAAGTTATGAGACAATAGTAAGCAGTATATGATATCGGAGGTAATATTGGGCCACAATAAGTCAGTAACTTATTTGAAATGGAAACTGATCATAAAAACGTACTATATCGATCACATGGAAGTTGGTTCTTTCACATCTAGCTCTGAATTCTTTAAAAGATGCCCGATACAACAACAAAAGCAATAGTTAATTTAGTAATTTCGAAGTGAATGGATCTAACAAACATATGACAATGTAATTGGAAACGAATGATGAAGGTGTCAAAAGAGCTATAGTAAGGTCCCGTTTGATACCCATTTTCATAAGAATGAAAATGAAAAATATAGCCGTTGCGGGACCCTAAGCAAGAGATAGAAAGTCAAATATGGTGGCTTGATGTGATGGATAACAATCATATTTTTTCATTTCTATGGCCAAAGAATAGGAATCAAACAGGGTCTAAGTTGACAAAATTTGAAACGAAATGAAATTGGTAAAAAGAACACATAGAGAAGAGGAATAATTTATTTTGCCAAGTAGAATAACATACATAGCGGTAAATGTTAGTTAATGAATTACCTCTGAAAGCTGAATCCTTGTTGGGGTATATAGTTTAAGTCTCTTCCAAAGTAAGCATCATTAAATTTATAAAGAAGTCTCCCGAAAACCTATCATAATTTAAAAGAGCAATTAAATATTTTTATAGAGAGGTTCTCGTTGGTTTGTGCTATATACTGTTCATCTTCCAGTGATGAACAAAGGAGATATTTTGCGTGAAGATATTTGATTGCTCTTTTAATCTATATATAATAATGGGGCTCCAGAAGGCTTCTTTCTAAATATAGTGATGAATGTTTTGGAAGTCTCAATTATCGATGTTAATATTCGAGCTTCTAGTGTTACCTATAGAATAAAATGAAGAGGAACTGAAAATATTAGTTGAACACCCATCAGCATTTTTTTTGGACTGTTAAGTCTTACTTCTTTAAGCTTGTAACATTTATTTGTAGCTATCCCTTTCTTGATGTCAACTACTTCACTTGCTAATGTTCAGTTTTTATTTTCTTAATTTTTTTGAAGGACTATGTTGAAACTCGGTGGTATGGAGCTCCAGAGCTATGCGGATCTGTTTTCTTCAAAGTATGCCATGTAGGAACACCCAACTCTAGAGAAAATTATTTCGATGCGTAAACGACCTTACTTATATAAATATTTTTAGATGAGTTCAGGAGGTATTTTTGTTCTATAAAGCTAAAACTATCAACCAACAACAGAAAGCAAATTTCACATATATACACTCATGTAAAACTAACAAAAAATCAACAGAAGGAAGAATTTTATTTCAGAGTGCTAATGAAGTAGTAATATATGCCCAAAATAAATCTTTATTATCAATACTCTTAAATGTATTAATTTAATGTGAACCATGATAGAAGCTGAAAAGATGAAAGAATAAAAGCAAATTAAGTATCTAATTCTACACTAACACGTCAGGCAAACATTTCAGTTGGACACCTTGCATAAATTTAATTTAACCCATAGAAAAAAATTGAAAATTTTCAACAGAGTTGTTAATACGTATACAATCTTACAAGAATCGTAATAAATACTGAATTGTAATTCATTTACATCCTTGCAATGAGACTATTGGTTGAACATTAAATTTTACTTCAAATTAGTAAGATTGAAATATAGAATAAAACAAGTAATCAAACAAATAAAAATAAAGGTAAGAAAAATGCAGAACAGGCATGCATAAGCAGAAATAAGAGATGGAAAAAAAAAAATATAAAACTCACTTAAAGTTCGTAAACCCTCAACACAAAATAATAATAATAATAATAATAATAATAATAATAATAATAATAATAATAATAATAATAATCATCATCATCAGGGGCAGAGCCCCATCAAGGCGAGTGCGGGCATCTGTCCGCACTGGACTCCAGCCCAGAATTTAATTTAATTTAATTTTTTTATTAAGCTTGTTCACTATCTTCCAACCTAGAGAGAAGCCCAATGCCCAATTGTCCACAGCCCACGACCCGTTTACTGTTCCAATGACCCTGAACCATATCCCTCAAAAATCAATTAACCCGTTTTCCATTCATAATTCATCCATTCGAAAAAAATCAAAACCCTTCGTCCGTTCGTCATGTCTCTCTCTCTCTCCACTTCCTCTCCAGTCTCCACCGACGCCTGTCACTACCACTTGCAATCTAACCTCCGTTGCTACTTGCTAGTAGTAGGCCCTATTGGCATCTCCTAGAATTTAGGCGCTCTAATCTCCTATTCTACTCGACTGTCGACTGGTCGCTCATCCGACCCACTGCTGCTCCTCGAATCGCCAACCGGAACCGACTATTCTTCCAACAATGAGAGGCAGCTAGCCAAGCAAAAGAAGAAGGTGAAGTCCCAATTTCAATTTTCCACCAGTGTAGCAGTGTTCAAAGTGGTTTTGAATTTTTCCCCTTATTTGTTGTTATTTTGATTTGTGTAAATTATAATGATATTTTTTTTTTACTTTTTTTGTCTTTTACATATGAAGTGAAATTAGCACTTTGGACTTCGATTGCTCAAAGAGGCACAGACAGCAGACTTAGGCTTCCAGTGGACTGTGAAATTTTAGTTCAAGTTGTTTAAGATTTGGAAATATTATGAATTGCATTGTGAAATTGTGAGTTGGACGGTGAATTGATAATGTGAATTTGTGAATTGATTATGTGAAATGTGAATTGCACTGGATTGATAGTATATATTGGTATTATACTGTGAATTCATTATTTGGAGTATTTTTTTTATCATCACTAAATTCGTGACCTTGTTATTCATTACGAAACTTTTCTTTAAGCTTGTAGTAGAGAATCTTCCAATCACGTATAACCATAACAACACTTCTTAATTTCATCAAATCTGCTCCAATCCTATGCATTATGTATTTTTCTTGATTTTGAATTATTAATAGTCAAACTCAAGTACGTAATGCAATATCTCTTAAGTGCAACATAATCCTACTATAAGGTCCAAAAAATTATTGAGGACTCGGAGACAACACATTGTGGCCATTATCAAGCATTTACATGAAATATAATTAATCCCATATCCCTAGTGACGGGATAAAAGCTTCACAATACTCAAAATTTTTATCCTACCCGCTGAGGTAGGAGATCAAGATTGTTATATGAAAACAAGAAAACTATAGATCCTTATATTTCGGGGAAAAAATAATTCAAGATTATACCTTGAAGAGTTCTACTATCCAATTCTGACGAAGTTGAAGAACTCCCAATTTTCGACTCCACTGATCCTTGCGACGCCAATTGGCCACACTCTTCAACCTCAGAGCGAAAATGCGCCCGACTAGCCGCTGTTGTCGACAACTGAAATGGTAGTTCTATCAATGAATCTAACTTCTTTGGTGCAGCCAAAAACTTCTTCGGTGAAATGTGAAATTGGAGTTTTTTTTATCATCACTAAATCCATGACCAAAAACCTCGACGTTCGGTGTCGAAAAAAGTTGCTAGCACTGAACTCAAATTCTAGCTCCGCCCCTGATGATGATGATGATGATGATGATGATGATGATGATGATGATGATAATAATAATAATAATCATCGACCAAAAACAGATCTAAAAATTGGAACAAATATACACAGAACAAAAGTAAAAGATGGGGATGACAAAAAATCTCACTACAATTTAGAAAACCATAAACACAAAGAAGACATCGACCGAATAGAAATAGAAATAGAGAAATCGAAGAAACTTACACAACAAAAGGCAAGAGATAAAGATCCATAAAGGAATCACAGTATACTTTCTCTGAAAAATTTCCTCTCATTCGCAAAATTTCAACACAGATTCGAACGATGCAAAGTATGACAGAACAAATGATTAACGGCAGAGAGAAAAATCTTCGAAAAATAATAGAGGAAAAAAGTTAAAGGGTCTTCTGAAGATTTCGATTTCACCGTTAGAACTGAGATTTTGTGTATAGATTTGCAAGGATTTTCTAATTTTTACGAGTAGTAGAGAATAGGGGAGAATTTTGGGATAGGGGAGGAGAATAGGGTTTGAAGAGAAACTCGCCATCTGAAATATAGTGTAGAAAATTTAGTTGACCAGCACAATTATTACATGCATGCTATAACCTTTTTTAATGAAAAACAGTGCAAACCAATTCGAATCCAGCTTAATGTGAACATATGGCCCAGAAAATGAACAGTACAATTGGATCCTCTCTTTTAAAGTAAGTAGGAATAGGTTGAACATTAAATTTTACTTCAAATTAGTAAGATCAAAACACAGAATAAAAGGAGTAATCAAACAAATAAAGATAAAGGTAAGAAAAAAGCACAACAAGCATACATAAGGAGAAACAAGAAATGGAAAAAAAAAAAAAAAAAAAAAAAAAAAAAAA
>NC_036246.1:40172710-40175120 GCF_002742605.1 Olea europaea var. sylvestris | reverse complement strand
ATATTTTTTTTTTTTTTTTTTTTTTTTTTTTTTTGTTAATTTTTTTTTTTTTTTTTTTTTTTTTTTTTTTTTTAGAAAAAAAAAAAACAAAAAAAAAAAAAAAAAGAAAAAAAAAAAAAAAAAAAAAAAAAAAAAAAAAAAAAAAAATATATATATATATATATATATAAAATAAATAATCGACCAAATACAAATCTAAAAGTCCCAACAAATACACAGAAAGAAAGGTAAAAGATGGGTATGACAAAAAATCTCATTGCAATTTAGAAAACCCTAAACACAAAGAAGAGATCAACCGAATAGAAATAGAAATAGAGAAATCGAAGAAACTTACACAACAAAAGGCAGGAGATAAAGATCCATAAAGGAATCGCGGTATACTTTCTCTGAAATTTTTTCCCTTGTTCATAAAATTTCAACATGGATTCGAACGAAGCAAGGAGCGATCAAATGAACGATTAACGGCAAAAAGAAAGATCTTCGAACAATAATAGAGGAAAAAAGTTAAATGGACTTCTGAGAATTTTGATCTCACAGTTAGAGCTGAGATTTTGTGTAGGGATTAGCGAGGGTTTTTCGAATTTTGCAAGAAGGGGAGAATAGGGGAAGAATTGCGAGAGAGGAGGAGAATAGGGTTTGAAGATAAACTCGCCACCTGAAAAACAGTGTAGAAAAATTTAGTTGACCAACACAATTATTATAGGCATATTGTAACTTTTTTTAATGAAGAACAGTGTGAACCGATTCGAATCGAGCTTAATGTGAACATTATGGCCCAAAAATGAACAGTACAACAGGATCCTCTCTTTTAAAGTAAGTAGGAATTGGTTGAACATTAAATTTTACTTCAAATGGTCTTATGAGATTAAATGGTCTTATGAGGTTTTTGATTTCATGGTTAGAATTGAGATTTTGTGTAGAGATTTGTGGGGATTTTCCGAATTTTGCGAGAACGGAAGAATAAGAGGAGGATTTTGTGAGGGGGGAGAATAGGGTTTGAAGAGAAACTCACCATCTGAAATACAGTGTAGAAAATTCAGCTGACTAGCACAATTATTACAAGCATGTTATAACCTTTTTTAATGAAGAACGGTGTGAACCGGTTCTAATCCAACTTAATATGAACACTATGGCCCAGAAATGAACAATACAACTAGATCTTCTCTTTTAAAGTGAGTAGGAATTGGTTGAACATTAAATTTTACTTCTAATTAGTAAAATCGAAAAACAAAATAAAAGAAGTAATCAAACAAATAAAAATAAAGATAAGAAAAAAGCATAACAAGCATACATAAGCAGAAACAAGAGATGGAAAAAATTATAAAACTCGCTCAAAGTTTGTAAATCTCAACACAAAAAAATTGAAAATAAAAATAAATAAAAAAAATTGACCAAGTACAGAACTAAAATTTGAAACAAATACATAGAACGAAAGTAAAAGATGGGGATGACAAAATATCTTATTGCAATTTAGAAAATCCTAAACACAAAGAAGAGATCAACCGAATAGAAATAGAAATAGAGAAATCGAATAAACTAACACAACAAAAGGAGAGAGATAAAGATCCTCAAAGGATCACAGTATACTTTCTCTGAAAAGTTTCCCCTTGTTCGTAAATTTTCAACATAGATTCGAACGAAGCAAGGAGTGACAGAACGATTAACGGCAAAAAGAAAGATCTTCGAACAATAATTGAGGAAAAAAGTAAAATGGTCTTCTGAGGATTTCGATTTCACAATTAGAACTGAGATTTTATGTAAATATTTGCGAGGATTTTCCAAATTTTGCGAAAAAGGGAGAATAGGGAAAAAAATTTGCAAAAGGGGATGGGAATAGGGTTTGAAGAACAACTTGCCATCTGAAATACAATGTAGAAAATTCAGCTGACCAGTACAATTATTAAAGGCATACTGTAACTTTTTTTAATGAAGAAAGGTGCGAACCGGTTCGAATGCAGCTTAATGTGAACACTATGGCCCAGAAATGAACAGTACAATTGGATCCTCTCTTTTAAAGTAAGTAGGAATTGGTTGAACATTAAATTTTACTTCAAATTAGTAAAATCAAAATACATAGTAAAAGAAGTAATCAAAAAAAAAAAAAAAAAAAAGGAAGGAAAAGTATATCAAACATACATAAGTAGAAACAAAGAGATGGAAAAAAATATAAAACTCGCTCAGAGTTCGTAAACCCTCAACACAAAATAATAATAATAATAATAATAATAATAATAATAATAATAATAATAATAATAATAATAATAATAATAATCGACCAGATATAGGTCTAAAAGTCAGAACAAATATACAAAACAAAAGTAAAAGATGGAGATGACAAAAAATCTCACTGCAATTTAAAAAACCCTAAACACAAAGAAGAGATCAACCGAATAGAAATAGAAATAGAGAA
>NC_036246.1:40146601-40172256 GCF_002742605.1 Olea europaea var. sylvestris | reverse complement strand
GGAATTGGATAAACATTAAATTTTACTTCAAATTAGAAAAATCAAAAAAAAAAAAAAAAGAACTAAAAAAAAAAAAAAAAAAAATAAAGGTAAGGAAAAGTATAACAAACATACATAAGTAGAAACAAAGAGATGGAAAAAAATATAAAACTCGCTCAGAGTTCGTAAACCCTCAACACAAAATAATAATAATAATAATAATAATAATAATAATAATAATAATAATAATAATAATAATAATAATAATAATCGACCAGATATAGGTCTAAAAGTCAGAACAAATATACAAAACAAAAGTAAAAGATGGAGATGACAAAAAATCTCACTGCAATTTAAAAAACCCTAAACACAAAGAAGAGATCAACCGAATAGAAATAGAAATAGAGAATCGAAGAAACTTACACAACAAAAGGAGAGAGATAAAGATCTTTAGAGGAATCACGGTATACTTTCTCTAAATAATTTTCCCTCGTTTGTAAATTTTCAACATAGATTTGAACGAAGCAAGGAGCGACAGAATGAACGATTAACGACAGAAAGAAAGATCTTCGAACAATAATAGAGGAACTAGCATTCAAAAGTAGAAACGAGAGATGGAAAAAAAATATAAAACTCACTCAAAGTTCGTAAACCATCAACAAAAAATAAAAAAATAAAAAAAATAATCGACCAAATATAGATCTAAAAGTCGGAACAAATATACAAGACAAAAGTAAAAGATGGGGATGACAAAAAATTTCACTGCAATTTAGAAAACTCTAAACACAAAGAAGAGATCGACCGAATAGAGATAGAAATAGAGAAATCGAATAAATTTACACAACAAAAGGCAAGAGATAAAAGATCCTTAAAGGTATCATGGTATACTCTCTGTAAAATATCCCCTCGTTTGTATAAAATTTTAATATAGATTCGAACAAAGCAAAGAACAACAGAACAAACGATTGATGGCAGAACGAAAGATCTTCGAACAATAATAGAGGCAAAAAGTTAAATAGTCTTCTGAAGATTTCGATTTCACAATTAGAACTGAGATTTTGTGTAGAGATTTGCGAGGGTTTTCCGAATTTTACAAGAAGAGAATAGGGGGAGAATTTTGCAAGAGGAGTGGAGAATAGAGTTTGATTGAAACTTGTCATCTGAAATACAATGTAGAAAATTTAGCCAACCAGTACAATTATTATAGGCATACTGTAACCATTTTTAATGAAGAACAATGTGAACCAATTCGAATCCAACTTCATGTGAACACTATAGCTCAGATATGAACAGTACAATTGGATCCTTTCTTTTAAAATAAGTGGAAGATATATTGTCATCTTATGTAACAATTGAATGACTTTAAATTACAAGTCCAATTAAATACGAGACCAAAGACCCATATTATTATACATCTTATTTAATTCATCTATACATGATAAATAGTTGGTGGGATTGATGATCTTAAGCAATGTGAGCTCAAAGACTCCTATCATGTTTAGAAGGCAACGAACATAGAATAATGCTACATGTGTATAAGAAGTTACATAATAATTTACGTACAAATGATGTGTCAAAAAAAGAAAGTGGATATTTTTATTTATTTTTTTATTTTTAGTTGAAAAAATTATGATTCAATCATATTTGATCATATCATGTATATGTAAATTATTGTATACATGTAGCACAGTCGGGAACATATATGTCTAATAAACCTAGCTTTATCTATTGTTGTGGAACTTGTACCGAAAAATATTATTTTTCTCGGGCCTTAGCTATCCAATCAATTGAGGAGGCTTGAACGGTCTAGAGTAAGACTAAACTCTCTCTCTTAATTACTTATCGTATGCTAAAAAATCCCTCTCAGTTCCTCAACAATATGTCGTTTCTTGATATTTTAAATTGGCTAACAACCTTGGAAGCATCATCAGTCGAATTTGTATCCAAAAAATTTACAAATAGTATTTGAATATGTAGCTCTTGTTTGTTTCCTATTATTTCTAAAAGATATTTTTCTTTCTATTCTTTTATATTACACGCAAATTCAAAAAAATTTCATATTTTTTAACCACACAGTTTCATCAATCTAATATTCTAAAATGCATTATTAAAGAAAAATGGGCTCAAACAAACTTGTAATATTTTTCCTTATACATAACCCCTGTCTAGTAGGGATTAAATTCTAAATTTTAATCTATATCAAAATCAACAATTAATTTTAAAAACATATTTTATGAGACTACAACTTTTCAATCATATTTTCATCAACATTTATCAAAATATATTTAAAAAATGATTTTAATCTCCAACAAACGGGGGGATAATGTAATTTATTAAAAACTCAAGTCATTTTTTCTTTTTACATTACGAGATATCTACAATTATTTTTCATTTAGCCACTATTTATTTATAATTTAAACCATTTATAAATCCTTCTTAAGCCTACTCTATGTTTCTAAAATGAATCTTGCTACATGTACACTATAGTGTACACTTTATTTTACACTTTGTCACGTGTCATTAATCTATTAGATAGTTTAAATTTCAAACAATTTTTCCATTCAATTGATACTTGACAATAATGCAAGTGTCAACCAAAGTGTCAAAAATCAGTATACAAATAACAAATTTAACATTTTATTTTCATATGTATTTAAGATCTAAATACAAATATTTGGTTGATATCGGAAGCCAAATATTAAGACAACCCGCTTTTAAACCATAGCCAATATTTCTGACCTAGGGTTAGGTGGTTGAATTGGTTTTTGCACATGCTCAGATGCAATTGTGATCCAATTGCTGATTTTTAATATTATTATCAGAGTAGTTAGGAATAAATTAATGGTCGAGTAGGGTAGAACTCAAAAAATTTTGGACATATTTTTATGAGTAATGCTTTTCATCACTGACAGTGCTAATCACCCGCTTAGATGACAATACAGGATAAATTCAATTAAATAAATCTCATCACAACACATTTAGCCATTGTTTGATCCTTATTCTTTGAAAAATACATTTTTCTCCGGCTTTTTTTCAACTACACATTCTTTAATAAAATAATATTACACGTAAATCCAAAATGTCTCCTTATTTTTAACTACACATTCTCCGTCAATCTACTATTCTAAAATGCATTATTACAAAACAATGGGGGTTCAAGCAAGCTATTAATTAGACTTATAATTTAATGTCACCTACATGTCACATAAATTAGTGTTTCAGTACCAATGTTACTAGATAACATTATTCTATTTTAATAGAATTATTCTAAAACGCAATATTACAAAACAATGGTGTTCAAACAAACTATTAATTAGACTTATCATTTAATGTCACCTACATGTCACATAGACTAGCGTTTCAGTACCAATGTTACTAAATAACATTATTCCATTGTAATAGGATTAATCAGAGTGTAACTAAAAAAGTTCAACACACATAAATTATCATTGTTATGCATATTCTTACTTGGCAAACAATAAGATCGTCAATTAAGCAAAATACTAGCTACCAACTTTGCTCCGTCATGCACTACCTCACCATTCGAAATGAATGTGTAGAACCGCCTCTCCTATTTACTTGTCCGAGGCGATATCTACTATCTTTTGAGACACCAGAGCACAGCCCAATGCCTCTCTGAGGCGACACTGAGGCGACACAACTCTTACCGGCCAAGTCACCTTGCTACCCCAAGGCACCCAAGAAGGACTCAACCCTTAGCCATCGCATGTGGGCCTCTTGAGTGTGAAGAGGTTTGACCTCCTAACACCTTGAGCAAGTTGAAATCTTTGAAAACTCGAGCCACACGTGATATGGTTGATGCGACATGTAAAGGCGACTTGTAGTCACGTACATATTGATCCGCTTAAGAAAGGATGTGAGAGGTCACAAACCTATGAAAACTACTATAGAACCATTGAGCTTAACATGTGAACCATTGACTTGAAGCAACGTTTCAAGCTTCAACAAGCCTCACTTGCATCTCTTTGACCTATAAGTTACCCGCACTTTATGCTATTTGATGTAAACTTGAATTGAATCTTGAATCTTTCACTAGTTCAATCCTAGTCTTGACTCCCTATTTTTTGTCTTTTCGTACACCCAAATTTCTGTCTATTTATTTGACTTGAAACATCGAAGTGCATATGATCATCACATCCCCTATTGGAGCAACACTCTGCCTTTAACATATTTGTCCAAGTATACATGCTACTATGCATGGATGGAAGAAGAGTTGAGGTGCGTAGATGTTGTGTTCCACCAAATTCAGACGTCAACGATCATGTTGAGATTTTTAGCTTATTATGCATCCATTTTAAATATGGTCTTTTTGAAATATTCAACAACAAAGTGAGGATGAATATTGAGAAATACTTGATGAATTAATAAATTTTTTATTGGGTAGAACATGTCGAATCTCATTGGAACTTTGAACTAATATTTATCTATGCAGAAGTAGTACAAAAACGAGATGCAATACACAAACTTTATGCATAATCCCTTTTGAACAATTAGTCCCAATGATTAAAGTGTACAAGTTTCTATTAATTCATCACATGATCCTCTTAAAAATATCCTCACGTCATATATCTATTGACGAGTTCAAGTTTGAAACTAATATGCAGCTTCAAAAATTGAAGATTTGAGAGTAGCACGATGACTTTTAGACATTTATATAATTTTTATTATGAGAGATGAATTGTACAATTATACAAGAGTGATGCTATTTAGCTTTGCCAATGTTATAATTTCAATCTATTTGATGCTAATATTGCATTAAAGGATAAGTTAAGTGAGACGTGAAATAATGTCACATTAACGCTACATGAATTGGAGTAATAGTTCTAGCGAGACTAAATAGTATTGCACAACGCTAGAGACAAACATAGGCCACAAGAAAAACTGAAAATAACACGTCAAAATTTGTTTTACGGACAATATAACGAGAAATGAATTTAACTGATGTTGAGCGACACTGACACAATTCACAATTCTGTCAACCCCTCTCTTGTTTATTCTTGTGTTCTCCATCGCACGTCTACTCGGTACTCACCAAAGATTCCAGTCACTCCTGCACCCGCGTATAAGATCTCGCCTAATAATTTCTTTCTACCCCTGTGTTCAGTCTCCCTTAAATAAAGCACGTGCTCAGTCTCTATCTATCTAGAGTGTGACGACCCAAGATTTGGATGCACACATCGCTCTCTGTGTGCGCGTGTGTGTAAGCGATTTTTCAAATGTCAGACGAGCCTTTGCCGACCCGCTGGTCTTTTCAGGTGCTTGATTTCTTTTTATATCTCTGGTATGTGTATGAATACATTTTATTTATGTATTAGAGGTTAATAACGCTGAATCGGAGTGATGTTTGTATATGCATTCGAGTATCTAGTGGCATTTTCGTAGATCAAGGTATAATTAAAGTTGCACAAGGTACCAGAGGAGGTTAGATCATCTGATAACTTGTGCTTTGAACTTCAACGATTGGGATGAAAACTGTGACGGCATTATGATTCGATAAAGTTATTGACCATTAGATTTACTTTATTTTGTGTTTTTACTTGTATTGGTGGTTAAATCTCGCGCGCGTGTAAAAGAGTTCAATTACACGAAAAATTCTTGTGGTTTATATATAGTACATACTGACATTTTCGTATATCAAGGTATAATTAAAGAAGAACAAGGTACTAGCGTAGGTTAAAAACTTGCATTGTGCCTCGAACTCCAATGCTTGCTCCTTGCTCTTCTGGGTTGCAATCATTCCCTAAAGTTTGTAGCCATTGGAGTGAATTTCTTTTCTGTCTTCACCTGCATTGATGGTTAAATGATGGATGAATGTTGACTTTCTATTAATTTCAGCATAGGGTACAGCTTCCATTAGCCGTACATTACACTTCAAGGAAGAAAACTGCACTTCCCCTTATAATCTGGTCTGTCGATTTGTTTTTAATAGGGATATATAGGTAGTCAGATACTTTATGACCTTTGGAGTTATATCATTTTTAATTGAATTGTTGAAAGTTATTTAATTGGTATTAGGAATATGCTTATTTATATAGAATTTCATTTTGCTTTACATTTAGGAATTCAAGTTGTTTTATGATATGAAGTTTGGGAGGAAGAGAGACTCCAAGGAGAAAGATGCGGATACAAATGACGAAAGTGTTCGTAATGGAAATTTTTCCAATGTTACATCAAATGGGACTGTGCATGTGAAGAACTCATCTGAGTTGTCCATCTACGAGCAGTATCGTAATCAGGTACTCTGTTTTTGATTCATCTAAGGCAGTGAGTGTGATTGTTTTGTGGTGCTAAGTGACATTTTTTAATTGTTGTGCTCAAGGATCGAGGAGCATCAACACACAACAATGAAGTTTCTTCTGCTGGAGTTGATGAAAAACCGTATGATTTACAGGACTTCTATTCCCTTTTTAGTACTTATCAATATTAATGCCATTTCTTTGAGTTTCAAAAATGCTGCTTAATGAAATAATTAATACATACTTTATGTTGATTTAGTGGTCTCTTTCATGCTATCAAAAGAGCTGCCAACCCACATTTTGCCATCATTAAACTGCATATTACTGTTCGTATGATCACAATGAATTAGGATTTCCACCATAAATTGAAATGACACAATTTCTAGCTGCCTATACAACAGTTGGTAAAATTCAGTAGACTTTGCAAAATTCACCTATCAAAAGAAAAGGAAGCTCCAGACTTAAAATCTTGTGCATGCCAAAAATGATGCTCATATGGATACGCATTTTTTAATTCGTATCTTTAGGTGACTTGATTGGAATTTTCTATAGGAAATGATGAAAGCGTTTTAATCAGGAGGAGATTCTCCTTGGTAGATGCATTAATTTGGTCACTTTTTTTTCTTCATTTCTGATAGTGATATATGTCGCTACTACGTTTTGATATTGAAATTTCTCGATCTTAGTGAAGTACAGTTTTATTTATTATATTAACTTAATACTCTTAATGACAATTTGATTCTATTGGGTGTGAACCAAGACTTTATCCTCTCCCCACGCCCACTAGAAATTGATGAGCTGGAGATGATGGTATAGCAAAGCATCAAACTGGAAAAGCTAATTGCATGGGTTTTTTCACGAAGGGAGAGAACAAGTGAAACAAAATAGTATTACTATAGAGTACTTCACTGCTATATTGTACAACAAAAAATTGCACAATATACCATGACCTCATCATGTGACAACATCTGCACTGCATGAATATTTTATGCTTCTCAAGATTGGATAACTTCTGTAGCATCTATTTCCTATTTATGTGTTTGCTGATATTTACTGTTCACGTTTTTCAGGCAAAAGTCTTTACTTCCTCCTTTTGAGTCAGCTGAAATGCGTACTTTAGCAGAAAGTTTAAGCAGGTAATTGATGACACAATTGGCTAGAGTCTTAAGACGATCAGTTAATTTCATTCATCTGGCTGACTTAAAAACTTTAACTGAGAACTATGGATGTTGTCTTGATTTGTTCTTTGCAGGGATATCATTCGTGGTAGTCCGGATGTTAAATGGGAAAGCATTAAAGGGTTAGAGAATGCCAAACGGCTACTCAAAGAAGCTGTTGTCATGCCCATAAAATATCCAAAGTAGGTTTTGTCGTTGAGCACCTCATTTCATGCTAAAGTTACAGGAAAGAAGTTGAAATTGATTGATTTATATTCAGATTGCTAGTCAAAGGTCAAAATTTTGAGTATGATATTTGAAGATGAGATGTCAATCGTCTTCGGGGTGGTGGGGTTTTCCATGTAGAATTTAGAGCATGAGATGAGGAAAATGTAAATTTTAGGTTCTTATTGAACTGTAACTAAATTTTTTCTTACCACTTGTTTAGGTACTTCACTGGTCTTTTAACACCATGGAAAGGTATTCTCCTATTTGGACCCCCAGGAACTGGGAAGGTATGAACTCTACCTCACTTATTTTCTGTTGTTTGTATACTACATCTGCTCCTCTTTGTTCTTTATAAAACTCTCTCTCTTCATTGGTGATGAATAACCTCCAAAATTATGATATTAATTTTGTAATAGCTCATTCACTAATCTTAGTTTCTTTGTGCAAATTGGATAAGATTTGAATCCGAATATTATAAATTAAACTAAGAATACTGCAAAAGCTCATTCCCTTGTTGATTTGTATATATATCTGATATAAATTGAGTACGGAGAATTTCTACAGTAGATTTTTTTAACGCGTGTGGATGTTTTAAAGTTGCATCAATGGATGGGGTCCTGTAATATATGCTGTTTGATGACGACTTTGATTTCAACAATGTGACTAAAAAGGTAATCAGTTTCTAATTAGAGTTATGGAAGGAACGATTTGAAACAAAGCTATTTAAAATTAGTACGTAAGATGAGACTACTGAGATCAGATGAAAATTAGTAAAAAAGGATCTTGGAGTGTACTTTTAGTCAATGTGACAATGTAAAAGGAGGTCGGATGAACTACCTATTTGAAGCACTTGCATGGAAGTTCTGTTGTCAAAAATCCAATGACGAGCTTAATAAAATTGATATAGCGTTGATCAATAAACGGTATATCTTATAATCTAACCATTTTCCAAATTTGCAGACTATGCTAGCAAAAGCTGTTGCAACCGAGTGCAATACCACATTCTTCAACATTTCTGCATCATCAGTTGTCAGCAAATGGCGCGGTATGGTGTTCTGGCTTGTCATGCCTCCTAAACACAGCCTTGTGTGACTTTTGATCGGCTGATTGAATCTTAATTGAAATATTCTTTTTCAGTTCCTTTTTCACTCTGTTTTTAGCCTTAGATGGTTATGCATTTGCGATGGCATGAATGAGTAAGGGGATTGTTGGACCAAAGGTCACACGATATTACTATTCGAGTCACAAAGATAAATGATTTGCTGAAAGTAAAAGTGCAGAAAATTAAAGAATCAACACAAAGAATTATTTCGGCCTAAGTTTCGGAGGTTTGGTGACCACATCTAACGCCTACATCCCCTGTTGAGCATCCAATAATATGGATTATGCTCGGTTGCACTAGATCGCCCAACTTGGCAACAAAATTACAGAAGTTTGACCCAATACAAAAGAGATAAAGAACCAAAACACTTATCTTTCTAAAACTGCAGAAAGGCTTCAAAGAATCACCAAGAAACTTCACAAAACTCACTAAAGATCAATTAATTCCACTAAACACTCTTTCTCACAGATATTCACTTAGAATATGACACATTAGGGAAAACATCACTCGGATTACAGATCTCAAATCAGAAATTTGGGAGACACGAAGAAACCCTAATGAACCCAAGAGATTATTATTATTATTATTATTTTCCCTCTCAACCAAAGGTCTTTTGAAAACCAAAATGAAGAGTGAAGCCTCCAGCCAAATATAGAGACGCTAGAAATAGAAGCTTCCAGTATTACAGGCCAACGACCATGATTAGGCCACGCGTCAAACATCCGAAGTGTGGATTCACTTAAAGAGATGCATTTTATAACATGACTTCACAAATTTTGGCAGCATAAATAGTCTAGAGTTCGAGTCCAACATTCTCCACCTTTTTGCCAGAATTTGGGAATACAAGTGCAGCCAAGAGCACAATCAAAATATTATTTTGGTTTGCTCCAGAGTACCTGCAAGACACATTACATTGAGCCAATCGATGAGAGTTTCAAACAAGTCTCAAACTTATTCAAAGGGATAACTTTAGTACCCATATCAGAAGAATTAAACTGTGTAGAGACTTTACCAATTTTGAAAATTCCTTTTAAAACAATATCTCTAATAAAATGGTATTTAACATCAATATGCTTTGTCCTATCATGAAATATAGGATTTTTACTAAGGTGAATAGCACTTTGATGACAGTAATGTATTCTGCTTCTGTGGAAGAAAGAGAAACAACCTTTTGAAGTTGTGACTTACAACTGACTACAGTACAACATAATGCATAAAAATAAGATGAAGTTGATCTTATATTATCCCTATCACCAGCAAAATCTGACTCTGTATATCCTCAAAGAGTAACACCATTTTTATTTGACTTGAACATTGAACCCAAATTAGAGGTACCTTTAAGATATCTCAATAATCATTTTAATGCATTCCAATGTTCTTCTCTAGGGTTACTCATAAATCTACTTAAAATGCTGACACTGTAGGCAAGATCAGGTTTGGTGCATATCATTAAGTACATTACAAAGCCAATAGCATTTGCATAAGGAACCTTAGACATTCTATCACATTCATCATCAGATATAGGACAGCACTCAGATGACAATTTAAAATGATTTGCAATGGGGAAGGTTATAGGTTTACTGTCATGCATATTGATTTTTTTTATTTTATTTTATTTTAATCACATAATCATATTGGTTCAAGAAGAGCATATCTTTATCATTATTTCTCCAAATTTGCATCCCTAAAATCTTTCTAGCAAGTCCAAGATCTTTCATGTTAAACTAAGATTTTAGTTTTGACTTAATATTATCAATCTCAATTTTATCACAACTGCCAAGAACATATCATCTACATAAAGAACCAAGCACAAGGAATTTTTACCTCCATTACCTTTACAATACAAGTTGGTACCATATTGGCTCCTTTTGAAGCCAAGTTTCAAAACAAAGGTGTCAAACCTTTTATACCATTGTCTAAGTGCTTGTTTCAAGCGATGCAATGATTTCTTTAACAGACAAACAGTATTATCAGGATTACCTTTTTCAAAACCAATAGGTCATCTCATATAAATTGTTTCATCTAATACCCCATACAAAAAAGTAGTTTTAACATCCAGTCAATCAGGTTCCCATTTAAAATGAGCAGTTAGCGCAAGCAAGCTTCTAATGTGGTGTATTTTGCAATAGGAGAAAATATTTCATTATAATCAACCCCTTCTTTTTGTGTAAACCTTTTTGCTACAAGTCTGGCTTTATACCTAACGTTTTTACTGTCCCCATCACCTTTCTTTACCTTATAAATCCACTTGCAGTCTATTAATTTTTGTCTCCTTTTGGTCTATCAACAAGGATCCAAGTTTTGTTTTTATGAAGTGAGGACATTTCATCCTCCATGGCAATCATCCAATTTTTCTTTTCTTTACACATAATGGTTTCTTAATAGGAGTTTGGTTCATTCTCAAACTGTTCTTGATAAGTAAATAGAGAAACAAAATCATTTGGATCAAATCTAGTAGATGGTCTAGTCTCTCTTCTCTCTCTCTATCCCTAGTAAGTTGATACTCTTCAAGGGGGCAAGGGAATAGGATCATGCAAATTAGATTGATTAGTTTCTTGATCACTTTCAGGTTCTGCATGTGTGTTATTTTCTTCAAAAACAGTTTGGTCCAATTCAGGAGCAGGAGTATCTTGCTTAATATGAGTAGACTCCACCACAATTTGAGCATCTTTTTTAGTCACCACTCATTTTCCATATAAAAATGGCATTAAGTTATCATTAAAGACAACGTCTTTTCTAATAATGACCCTATAACCTCTTTCAGATTTTACCCACAGCCTATAGCTTTTTCTTATTTTCATCATAGCCCAGAAAAACACATTTAAATGACCTTGGTTCCAATTTACCAATGTCTTGATGAGCATATGCAGCATAGTCAAAAACTTTTAAGGGGGAATAATTCACAGAGTTACCTGACCAAACAAATTCAAGCACTTTAAAGTGGCTTTGGTAGGACTTCTTTTCATTAGATAGGCAGCAGTTTTGACAGCTTCACCCCAAAACAGTTTAGGCAGTCTAGAACTTAACAACATGCATCTATCTTTATTTAATAGAGTCCTATTCATTCTTTTAGCTATACCATTTTGTTGGGGAGTATAGGTAACAGTTCTATATCTTGAAATACCATGTTCTTTGCAAAAATTATTGAACTCATTATTGTAGAATTCTAAAACAATTATCTGTTCTTAAGATTTTTATTTTATGATTAGTTAGGTTTTCAACTTGAATCATCCATTTAAAAGCAGAAAATGTCTCGTCTTTACATTTTAACAAGAAAACCAATTTTTTCTTGAAAAATCATCAATGATCAATAAAAAATATCTAAAACAGACAAAATATTCACAGCAGTAGGCCCCCATAAATTAACATGCAGGTATTCAAGGATTTGTTTGGATTTATGAGTTCGTTTTGGACAAGGTAGTTTGACTTGTTTTCCTATAATACATTGTTCACAAGAACCAAAATCACCTAGATTTTTGTTTCCAAAAACTCTTTTTGACTGTAAGAAATGTAGACTATTTTTGCCAATGTGGCTAAGCCTATCATGCCATAATTTTGCAAGGGTCAAGTTTTCAGATATTGCAGAAATAGTGAGACTAAGTAAGGGTTTTGCACTTAAAAATTAGAGGCCATGTCTCTTAGGCGAGCTTATGAGCAAATCATTGTCCCTAAGCATTTTGATATGTCCTTGACCCATATTTATGTAAAGAACACCAAGTTCCTCTTAAGTCAAGAACGTACCTAGTCCCTTTCAAGAACAGTACATCGCCATTGTCCAATAACAGTTTAATGGTGCTTATTCCTTTAACTTTACAAGTAAATTACTTCCCATTATAACCTGCCCCCTCTAGTTTTTTCAAAGTTTAGGAAACAATTTTTATTTGGGCACATATGGAAGGAACAGCCCGAGTCTAATATCCATTCATCACTCAATTGTTTTTCCATATTGGCAAGGACTAAACCAGTTTTAGCTTTAGTCTTATTATATACCAAAGTATTACTCCCATCATCAAACTTCTTTTCTTTAAGATCATTTTTCCTTTTAAAACAGTCTTTAGCAAAATGGCCTGTTTCCCACAATAATAACACTTACATCCTTTTGCTTTATTTCTGGACTTGTTTTTATCACTCAATCTATTTTTGTAATTATCATTGTAAGGTTTAGAGTGATAATTTGATTTACTAGAAACTTTTCCTTTAGCAAGAAGATTATCTCCATTTTGGCTATTATTGGACTTAGTTTTTATCTCTAGAGCCTTATTCCTTAAGGAATTAATTATAACATCAGTGGTGAATCCTCTCTACCATACTCTAGAGCATCCAATAATATGGATTATGCTTGATTGCACTAGATCGCCCAAATTGGCAACAAAATGACAGAAGTTTGACCCAATACAAAAGAGATAAAGAACCAAAACACTTATTTCTCTAAAACTACAGAAAGGCTTCAAAGAATCACCAAGAAACTTCACAAAACTCACTAAGGATCAATTAACTCCACCAAACACTCGTTCTCACAGATATTCACTTAGAATATGACACGTTAGGGAAAACATCACTCAGATTACAGATCTCAAATGAGAAATTTGGGAGACACAAAGAAACCCTAATGAACCCAAGAGATTTTTTTTTTCTTCTCAACCAAAGGTCTTTTGAAAACCAAAATGAAGAGTGAAGCCTCCAGCCAAATGAAGAGACACTAGTAATAGAAGCTTCCAGTATTAGAGGCCAACGGCCATGATTAGGCCACGTGTCAAACATCCAAAGTAGGGCATTCACTTAAAGAGACGCATTTTATAAACACGACTTCACAAATTTTGGCAACATATTAAAACAGCCCAGGGTTCGAGTCCAACAGGAATATTTTAATTACAAGTTTGCTTGAAATTTACAAAGATGGTATATTCATTGTATCTAGATTTTTCTGCTAACGCCAATTTCACTTTTAGTTGTTAATCACCTGATTGTTTTTAACTTATGTTTGAATACATTTTTTTGTGCCATCCTTGGATGCATTTCTGCTTTGCTATAAAAATAAAAATAATTTGTTTTCCTTGTTTTTTCTTTAATCTTAAATTTCTTTAGATTGTGTTAGTTGAACTGTAGTTCCTTAAGATTGCTGAGATTCTACTACAGTTTCTTGAAACCATAGATTTGTAACTATTGAGTAACAGCAGACATAAGATTAGAATTTATTTATTTATTATTATTTTTTTCAATTTATGAGAAAACTAGATTCACTACTTGGCATCCATCTTTCCTTTGAGAAAATCTTTTGAATCGTGTTTCTTTTCAGGTGACTCGGAGAAATTAATTAAAGTATTATTTGACCTGGCTAGGCATCATGCTCCATCAACTATATTTCTCGATGAGATTGATGCAATTATCAGCCAACGAGGTGAAGGACGCAGTGAGCATGAAGCTAGCAGGCGCTTGAAAACTGAGTTACTCATACAGGTGATACATTATACCTAACAGTGCAAGAATATATGCAGAGGAGTGCTGTTGACACTCCAAAATTAGCTTTTAGCATTCCGCTATTGTGAGTGACTTGTGGACCAGTCACTGGCTAATTTGGAGCTCCTGTGACATTCCTTATTTTTTGAGTTGAAGTTAAATCTTAATTTAGAAAACAATTATTAACTGTCTAGCTTATCTTTCTGCAACCATAATAATTTGTGTTGGCGTGTACAGTTAAAACTCCAGTTTTAATGCACTTTCTCAAAAAACTAATGATTTGGACTAGATTGCAGATGGACGGTTTAACTCGGACGGATGAACTTGTTTTTGTCTTGGCAGCAACAAACCTACCCTGGGAACTAGATATGGCCATGCTCAGACGTCTTGAGAAACGGGTATTAATCATATGAGCTGATGCATCATTTGGCACGAAACATAGACATTAAATTGGAACTTTCCACTTTGAAAAATAAAGAAATCGTCCTTAGACAAGTTTCTGGTTAAAAAATGTGTTTATCGGTTATTTAATCCTACCAAATCCTCTTTTTCTTTTCTTATGTTCTTCATATTGTTGAAATCATACAGTGTTGCATAGAAAAATGTGGTGCCATTTGCCCAATTCCAAATTTAAGCTATTGGTATTTCGCAATTATATTTTGTTAACAGCTTGGTTCATTATATTCAAATAAAAAAATGGCAGGGAATTGTCGGTTTCAATATTTTGTTTAGGTTTTCTACCATTTTCACTCAATAATATTGACCCTTTTTTTTCCTTTCCTCGTGATTTAGATCCTTGTACCGCTTCCGGAACCAGAAGCTAGAAGAGCCATGTTTGAGGAATTGCTACCATCAAACTTTCAGGAAGAGAAACTTCCTTATGATTTGTTGGTGGAAAAGACTGGAGGATTTTCGGGTTCTGATATTCGGCTATTGTGCAAAGAGGCTGCAATGCAGCCCCTGAGACGGTTAATGGCACTTCTTGAGGACAGACAAGAACTGGTACCTGACGATGGTATGTCTATTAATTATTTCCAAGAGACACAATATTGGAGTTCTCTGAAGAAATAAATCTAAAGAAAAAACATTAAACTGGGCATATTTAGTACTTAGATTGAACAGAATTAGACGAAAGAGGCACGTGACAAAGTTTTTCTATTGTCCCGTTGTCTAATCCACAGTGCCAAACATGCCACTAGTGTTGCTGATAATTTTTATTGCAATGTATGCATATATAGAAGCCATTTATTTCAGAATTCAGCATAGGAAAAAGTTAACTTCGCATGATTTGTGGTTATAGTATCTCTTGATTCTTCTGGTTATTGAAATGTTTCCACCAGAAAGACATGCATCTTTTGCACAAAGGAGTTTTAAAGTTGTGCAGCATTATAAAACATAAAAGTATCTGCTTATTGCATTTTAATGTTTAAAACATTAAACATTTAAATTTTTGTGTATTAAATTTATATGGTTGTCATCTTAGCTTTGAAGTTTTCACATTATGCATCCTTTGCTAATGAGAATAGATGATTGCATAGATCTGGCCCATAGTACTCTTCTGTATTGTATCATTGCAGTGGTTCAATCAAATATGTTTAATTTTTTATGGGATTAGTATATGTAAACCAAATCGGGAACTTAGCTTATTTCTCTGTTGCATATAGAGTAACACAAGAAAAACTTCTAGAGAGGTTAAGGTGTTATCTATAATTGATGCCCTAATATGTTGTGATTGGCATGCAGAGTTGCCCAAAGTTGGTCCAATTACACATGGAGACATTGAGATGGCTTTGAACAACACTAGACCATCTGCGCATCTCCTTGCTCATCGCTATGACAAGTTTAATGCTGACTATGGCAGCCAAATACTCCAGTGAAGGCACCAAGTTCTATCATCCCGTGTTGTTCTCTAGTTTAAGTTTTTAGGCCTGTAAAGCCAAACGGTGTTTCAGTTCCAACTGTTTCTAGCAAAAGTAAACAAATTAGAAACACTGTGTTGAGATTTTGTTTCATCAAATATTTGCTTATTCCCAGTTTGGCTTCATCAAATCCGAAGTTTTTTGAACTGTTTGCTCACTTGGAACAAATATATAAATATAACCTTTAGTCTCAATGGACTCAGCGGCCAACTTTTAACATGATGTTGAGAAAGATCAATTGTCTTTATTTTGATATTCCTACACATCTTTGCTGTCATGATATTCTCACGATCGCTTCTCAATTTAATATTATTACGTACAAGTAGCAATAATTTTTACTATGCACTTGTTTGACTCACATTATTTTCATAAGAATACATATTTCAATAGTGTATTTATGAGAAATGCGTGGTTAAAAAATAAGGAAAAGTTTTGAATTTACGTGTAATATTATTTTAATGAAAAATGTGATTGAAATGATGTCAGGGTACTATTTAAGAATTTGGCATAAAAAAACCTGAACAAAGGACTAGAAAATACGTGGGCACAAGCAACATTCCAATGAATTGACCAACAATCGAAGGCAAAATGGATTAATCCACGACTTTTGGGGTTGAAGTTTGGCTTGCAATGGACTAGGAGCCCGGCATTCAATGAATTTTGAATGCAGAAGCCTAACTAAGTTTACCAAATTTGCTTATGACAACCTAGAAATAGGAGATGCGTCGTTGTTGAGTTGATATAAAGTAGTTGGATAATAATAGATTAAGAAAACGTGTCATAATATTAGTTTAGATTAAACGAGCCCTTGTAAATTTGTTTAAAAGTACATATAAATCAAATATGTCGGGTACTGTTAAACAAGTTCTTTTATTACTCGGATAAATGATTTGCTTTTAAGTAATTTTAAACTATTAAAAACTTAAACCAAATCGTTTTTAAACGATTTGGCCCAAAACGTTGACGTGCCCATGTAAAGCCAACAATGATTTCAAAACCACAATTTTGGTTTTCAGTTCGACAGTTTTAGGATTTTTTACTCAACCCTAATAACTCTACTGGGGTTAAGGATGGCATCCCGTCCCAAGTCTGGGGTCTATTTGCATACCTGAGGGTATTTCCACATATTGGGCCATTGCAGGATGAGTTGGGCTACAGCAGGCCGTCAACTGTAGCCTTGTCGTATAATTGGACCAAGATGCTCAAGTTTCTACCCAATACGGTACATAATAATCAAATGGGTTGGATCATGAAGCCGAGCCTCTAACAGTAGGGGGTACTTTTAAGTTTGGCTCTGTCAAACCAACCATTTTCCATTTTAACCATAAAAATCTAACATTCACCACAATAGCCACTTCTTGTGTAAAAGACAAAAACGCCCTTAAATGAGTTATATAATTACAAAAATAGAAATATGGTAAAAAGACAAAAATATCATTAAGTTACAAATAAAAATCCAAACAAGTCTCAATTGAAATTTGAAAACGAAGTCAGTCTTTTCATCAGTTTACTCTAACACAATAAAAACTCTTTCATTTTTCATCCACTTCAACCTCAAAATTTCATAAACTTATCAGTTATCAACCTCAACAGAAAAATTTAGTTAAATTTCAGCACTTCAATTCGGTAAGTATCTTTTCGTAGTATTTAATTTTATTTTTATTGAAGTCGTATATTTTTTTTAAATAGTAGAAAAAATAATATTAGAGCCAAAGTTCAGGCCGGCACCGATCAGACGCCGGAACGCCGGATTTAACGACGGTCCGGATTGTCCGGACCGTCGACCGTCCCGACGGTCCGTTTGCAGACTCCCCCGCCCCTCGATTCTGATAATTTTATTTCTGATAATTTGTTATGATATTTTTAATTCGTAATGCAGATATGGCAAAAGCGTGTGTCCCAATCTGTTATTTCGGCGAATTTCAAAGGAAAGAAAATGGTCAATGGGAATGGAAATGGACGAGTGAAGGAGAAGGGGTTGCTGCTATTTCGATAACAAAAAATACTTCGTTTACAGAAATGTACAGTGAAATACAAAACATGCTTAACGTCGATTCCTCTCAGTACGATATGGAATTGGGATTTTTATTTCAAAAGCATTCAACAATTTCGATTCCACCTTTGAAAGTTACTTCTGAAGTGCAAATAAAGCATCTAATTCAATTGAACCAAGGTCGAAAGACGACTCCTATTTGCGTAAGTTTGTTGAAGAAAAATGTCATCGAGGGTGAACACGAAGTTTTTGATGGAGAGGATCGTAATGAGAATGATTTTTGGGATACTGTTGAGATTGCTCGGGAAGATGATGTGGTTATTCCTAGGGCAGTTGCTACTCACCATGATGTCACCGTTACACAAAGGATTTACGAGAAAGTTCAAGATAACGAGGATGAAAGGCCATTACAAATTAGGATTTGATTGCTTTATCTAGACAGAGATATGAGTCTGGTGGGAGCTCACATGCTGGGCCGAGTACACGGTCTTCTAATTGTTCGCGTGTAGTTCCTGATGATGAAGATTTACATGTCGATCAATTGTTTGACACGAAAAGAGATTTGCAAGAAGCCGCGCACCGAATTGCAATGAAACATAATTTTGAGTTTAAGGTAAAAAAATCAAATAAGTCTACATACACAATTATTTGTGTGGACAACAATTGCAGTTGGCGTTTGAGTGCGACAAAGATGGACACAAATGAGTTCTTTGTTGTTCGTAAGTATGCGCGGGAACATACTTGTGAAGTGGGTATTCGTCAAAATGATCACAGGCAAGCTCGATCATGGTTTATTGGTCGACAGATAATGCACAAGTTTCAGGATCCACGGACGATTTACAGACCTACAGATATCATCAACGACATCCGTCGAGAGTATGGGGTGGTTATGAGTTACCAGAAGGCCTGGAAGGCTAAAGAATGTGCATTGGAAGATTTAATCGGTTCGACAGAGGAGAGTTATGCCAAATTGGCCAGGTATTGCCACAACATGGTGAGAACTAATTCTGATTCGACGTTTTTTATTGAAACCGATGGGCAGAATCGCTTCAAGTATTTTTTTATGACTCTTGGACAATGCATTAGAGGTTTTCGAAATGCTATGCGACCTCTAATTCTAGTTGATGGTACAACCCTAAGAGCTAGATATGAAGGAAGATTGATTATTACTACTTGTCAAGATGCCAATATCCAAATTTACCCTCTTGCATTTGGCATTGTCGATGGAGAGAATGATCTAGCAATGCGTTGGTTCTTCACGAAGTTGAGAGAAGTAATTGGGAACATCGAGAACCTTGCATTTGTGACTGACCGGGGGCAGTCAATAATAAATGGTATAGCCGAAGTTTTTCCAGAAGCACGTCATAATTATTGCATGTACCACATTCAGGGCAATCTGAAGACTAGGTACCGGGGCAGTGGCATCTTTGCATTGTTTAGGAGAGCTGCAGAAGCTTACAGCTTTGAAGAGTTTACAAAGTTCATGGGTGAAATAGAACATAAATCAGAAAGTGCATGGGAATATCTATCAGATATGGGGTCGAACATTGGGCACGGTCACATTTTCCAGGACGTCGATACAACATGATGACGTCGAATAATGCAGAGTCGCTGAATGCATTATTCAAGAAGGATCGAGAGTTACCGATTCTCGCAATGATTGAACATATTCGCAGCAAGTTGCAACAGTGGTTTTATGACCGACGTGAAGAATCCCAAAATTGCACGAGTGTGCTAGCTCTGGCACAGGAAGATCGACTATTCAAAACTCTGGAAGTGGCAAAAGCTCTATTTGTGGAACCACTAGATCAATTTCGCTTCTCCGTGAGATGCAGGCGTAATGTTGGATATATTGTAGACTTGAATGACAATACGTGCACGTGTAGAAAATTTCAGTTGGAAAGTTTTCCATGTGCACATGCTGTCGCAGTGGCTATGTATAGAGAATTTTCACCACACAGCTTGTGCAGTCATATTATTATATGACTGATTTTTGGAGAGCAGCGTATGCCGAAACTATATTTCCTCTACCAAATGAAGCCGAGTGGGAAATTCCTGATTATATTGTAGCACTTAATAATTTGTTGCCACCTGAAACTCCACCGTGTACTCCTGGTCGTAGACGGACGTCTAGAATACCATGTACAGGAGAGTTTCCACAACCGCGTAAGTGCGGGAGGTGTGGCGCTACAGGACATACACGTCGATTTTGTACAAGCCAGATCCCACTAAACAATGACTTGACGGATGTGTAGTATCTATATAAATCATATGTATTCTCTATTTGTCATGTGTTTGTGATTTTCTGAATTGAAATCGGATGTAATCTTTATCACATTGTTTAATTACTCTTTTTATTTTTATCACATTTGTCATATGTATTTTCTATGTGTCATGTATTTGTTTGTTTTCTTTTAAAATAAGTGAGACAACGATATATATTAACTAACAATATGGAGATATTACTATTTCTTCAATTAATTATCTTAATTGGTGAAGTAAAAAAAATATTTCGTTAATCATGTGTTTTATTTTGATTGTTTATTTGAATAATATTTATTCGATTTTTCCTTTTACTATTTCTTTAAGTAATTATTTTAATTGGTTAAGTAAAAAAAATATTATTCAATTTAATTTATTCGTTACATATTTCCTTAATTATGTATATTATTTATTTCATATTTAATTACTCTATTTTGATTGTTTATTTGAATAATATTTATTCGATTTTTCCTTTTACTATTTCTTTAAGTAATTATCTTAATTGTTTAAGTAAAAAAATATTATTCAATTTAATTTATTCGTTACATATTTCGTTAATTATGAATATTATTTATTTCATATTTAATTACTCTATTTCGATTGTTTATTTGAATAATATTTATTCGATTTTTCCTTTTACTATTTCTTTAAGTAATTATCTTAATTGTTTAAATAAAAAAAATATTATTCAATTTAATTTATTCGTTACATATTTCGTTAATTATGTATATTATTTATTTCATATTTAATTACTCTATTTCGATTGTTTATTTGAATAATATTTATTCGATTTTTCTTTTTACTATTTCTTTAAGTAATTATTTTAATTGGTTAAGTAAAAAAAATATTATTCAATTTAGTTTATTCGTTACATATTTCGTTAATTATATATATTATTTATTTCATATTTAATTACTCTATTTCGATTGTTTATTTGAATAATATTTATTCGATTTTTCTTTTTACTATTTCTTTAAGTAATTATCTTAATTGTTTAAGTAAAAAAAAATATTATTCAATTTAATTTATTCGTTACATATTTCGTTAATTATATATATTATTTATTTCATATTTAATTACTCTATTTCGATTGTTTATTTGAACAATATTTATTCGATTTTTCCTTTTACTATTTCTTTAAATAATTATCTTAATTGTTTAAGTAAAAAAAAAATATTGTTTTTTAATTTATTCTTTAAATATTTCATTAATTATGTATATTATTTATTTCAATTTTTTATTTGAATAAAAATAATAATATTTATTCGATTTTTCGTTTTACTATTTCTTTAAGTAATTATTTTAATTGGTTAAGTAAAAAAAATATTATTCAATTTAATTTATTCGTTACATATTTCGTTAATTATGTATATTATTTATTTCGATTATTTATTTGAATAAAAATAATAATATTTATTCCATTTTTCGTTTCACTATTTCTTTAATTAATTATCTTAATTCTCGATTATCGTTTTATGTTTCGAATCAACTATTAAAAAGTTGCAATTAGGTCCCCAAAATTTTTAAAGCTTTCTTCGAACCAAATATTACATGAATCGGTCATTTTTTTTTCAATTGCATCCGATTTAGTCCATTTAATTCCCGATTATCATTTAAATTTTCAAAATAATATCATACAAAATACTCTATTTCGATTATTTATTTCTTTCAGTACAACACGAATCCTACTGATGTAAACAACATTTACATTTTAATAAAATAATTTACAATGTACTAAGGATCACAGTTATATTCATACAAGTCGCAAGCTAATTTATGCCTCCACATATCAATCCAACACTGATTTATTGTATCAACATTGCGACCAATGCTCAAGAACTTTATGTACTTGATTGCAAATAAGCCACAGTCACCCCTGCAACCGAAGTAGAAGATATTAGTTCCATAACATATAATTGAAAATTAAATCTGAAAATTTAAAATTTGTAAATCCTTACGATCTTTCTTGTCTCGCCGTCGTCGTGTTCCGCACAATGGCTAATCTATCATTTACTCGAATTATCGCATGACTAGCTATCATGGGCACGATCACAGCCAATGGCTCCAGTATTTGCTCCAGTTGACTTTGTGTCAGACAGCTATGATTAGAGTCGTACACATATATGGTGGAATCAGCAAATACGATCTCCACCGAAAAACAGTGTGAGTTCGCGATAACTGGAATGTACATATGTATACAATCCGTCCACGGCTTTCTGCACCTCAACTGTAATCCAATCACCCACTCCAGCATGTACTCAGACAGAACATAATCATTCCCCTTGCTTAGGAGCTCCTGATGCTCAATATCTACGACACGAACGAACTCAGTGCTCAAGATAACTCGAGTAGGACTGTCATAAGATCTCGGGTATCTCCGCGCCCGATCGCGTAACAATTCCATAGCCAAGTCGATATGCTGAAACAAAAAAAACACCAACAAAAAAGATAGAGTCATTTAAGTAAATGAACCAACAACTTGTATAAATATAATAAACGAAAACTCAAAAAACTTACATCATCAGCGAGCCAAGCTGAGATCGTCAGTACATCTTCAAACCACTTTTTAGCATTGGGCACGGTCATACAGCCGATGGTATAACTATCTCTGAAAAATGAAAAAACAGTTACCAAAGATACAAAAAAATAGTAGCAACATCATAAAATACTTACTCGGACTTAAGGGATTTGAACCAATCATCGAACGCCTTCTGTCTGACTGGGTCGACGTCGCGAAAAAGATTGGGGTACGCCCCATCCACAAATCCCCTTCTCTTCGCCTCGACCGTGTAGGGAGAAATGACGTACTGTGACGGCAATCTTGATCTCTTACCGACCATCAGCTTTGGCGCGTCAGCAGCACGCTTCTTACCCTTCGGGACCTCCGTCGCCCCCTCGGACACGAATACGACCTCGTCATCCGTCATCTCCGGCGTCCTCTCATCCTCCGCAACCTGATCATCCCCCTCTACTACCACCTCTGATGTCCCCTCCGCTACCTCCTCGGCCACCCCTGTCCCTCCCTCCACCCCCTCTATCTCTGCCTCCTCCGGCACCTCCGGCCCGACCTCCACCCCGGGCATCCCGGCCTCCTCCGGCTCCTCCTGCCCGACCTCCACCCCCTCCCTCTCGGCCTTCGGCACCGAACCAAAAAACTCATCAATTCCCCCGGCCGTTGCACACCAATCTCGTGGGACACCAGTCTCCCCGACATTCCCTCGGACGCCTGCTACATCGCCTCGAAGTGCTGCAACCTCAGTATGAAGGTCTCCTATATCTCGTCGCAGCACTCCAATCTCATCTCGCAAAGCTACTACATCTGTCGTAAAATCTCGTCGCAGCACTCCTATCTCCTCTCGTACTGCGACGATCTCTGTCGTAAAATCCCGTCGCAATACCCCTATCTCCTCTCGTAATGCGACTACCTCTGTCATAAAATCACGTCGCATCGTTCCCAACTCCTCTCTAATAATGCCAGTCATGCATGCAAAGAAATCATCTGAACGACGGGTCTGACTGGGTGTAGGCAATCCATGTGGGAGGTGGGTGGGTACGGGAGACGGAGATATCCTCGGAGAATGAGATAATGGCGGTAGAGGCGATCTCATCGGTGGAGGTGACGGAGATCTCATCGGTGGAGGCGAAGGAGATCTCCTAAGTGGAAGTTCCGGATGGCGCTCCTACACAGAGAAGACAATTAATATTAATAATCCACACATGAATTTATAAGTCAAAATAAATAATGAACTTAAATAAACGTACTATATTTCTATCCGGAACGGACTCAAATACTGGATCGTCTTCAGTAGGTGGAACAAGTAATTCACGTACATATATTGCATCCTCCTCTTCCACCGAGACAACCAACTCAGCATGAATTTCGAGCTGACATACCATATTTCAACGTGTTAACGAACATGTATCGAGCCGAGTAAATGTATGTACAATATAAATTGCAAATATATAATACTCACCTGAGGATCGTCGAGGATAACTGTCAAATCTTTAGCCGATGGCTTTTCACGTGCTCGCTAATGAAGCATTCGTGGGCAGCTGGTCTCCCTTCTGATCGCCCATTTGCTACCCAAAGCAGGGATAGCCTCATATGCCCACAACTGCAACAATTACAAAATAAAACTTTACATATACATTTAATAAAAAAGTTCAACACGCATTACGTTACACTGAATATTTACCTGCAAAGCTATGCAAAAGCCATATACATCATATTTGCGATCGCCCCTCTCCGATTTCGACATAGTGTGTACCCTTCTGAATACATGGAGAGTATCGGGGTAACATCTCTGACTCCATGGAAAACTGTTGAAAGCATCGATATCATCAACAACATCCAATGAAAAAAGATCAATCGACGTCCCACGATGTCGACACCTCAATATACTCTCCAGTATATACACCAACCCTAACTTCAACTTGTCTAACATGTGATTGCATTTCCTAAATGCGTCCTCTAACTGTGGTGGTGTAATTGGCCCTTTACCTCCAAAATATAAATCCAATAACCTTTTATTTCGTATAATACGGGCTCTAGCTTCTTCTTCCCCGATACATCTCAAGCCCGTAATCAGGGCAAATTCAAGGATCGAGAATCTACATACCTTCCCGTCCCCCATAGCAAAATATAACTGATCGCCATCGACTGGTTTAAGCAGCCGGAGTAATAAAGAATCAACAATCTGTCCAGAGAACTGCACGTCCTTCAACGGATAGAACGACCATAAAAACGATCGACGGAGTAAGTCAATATACTCCTCGTCCAGCCCCTCAAGTACTGTCGCATAGCTGGAAAAGTTACAATACGTCGTAACTTTTCCCGAATGAGCCCTCAGATCGTTGTCGATATGATATTCCATCCTACAAATTAATACATGTTAAAACCATATAAAAGAAATTTTAAATAAAATATCGTACCTTCAAATTTAACCAATCAAATTTCATATTAATAAACCAATAAATAAATTCATCTAATCACATATTAAAACAGTTTAATAAAAAAATTTCCACATATTTGACTATTTAATATTTATTTAAAAATCATATTTCGTTAATTATCTGACTATATATATATATATATATATATATATATATTATTTACAAATTTATTCGATTTTTCGTTTTACAATTTCTTTAATTAATTATCTTAATTGATGAAGTACAAAAAATATTATTCAATTTCATTTATTCTTTAAATATTTCATTAATTATGTATATTATTTATTTCATTTTTAATTACTCTATTTCGATTATTTATTTGAATAATATTTATTCGATTTTTCGTTT
>NC_036246.1:40135382-40146406 GCF_002742605.1 Olea europaea var. sylvestris | reverse complement strand
TTATTTATTTCATATTTAATTACTCTATTTCTATTATTTATTTTAATAATATTTATTCGATTTTTCCTTTTACAAATTTCTTTAATTCATTATCTTAGTTCGTTAAGTAAAAAAATTATTGTTTTTTAATTTATTTTTTAAATATTTCGTTAATTATGTATATTATTTATTTCGATTATTTATCTGAATAAAAATAATAATATTTATTCGATTTTTCGTTTCACTATTTCTTTAATTAATTATCTTAATTGGTTAGGTAAAAAAATATTATTCAATTTAATTTATTCTTTAAATATTTCATTAATCTTGTGTTTTATTTATTTCATATTTAATTACTCTATTTCGATTATTTATTTGAATAATATCTATTCGATTTTTCCTTTTACTATTTCTTTAATTCATTATCTTAGTTCGTTAAGTAAAAAAGATATTGCTTTTTTTAATTTATTCTTTAAATAATTCGTTAATTATGTATATTATTTATTTCATATTTAATTAATCAATTTCTATTATTTATTTGAAACGTATATTTAAGTAAAAAAAGAAAAAAAATTAAAACTCAATTTAATTTATCTTTAAATATTTCGTTAATTCTCTTAATATATAATTTATTTTATATTTCATTTTATTTCTTAATACAAAAATAAAACAACAATTCTGAAAAAAAAAATTTATTTTTGACCCAAATTCGGGTCCGGACCCGGATTTGGGCCGGCTAGCCGACCCGGACCAAAATCCGGGTCGATGTGCCCGGACTGGTCCGGGCCAGTAGCCGTAACGGACCATCGCTGTGGTCCGTAACGGACCATTTCTGGTCTGTTACGGACGGTGCAGCGACGGAGCCGCCAGAAAACTCCATTTTCGACGAGCTCCGTCCCTTTTTTCACTCTTTTTCAACATTTTAACCTCAAATTCGATATTTTCTTACATTTTAACCATAAAAACATGAATTTAACCCATATTCATATCCTAAACATTCAAACTTTCACAAATTCGAAGTAGTTATTTATAGAAAACATGTCTAACCTTCCAGAAAATGACGGTCTCCGGCGAATCGAGGTGGCTCTGGTCTTAGTCGAAGTTGGTGAGGTCCAGGCTGTCCGTAGGCGACGTCGACGGTCCGGGCAGATTTTTTCTTTTCTTTTTTTTCTCTCTCTATTTTCTCTTCTCTTCTTTCCTTGATGGGGGGTATTTTCGACCCTACACAAATAATAACATTTTCCCTCTTTTTTTTTTTTTTTTTTTTTTTTTTTTTTAAACTTGGTCAAAGGCTATTTTGATAAACATACCGGGTGGGGCAGCCATTGCCCACCATTTCCTCCTAACAGTAGTAGCCGCTATTGGGTCTTAATTCTTCAATTCCCTGTTTGATTTAAATAAAAATCCAAATTTTGAAAAGAGTCGATGAAATATGTAGTCGAAAATTTGTGTATCCCATGAAATCTGTGATTAAATTTTATTATTATTATTTTTAAAGTATGTTTTAATCACTTTTATAGCTAAAGCAATATTTAAAAATTACTTATGAAAATCACGCACAGAAAGAGTTCATGTAGATGTATATTAACAAGGGAAAATTGTAGCAGCGGTGCTAAACCTTTCGTTTATTAGCAGACTTTGTCCAAACCTTTATTTTGTGCCAGCGAAAGTCCCAAACCTTTCATAAATATGTAGCCGAAGTCCAGATAGATGAAATCCATCCATTTCACCGTTAGTTGACCAAAGAACTGACTTTGACTCTAATTTTGACCATATTAGTAAGGGCAAAATAGTAACTTGCATATTATCCCATTAATTAAATAAGTTAAATAGATAAACCATAAATAAATAAAAAAAGAAAGAAAGAAAATTTTCTTGATTGATCTCTTGCTTTTCGACTTTTGGGTCTTTTTAGGTGACTACGTTTTTATTTCCTTCTGTCTAAAAATAGAATACCCAAAAATTTGGAGAAATTGATGAGAGGAGTTTGGATCGAGCGATCATGTCAGCTGCAAGAAACTTCAGCTTGTTCATTTTAACTATCAAGGTTGAGAATAATCCCATTTGTGCTGAGAGGAACCTCGGATCCAGATCTTCATTTCATTAAAAGGGAAAAAATTTGGATTAAAAGGGAAAAATCAGAATAAATAAAAGGGAAAATTGGACAAGAATCGAGCTTTTGGGTGGGATGGAGGTGGAGGTGGAAGCGAGAGTGGGGGTGTGGTGTTGAGTTGGAGAAAGAAGGTTGGAGTGGGTGATGGTGGTGGCCGGTGGATGGCGGACGGCACCACGACGATGGTCTATTGCAATTTGGATTGTTGGGGGGGGGGGGGGGGGCAAGAAGATGATGCCCACATTTTCTTTCTTTCATTTTTTTTTTTATTTATGGTTTATCTAGTTAACTTATTTAATTAATGGGATAATATGCAAGTTACTATTTTGCCCTTACTAATACGGTCAAAATTGGAGTAAAAGTCAGTTCTTTGGTCAACTAACGGTGAAATGGATGGATTCCGTCCATCTGGACTTCGGCTACATATTTATGGAAGGTTTTGGGGGAGGGGGAGGGGGGAAGATGATGCCCACATTTTCTTTCTTTCATTTTTTTTTTTATTTATGGTTTATCTAGTTAACTTATTTAATTAATGGGATAATATGCAAGTTACTATTTTGCCCTTACTAATATGGTCAAAATTGGAGTCAAAGTTAGTTCTTTGGTCAACTAATGGTGAAATGGATGGATTCCAACCATCTGGACTTCGACTGCATATTTATGAAAGGTTTGGGACCTTCGTTGGCACAAAATGAAGATTTGGGCAAAGTCTACTAATAAATAAAAGGTTTAGTACCGCTGCTGCAATTTTCCCTATTAACAAATGAAAGCAAATCAAATTACAAATGTGACAGTAAAGCTGGACATTTTGGTTCAGAAATTCGAAATTAATAAATTTCAAAACTTTATTATCGTTTGGTTTATTTGTCAAAAGCTATAGATTTGAGTCTAACCAATTTTACATTCGTACAAAACTTCCATAGGATAAAAGAATGTGTCTTCATTAAAGAATCTCCCTGAAAATAAGCGAATTAAAGGCACTAAAAGGATTTTTTATTTTTATTTTTATTTTTTTTAATAAAAAGTAAACATGGTCCCTTGATCCATCATTGATTAGATTTACATAACCAGAAAAGTTGGCCGGTCCCCCACAGTTGTCACTCTATTTCACGCGGAGAAATAGTTTTTATGTCCATTTTTATCATAATTCTCAATCGATCAAAATGGAATTGGACAGTCGGTTTCATCGAAAAAACAGAATCGATTTGAAAGTCGATCCACTTTTAGGTCAAAAATTCAAAGACGGTCGGTTTGCAGTAAAATCTAGGTGGTTTACTTCATAATTTTGTTTATTTGAATTTCTTACCACAGACCTATATATATTCTTTACCTTTTTCGGGTCAACGTAACTAATTTTCAAAATATTGATTATCTCGATAAAAAATTTCAAATTACAATCTTGCACTCAAATTATAGAAGTTTATTGAAAATTTAATCAATTTTTTTTTATATATAAGTTGGAACAATCTCATGAGAATGATCGCTGACTTTGCAAACAATTACACAAAATTCAGCCTTCCCTTTGCAGTATTTTCTTTGATTTGTTTTTCTTAAACTTTATACCATAAATAATAGAAATGATAATACATTAGGAATATTTATGTGCAGTAAGAGGAAAGCCTTTCCTCTAAGTATATATGGGGCGATGCGGCATTTACGCAATCCAGTCCAAAATTATAAAGACATCTCTCCTTTAATTGACAGACGTTGGACATCTGTAAAATTAAATAATGAGGTCACTTATTAAGGGGCTTAAGTTAGTTAATTAGATTAATTGACTAATGTAACGAGTTTAAGTAATCAAATTAATTAATATTGAATCAAGTTAAGTTTAATGTATGGGCCAAGTCCGCTTAAACTTCTATTAATAATTTGTTATGATTCGAGAAATCATAACATACGTTGATAATCTTGGTAGCACAAAAAGAGAAATCATAATAGCTCATTCTTGTTCCTTTGTATGGATTATCATAGAAAGCTAGATAATTGGACAGTTATGGTGTTCGAACAGCGTGATTGTTTGTGTTTCTAGATTGTTAAAGAAGTTTGTAGAATTTACTAAAGGTATAATTCTATCATAGTTTCTATCTAAATACAAGGAAGATCTTTGATGAAAATTGAAATTATTTTAAATTTCACTATGCGTGTAAAAGTAAATTCTCAACAAATTTTCCATTCAGTTAATTGATATTGTAATTAATGTTGTTAAAAGTAAGAAATTTGTCAAATAATATTTAGATTTAGGAAATTTATTAAACGGTTTAAAATATAAATAGATTGATTTAATTATAAATATATAAAAATGAGTGGTGAGTAAATTAATAGTACTTGTAAGTATCTAGAAATGTGAGGACAAAAAATGTCCCCAGTGTTTATGAACATGAGCCAAACATAGGCCGAGCAAACAGCAGAGGGGGAAGATGGAAGTGTGAATTAGGTAACTTCACACACAAATAATTGAAGGTTTCTTCATCTCCATGGATCATATGGAGTAAATGATCTAACTACAACAGCGTACGCATGCATGGTGCTCTCTCTCATTCGGCAAGCATGACTCAAGTGTGATTATATATGGAAGGTTTCTCTAGTACTACTGAATCATCAGTAGGAAATAAAGCCGAGGTGATGAAGGCTTGGAAAGGAGGAATGGGATTAATGGTTGTGCGGCTGATGATGATGCTTGAAATTTCATTAATATTATTAACGAGTGTATCTGCATCTCCATATGCATCATCTGATCAGATTATGCCAGCACATATAACACAGCCTGAAAGCTGCATTGAGCAATGCATGAGAGACTGCAAAAGCAGTGGCATAGGTGTGGCTGCCTGCATCAAATATTGTCCGGTGCACTGCCTTCCACCAGACACTAGTTCGCGCAAAGCCCACTACTGTAATCTTGGATGCATGCTAGATCAATGTGCTAAGTTCACTGATGGTATGTACACTACAATATCGTTCTTCTCCTCCCCTTTCTTGATTTCTGATAAACATATATACTAATTTGATGATTCATTTTTGCAATTTGCAGATGAAGAGATGATGGGACGCTGTGTTTCCAATTGCCGTACTTTCCATTGCAATGTCAAAGCCTAATGACAACATGGTATAATATAGCTTAATTTTCTTGTTTCCGATCAAGTGTATGGTTAGATGATGAACAAGGTCCACAGCAAATTAGCTTAAATTTTAGACAGAATAAATGTGGCATTAATAAAACTGCTTGTACTAATTTGTGAGTTAATTATATATCCAGTATTCTTCCCTTGCTGAGACAAATTAATTATAAATGAATTTTCAAAGGAAGTTGATGTGAAACATGATCACAGCATATCAAGTTATTTTAAACAAAAAAAGGAAACGAAAAGAAAAAAAGAGAGTATTTTCAAGACATTTTGCATGACTTCCGATGAATAATATTTTAGATCAATTAATTATGTTATCACTTAGAGGATAGCTAAGGAGAGTGTGATTTAGCCATTTAGGTTCTCAAAATGATCAAAATAGAGATTCATTAATAAAAGTGATCAAATACATATGTACTCACTTAAATGAGATAGGTGATATCTTAAAACGGCAAATATATATAATATCGTGAATAAGTAATAAGATTATTAATAAAATATGGTAATCATGAGAATCACATATTTATTGTGGATTCAAATAATCCCAACTTTAATCCAAATAAACAGATATTCATTTGTATGCTTTCAACTAAATTATAATATCCATTCTAAATAAACAAATAAAAGTGATTTGATAAGCTTTGGAGAAACATGAAAGTTAACAACGATATTAGGATTTAACTTTAACATCGATTCTTTTAGTTAACAATATTTGAATGAATTTGATAATCAATATTCTTAATTTGTTTAATCTCTGCCAACTAAAATTGAACCAATTTTTACATATTCTCCCACTATATTTCTACGCAAGATGCGAATAGGCAAAAGCACGTAAATACCTAGAATATTCAATTCTAGGTTACACAAAGTATAGTGATATATTTTTATTCTTATTAAACTTTACAATGAATAAAATTATTATGTTAAGTCACAAAATTTTTATATTGTTCACAAAACAAAATTTTCTATTATCATTTAATGGAACGTTGGAATCCCGCTTACTACTGAAGTCCACACATAATATAAATAAACTATACATGGACTTGGGGTAATCACAATCCAGTCCCAAAGAATAAAGATATCTCTCCTTTTTTGAATTGAATAAAGCTATTGGTCGGCAACGACTACAATAATCACCCTACGTGACATCTTATGTGGCAACTAATTATTTGAAACATTAATTTTTAGAAATTTTATTACCTCAAATAAAAGTTAATATCTCCATAAAAAACTGATACATAATGAATGTTGCAATCGTTTACTACAAATAACATTATTTTTTCTTATTAGATTAGCAAATATATATTTCTTAGAGTTAGTCTAAAGAGTTAAAGCAAACACCACATCAATCAAGGGTTTGCCAAATCATTTTCTTCTATATTTTAATGTAAAAAGATAGAAGACGATGCACATTTATAACTAGTGTAGTACGTGAAATCTTATATTGAATCCTTTATAATTCGTACAATGAGAGAATAGAATATGTTACAACTTTAGCTAGCTAAATAATTAAAACCAACGTTGATTTAAGAGTTGAATCCAAAGCAAGAGTAGATGAGGAGATTTTGAAGACAAAATGATATACATATAATTTTGTATACATATGTAAGTGGAGAATATAATTTATTTCAACTTCGAAATAAGAAGACTTAATTTTGTGCAAAACGTGCAAAAATTAATTTTCTCTTCCAAAAGTGATATTTACTTGTGTTATCTAGGGATTAACACCTTCTGTCTTCTGATAAAAAACTTGAAAGACCAGCAAATATAGAAATATTGAGCACATCAAGCTTTTATATCCCATTCCCTTCTGTTTAACCTGTTTCACAACGATAAGAAAAGAAAAAGAAAAGGAAATAAATTAATTGGGACATTGACTAAACGTAAAAACGAATGATTTCACTTGTAAGTCGACAAACATAAATCTTATTTGACATATGCTAAGTTAAACTTGGGATCAACATCGTAGTACATGCAATTCAAAACGAGTTCAACATGAACGCGTTATATCATACTACTAATTTGCTTTGTAATCAATATAGAATTGTCATTTACATTAGTTTAATTGTACATTCATTCTCTGAAATTGGAATTTTGTACTAAAATCTCTAAAAAGAAACGAAAAGAAAAATCTACTATTTACAGTTACCTGGATGGCATTTGAAGTTAGGAAAATAGACGTAGATGAAGTTGAAGTTGAAGTTGAGGAAGTGGATAACGCAGAAATCCCGACACTGTATACCATCGTTCCATCGGGCTGGAAGAGCCCATAGTTTCTCTCAGATGTCGGGCCGGGCTTCATGTCTTCATTAAACAATGCAAAAACATAAACTTCGAGTCTCATGTTAGGCCTTAATGGTGTCCCCTCATTTTTCAACTGCCTTCTCATTAAATTCCGATTGTACATACCGGCATTTTGGACCGTCGCGCCAATTTCATCTGGATCACCCTTTGATGGCCACCCTGTTTCGGAAACCATAACTTCAATCCCTTGAAAACCTAATCGAGCCATGGCAAATATTACTGCATCCACTTGAGCATACAGCATGTTGTCATAATGTAGTTTTGTGTAAGGATCAACCATTCCAGGATTACGGTTGAACAGTACATAATCTATAGGAATCCTATTGGGATCATCTTTATATGTAAAATAAGGGTAGGCATCGATCAAAAATGGTGCCTCTGTATCAGCCAAAAACTTTAAAATTTGCGTCATTATACCGGTGAGTTCAGATTGGAAACTTCCGGCAGAAGGTGGATATGATGCCGCAAGAACTGCTAAAGAATGGGGTGTTGTAACCTTAATGTATTGATCTAACCCTAATTTCACTAAAGCTGCATGAATGCTCACCATGGCTGGTACGACGTTAGTTATTAGTGTCGTGTCATCGCCGGCGAAAAGCTCGTTTCCGACAGCGATTCCAGTGATCCTAGTGGTAGGAAAATATGGCCTAATATGGGTTCCTACCCATTGAAGGGCTTGTTGTTGATCCATTAAGGTTGTTAACACTTGGTTTTCAACTGTCACCATGAGTTCTATGTTGGAGTTGGCAAATGCTGTCAAAACTTGAGGATTTGTGTCGTAAATTCGTGCTTTTGTTATCCTAAGTGAGTGCAGGAGCTCAAGAACTTTATCAGGGGGTGGTAAATTGTTTCCGACTTGACCATAATTTATGCCGAGGGAATCTACTACTCTTACAGAACCAAAACCTGTCCAATCCAAAATCAACAATTAATAGGATACATACACATAAGTATATATGTACGATAAAATATAAAAAAAAAATGAAGAAGAGGAAAAAGAAAATTGGTCAGCAATTACCGACGGCGACTCATACAGAACTTTCATCTACGGAATTTTGGACGGCTATAAGAAAATTTTTAAGTCGTGATATAGATATATACCTGATAAAGTTAGAAAGAATCCCAGAAATATATGCAATATTGCAATCTTGTGTGGAAATGCTTCCATTAGAGAGAGAGAGAGAGAGCGCTTCTTCAAGGAGAAGGGGGATCAGAGAGAAAGAGAGAGAATCTATCTCTTTGATAAAAAAGGAAAGAGGGGGAAATGAAAGAGATGTGCAAATAAAGATATATATAAGGTATCTCCTGTGAATTCCTTTCTTTGCGTGCTTGTTTATTTTTTCTGGTTTTTCGAGGTTTTGGTTTGGCTTGCCTTGTTAATGATGGCTTTGGGACAACCATATATACTGGTTTTGGTTGACTTTGGTCTCCTTATCTTCATCTTGTCATAGGTTCTTCAATTTTGGCGGCCTCAATTGTCTTTTCCCTTCTATTCTCGCTCGACTCCCCGACACTTTCTTCTCGTAAAAGAAAATATAACGGAGAATATTGTAAAAAATAATTTCAAACTCAAACCCATAGAGTCTCAAATTTTATTATTTTCTTGAGTTTTTCAGTTTCTAAAACCTATATTATCTTCATAAAATTACTTTTTGAGTTGTTTATTTTATTTAAGCAGAAACCATAAGAAAACATTTTTGGATAAAAAAAGCTTCGGTTCCAACTTCAGATTTCCACTAAATTGGCCTTTTGAATTTTTTTATTGATTATTCTTATAAAAAAATCAATGTATTGTTGAAAAAGTTGATAAATAAAATTATAATCCTGTGACTTTTTGACGATTTGTTCATCCAGCGGTTATATATATATATATATATATCAGTATATGAAAAATAATGTCAAAAATTCATCATAATCATACTCGTTATAATTAATAATCATGCGTCTTACTTTGATTACATCAATTTTAAACCAATGATCCTGATTAGATCCAACGTTCTAAAGAAAAAAATAACAATTAAAAAATATCTGGTGGGATTCTAATGGCAAATAAAAATTAATTAATTTCTTCCTTCTACAATAAAGTTACAAAAGCCTTTTAGTAAAGAAGACAAAAGAATGTGTGTGTATTAAACTATAACTAGTTAATTTCCTCCAAAAAAAATTAAAAATTATAAAACTTGACCTCCTTTTTTGCGTTTTGGAGGAGAATTCAAAGATAACCTACGTTATTTTTGGCCCAAATGTAATCATATTGAAAAGTGGAAGTGTTTGGTAAGTGGATAAGGAATGGTATACGTAGGAATGACGGAGATTTTAATGTTCTTATCTTGATGCAAAAAACACACAGTATTATATATGCAGACAAAAGTTATTTTCTTGGCCCCATATATTCATCATTTTGCAATTTGCAGTAACTTTTCTTTTGGTCTATGCAATATTACATTTGTACACATGATATATTATTAATAATTCTACAAAATGGGATATTGGAAAATTTCTTTTCTCTAGGATTTTGAGATTCCCTAACTCCTTATTGTGTCAAGTTTATAGTAGAAAGGGATCAAATTTGATTTTCTGACGAGCAATGGTTGTCTCTGAACTAAAGAATGGAAAGCAGGTGTAACTTAGGAGGGATACATTAAAGATGTCGAAACAAGACTGTTGATCGAGGGTGGAGCCGTGGGAACCCAAAAAAAAAATAAAAAAAATAATAATAATAATTGTACTGGGATGATATATACATGTAAAAAGTAAAATGGGTTGGGGTGCGTCGCTAAGCTTTTACAACATGATCTTTGAAAGATAGTTTAAGTCTAATGTTCGATAAGGGACATTAAATAGGCTAGACAATGTTAAAATAAAAATAGAAAAGAAAAATTTTTCCCAATAATATTTTCATAAATTCTGCATAGACTAGTAAACTATTTATGTTTTGATGTCTTCAAATCTATGAATTTTTCACGATACTACAGATGTCAATATGATCCATAGGAAAACCCATTGAAATAATAAAATAGCATGCAGCTGATTTAGCCACCAATATTACTAGTCAAGAAAATAAATATAGAGCTTTTTATTTATTTATTTATTGGATATTTTGCTTAACTCTTAAGCATCAAGGCAAGAAGGAAAGAGATGGATACAAACTTCTCTCTTTGGCCGAAAAGGGAAGACAGATATTCATACAATCTTTAAAACAAGTAGCAAAACATTGTGATAATTATTTGACTATTATAAGAATAATTAATTTTGACACTCCAGAATGTCCTAGTCAAAACTCAAGATATCAACTTTACAGAAAGGCCGTTTGATCTAATGACCTTATTTTTAATTAAAAACTAAAATAATATATATATATATATATATATATATATTCACCACAACGATTTGTGTTTGCTACAACTACGATCTGCTCCACTGTCGTCGCCACGGACACGGACTACCACTACCACCATCACCATCACCATCACCATCACCATAACCATCACCAACACCTCACC
>NC_036246.1:40111427-40135179 GCF_002742605.1 Olea europaea var. sylvestris | reverse complement strand
TATATATATATATATATATATATATATATCACAGACAGACCCTTTGCTGGGACAAGATGATTTATGGAATTGATTGTTATTTGTTCCTAAGAGCATATTCTCACAAAAAAATTGAAGGATTTTTTATGTTCATGATTATATAATAACGCTTCATTTTCTTAATTATACTATCAAAAATTCCTGATGCAAAAGTTCATATCTTCAATGTATTTTCTATTCCCTGACTTCTTTTATCGAACATAATAGTATGAACGGGGCTTTTACGGGTTTTAATATATAAGCAGTGTCAAAGGGTTTTGCTTTCTCGACACGAGACATGCATTTTGGAAACTAGGTTGGAATGTCTTTATTTTGAAATTAACTATCAATCAGGGGTATGTACCAATTAATTGTTCAGTTTTAAAAGTGATGCATATCGACTATCAACAAGTATACACATTACTTTTCCACTTAGATCCAACACCACACCAAGTGTGTTATGGAAGGCGTTGATTGTTTCATTAGTCACTCAACTTCTATTTTCGTCACCCTTTACTCATTAAACTTTAAAATACTTTTGAATGGTCACTAAATTTTACTCACTAAATTCAACTATTCAAAAATTGAAAATTTTGAAATATAAATACATACACAAAGACAAATATAATACCATACACGAAGACGACACCATTCTTTCCTCTTGGATTAACTTGTGACAACTCTAAAAATTAAATTTTGTTAGTCTTGATTGATATTATTGATTTTAAATCAAAAATCTCACTTCATCTTTGAGATATAATTTTTTGTTTTCTTAATCTGGGTTACCATCTCAATCCAAACAAAGAAATAAATTTTCTATTTTATTTTCTCTGCGTAAATGAAGATTATGATCTATATTAAGGTTTATGTCAATTTGAAGTTAGTATTCTTCATTCTCCTTGAACATAGCTTTTGACGACTAGAAAATTTATATATTCTTAACCAATATCAATAATTTTGCCTTAGATTGAGAGTCTCATTTTCAAATAGATATTTATTTTGTTGATGTAAGTTGAATTTCATAGAAAATCAACTTTACTCGAAAAAAGTATGGAGTTTAGTGACCATTCGAAAGCAAATTTAGTGATTTAAGCGTGATGGAGTGATAAATTGAGATATTGATATGGTGAGTCACTATTTTGAGTACCTATGAAACATTGTGATTGAGTGGTGGAATGCAGCTGTGTTAAAATATCACTCAAAAGCATTTTACAATTTATTATGTAACGGAGTTATTATTTCATATTAATGAAACATTAATGACCTAACCCCAGCCATGGAGGTGCAGTGACTAGTGAAGGGATAAAAAGAAAGGCTTGCGTCAGAAAAGTACCTTTTGGAAAATAAAAGAGACTCTTTAAAAGTCATTGGACCATGAAATAATATTATATCCTTGAGGTTTGCTCAGCATTTGTCAAAATCTAGAGCCCTTAGATCGAGCCTATCACCCCATCTCCATAGCCTTTAAAAATGTGCACGTTACTACCGAGCAGGAACGGATTCAGGATTGAATTCAAAATCATATTACAAAATTTCAAACCAGTCTACTACGTTGGAAAAAAAAAATTTACACATAAAAAATTGATTTTTTTACCAAAAAAAATAAAATAAATACACCTTAAACAAATGTTATTGGCTTGGGAGGGCTACAACCTAGCCCAGTCCCCCAAATCCTTCTCTATTAACGAGTAATGTTTCCATTAGAAAACAAGGTTACGGAGTAGCTTCGTGAACAGCTTATGAGTGCGAATGACCGTCGTCTCAGCATTTTTGTCTGGTTTGTTGTATGGGTGGCCTCGAATGTCTGTACTAGAAATGTACATAGCACTAAGTTAGGGAGCCTTGCCTTATCCTAGTGTAATATATTAAAGAATTTCATAGATAGATATGAATTATACACACGATCATCGATCATAAAGAAAAAAAGGGCTTTTGGTAAAGGCATGGATTGGAGACAACAAAAAGAGGTGAAAAAGAATCAAGGGCGCATGCATGCATGGAAGACATGATTTCTTTTCAAAGATGATTCTTATATTTGATCCGATTTTAAGAATGGTGGCCCTACCCAAGATTTATCAGTGCTTGAATGTTATGTCATTAAATAATGTCATAGTCAGTCAAATAAAAAAAGTATTTAAACCTCCTTTTGTATTAGTGATATCTTGAAGAAGTTTTTGTGACAGGATAAGCAGTCAAGTTGGAAAACTTGAAATGGGTATTGTTAGATAAGTAAGGGTATGTTTGATAAGCCAAATTTTTTTCTAGAAAATGGAAATTGAATTTCAACTTTTACTTTTGCATTGTTTGATAGCATTTTTTTTTTTTTTTTACCTAGAATTCATTTTCCACTTTTTTTTGTCACCTAAGCTGAATTCCACATTTTACTTGAATTATGGTGAGAATTCCAATTTCGGTCACTGTACCAATTATTTATTTATTTATTTATTTATTGTTGTTAGCAATGAAAACAAATTCTAAAAATTATAGTAAAAAAAATATCTCCCTTTAATTAATAATTTTCATGTAAAACAAAGTCAAACAAACATCAAAAGATAAATATTTTTTTTATTTTTTTTGGCAATGGAGACAAATTCCATCCCCAATACTAGTAAAATATATCCCATTAATTGACAATTTTCATGTAAAACAAAACCAAACGAATAGCAAAAACAGTTTTTATTTCAACATTTTCCACGTCGAAAATTATACCAATCAAATACAATAATTTACAATTCTCAGTAAACAACTTCTAGGCAATTCAATTTCCTAAAATTCATTTTCAATTCAATTTTTGCAATCTAACATACCCTAAATGATTCCTTGATTTCTTTCAAATTCACGAAAGAGACTTGCAAGTTGCACTACATGGTCGTAGGCAAATCATCTTACTACAATAAAACCAATATTATAATGCTGTGAGAACTAAATTCATAGAATTTATCACTTACTATTGTTTGAGCCACATTATTTTAAAAATATATATATATGTTTTAACAATAATTTGATATCATTTCAATCACACATTTTTCAATAAAATAATATTACACACAAATCTAAATTTTTTTTATTTTTTAACCATATATTTATCATTAATTTGACATAAAATTCATAAATAATGCATTTTTTCTTAAAATATGGCTTAAACATGGGCTAATAGAGATTCTAAAGTTTGTCAACATAAATTTAGTAAATTTTGTTGAGAAAGCTTGTACTTTTTATATGATAAACAACTTATCAATTTGTCATCATAATTTATTTAAACCACCTAAAATGCCATTAACATGCAGCCCATGTGATATAAACACTTAATTAAAATCTCAACATCTGTAATCCGAGAAATACTTGAAAAAATTTATCAAAATCGAGCATTCCTATAAAAATATTTTATCAAAAAAGACACGTCAACATATATTTACAATTTACACAAAATTTTGCAAAATAGAATTTCAATTTTATATTATATCAAATCATTTTACTGAATATGTATATCTAATTTAAACAAATTCAAAACACATATACAAAACATAAACACGTAAGTGTTATGCCCTAAATTCAATCAATCTTGGACATAAAATACTTTTAATATATAATTGATGTGATTTAATGACAGATCTATTATTTAATTAATAGACAATTAAATTAAATAATAAAGTTCGTAAATTCAAATCTTTGTAATTTGTTAATTACAAGGAGTTGTGGTTGTGATGTGAGATACAAATTACATATGATTAAATCTTAAATCGTTTGTGGTCGTAAGTAATAACGAGATTCGGATATCGTTATTATGGATAGACCATCACATGTGACATTTCTTACTTGTAAAGTAAGTTGCTGATCTCACAAGTTAAAGTGTGGTGACACTTGAATAAACACGTGGATGTTTTGTTATAAAACAAAATATTAGAGACCCGCTTAGAGATTCCAAATTGATAACTATTTGAGTGTCAGTGGTTAATCTCTAACGTTCGGTAGTGTGATTGGTCCTTTGACTTGAGGTCGTCATAGTGTCTTATATGAGGACAGTCATATTTTGAGGTTGTAAAATATTACTCTGCTAAGGGCCATTAATACAGCATCGTTCGAGTATTTCAAGAATCGTATGAAGATTATGAAGGATTAATAGAGGATTCGTCACTCTTAGATAGTAAGAGATTATGATCTGCATTGCATTCAATTAAATCGATAACAAAATCCTTGGCGAGGGTCTACTCATAAGTCGAAAATGAGTTTTCGACCTATATTGACTTAATAGTAGAGTGAAAGATATGATCGATAATTAAAATTGACATACTTCCATATCTCGTAATTAATCGGATCATATTGACGAATAGATTATAGTTTCAAGGTAAACGAACGAGTTTGGTTTTGTCATACCACGTGATATTTTCCGTAACATGTATTGCCCTGACACATTGCTAGATGTCAATTTGAGACGGCGAGTGTGAATTGGTAATAAATTAAAATGGTGTTTTAATTTATCAATTTTGATTAGATCAAAATAATATTTCACGTCGTTAGGCATCGTGATCAGGAACCTAATAGGTCGCACACAAAAGTAGGAGTGGGCACTTTTTCCCAGAATGGGTGGAATCGAACCGAAACCGTTTAGAACGGGCCGATTCGGTTTTGGATCTTCTAAAAACAACTTGATTTCGAAACAAATTTTTAAGAATCAACTGATTCCGGTTTGGTTCCCGGTTATAGTATGGGAATCGCGGGAACTAGACGGTTCTCATTGTATTTTTTCTTTTTTCTTTTTTTTAATAAAATATATGACTCAATCTCCAACACTTTTATAAAAAAATAATCGGGCTCCTTCTTAGTTTTAGACTCTAGCACTTTTCTTCTTTTCTTTGATTCTTTCCTTGTCTCTTCTTATAATTTTTTGATTAATTGATTTTCAAGCCAAATTAGAATATTGGATAAATCTATACCTAAATAAATTTATTTACAATATATAATTTCATTTATAAGATGCAAAATTTTTATTTTGTTTTCACTTTGTAAATCTATACCTAAATAAATCTTTGAATAGTATGTTCGTTTTTTTTTATATTTTGATGAAAGTATCACGTTGACAGCATTTTTAGAGTTTTTATTAGTGAACATTTTATTTTGACATTTTCAATGTAAAAAATCGGACTAGACCGAATCAGAACGGTTCGATTCCACAGTTAGTTATGGAATCAATGGTTCCATTTCTAAAATTTTCATTGGCATTCGGTTCAGTTCGGTTTCCTTTGGAACTAGACCAAATCGGACCGCACCCACTCCTACACAAAAGAAGAACTAGATGATTGTGATTTATCAATTAATTAATTTAACAAGCGTTAGATAAATTAAATAATTGGAGTGCTTATTCATAGGCTCGAATTAATTAATTGAATTAATTAATTCACGTACCAGATTTAATTAAGTGGAAATTACAGAATTTCAGATCTTTAAAGATCCCAATTCAAAAATCAAGTTCAAAGTTTGATTATTCACATGTCGGGTTTAATAAATTAAATTCACCCAATTCAAATTTCAAACCCTAATCTCTTCACCCATCCATTACAAGACTTTTTCATCCTCTCTCTCACTGCTCCATGACGGTGAGTAAATAAACTTTGTGATCGGTGATGAAGGAAGCCCGACAGCATGGGGAGGCACCGGCACCGGCATGGGAGGTGACACAGCAGCTCGCGACGTGCAATTCCTTACTTTTTTTTTTTTTTGATAACCCAGGTGTCCCAGCTTAGCCGGACTAAATCCTGGACCTCTAGCCCCTGGCCCCTTAGTGACTAGTGGAGGTAAATCGCAGGTTGTGCCCTTGTTGGTTCCCAGGTTCCCACATGGCTTTTACTCCTTCCCCAAAAGGGACCCTCCTCCATGGTTATTACATCACCAAGCTGCTCCAACCCTTCCTCTGGTTATTACATCACTTGGCTGCTCCAACCAGGAATCGAACTCCCCACACTTGGTTCCAGAGCCCCCCAATGTGATTGTTCCGCCAACTTGGATGTGCCCTGGGGGGCGCAATTCCTTACTCTTTTCGATCTACAGGAGGTAGTTTTAGACCATCTCCACCGTCTCTCTCTTCGATGCCAACTGCATCGAAGTCGCAATCGGCGCTTCGCGTGACTCCAGAGTCTGCGCCTCTGCTCGCGGATTTGTAGTTTCGTCGGTAAACACACAGTGATTCCTGGTCTCGCCGATCACAAATCACGATTATTCTTGGTCTCGCCAATGTTGGCGCCGTTGCATTTGCCTAGCTTCTGCGTGGATATGGTGACGATGATGGCATGGGAGGAGGTGAATCTGGTGTGGCGGGTTTGGGATTTTTGTTATATCGTGGCTCGTGGGTGGTGGTTTGCGGTGTGGTGTGGTGGTTGTTGTGTGGCTTGGTGATGGTGATGAACAGGGATGTGGTGGTTCTCGCGAAGACGTCGAGGGTGGAGGTAACGGATTTGGGGGTTTTTTTTTTGTTGGATGGTGGTTGTGGTACAGTGCAGTGTAGTGCAATGTGGTGATGTCTGGTGGCGGCATTGGTGTAGCTCAGACGGCGATGGTGGTGGTTTTTTGATGTGTTTGGTGGTGGCGATGGATCTGGTAGTGACTATTTTGTTGTTGGTGGTGTCGTGGTGTTGGTGTTGGTGGCGACGAGGTGAGGGTGGTTGCAAGAGATGGTGGTAGCAGTGGAGTTAGTGGTGGTGACTGACTATTTGACCTGTAACTTTAAAATTCGATCATTTGTGATCAAAAAAAGTAATACGTGACTATCAAATTTAAAAATATGTGACCTATGACCTATAACTTTTCGATCCGTGACCTCGACATAATCTGTGACCTATCAAAATTGTAATTTGTGACTTCGAAAAAATCTGTGACCAATTAATTTGATGATATGTGACCCGTAAATAAATTTGTGACCTATAGTTGTGAATCTGTGACCATTAATCGTATAACTGTAACTTTGTTATTATTATTTAATAAGTATTTTTAATTAATTAGTGAAAGCCTGATTATTGCATTAATGAAACTTGTAAATTGATTTTGAATTATGCATACTTAACACCTGATTTTGAACAAAGAGAAATTAACTATAACCCATTTCAAAACAAAGAGACAAGGTTTAAAAATTTCAAAAATTAGAAATTATTAAATTTTAATCATGAAATAACTAATTAAAAATATATTTTATTAATTATATATTAAAGTCACAATTTTATGGAATTTGATCACAAATTATCAAATTAATTGGTCACAAATTATTTTTCGATTACAAAGCAAAAATTTTGTTATTCACAAATTATTTCACAGCTATAATTTTTTTTTAAAAAAAAATTATAGGTCATAATTTATTCATCGGTTGCATTAAAAAATTGTATAGATTATAATTTATTTATTGGTCACAAATCTCAAAGTTTATAAATCACAATTCAAAATTTTAGGTCACATATTATTTATTTATTATAATTTTATAGGACACATGTTATTTTTCGGTCACAAAATATCCAATTTATTTGTTACAATCTTAAATAATTGGTCACAAACACTTTTAATCCCACCACCTACCCTAGGCAACTCCATCCCACCATGGCACCAATCGAATTCAGCTCCATCTCACTACCATCGTTAAGCCACAATCACCATCACATCACCACCACCACCACCTCCAACAAACTACCATTGTCAACTTCAAAACAACGACCTCACAACTATAACCACCAGCAAAACCATAGTCGCCGCCGCCACCACGAGGATCTAACAACGCTCGCCAAAACACCAGATTGTAGGCACACCAATTGCTGTCCAAACACCAACAATATCATCGTCCAAAAATCAACAAAACTGTTGCCCAACCACCAATAAAACTACCACCACTTCACCATCACAACCACCGCCATCATTGCCTCCAACAAAATCATACCCCAAAAAAACCAACAAATCAGATCGACAAACGCCATCACCTCGCTATCAACATAATAGAACGTCACTGGCTGTGTGCAATCGCTCTCACATCAAATCCAAAAACCAAAACGCTTGGCGACTTCAATCGGCTCTACTTCAACTACCTCTGGCTGCTTCTCAAGCTGTCTTCTTCTTCTTCCTCCTCATTGATTGTTTTTGCTTGGCCTTGCATTTTCCCATCTTCGACGTCAATGCCATGGTCAAAGGCTCAATGGTAGAAAATTGAAGTAGATCTACGAACGACAGTGTCGCTTCTCACGACCCCGTGTGGTGCTACGTGTCAACTCTTTTTTCCCTTCGGTGACTTTAAATCAGAGATGTTGACCTATCGAAAGTGTCTTAAGCTTAATGCCAATAGTGCTTTAGTGGTGGCCCAGTAGAGAGAGAAGAGAATAGAAATATAGAGAGGGAATGAAGAGATTTAGAGAGAAGGAAAAGTTAAAAATGATTAGTTTGAAAATTTTGGTAGGATGAAATGACGTAGGGGTAGGGTGTATAGATTAATTTAGTTTTATAATATTATTTTTAAATAAAATATGAAATTATCATCAGATTTTGGTATAAAGAAACTTTAAATTTGATTTTTGAAATTGAAATTTAAAAATTCTGGTTCTATGTAATTTCCACATCGGAATTTGAAAATAAAGGGGTTATCCATGGATGATATGGGTCCATATGTTAATTGGGCTATATAGGCCCATTCACAAGGGTGTCCATTCTTAAAAATGGTCAAAGAGTATGAAGTCCATAGTCCATTCCATGGCAAGTCCAGTTCTATTTCTATTTCAGTATTTCATGCGTTAATAGCTTAACTTTTAAGGATTTTAAAAAATAAAATATAAAAACTTAAAGTGGTTGCACCAAACATAAAGAAAATATGGAAAAAAAAATAAATAAAAAACTCATTCTTCGATTCGAACAGGAACTTAATCAAATATATACATTTTAGGTAATCTCATTCTTAGATTTGAACAACATTTGTGTCAATTGTACATACTAATGAGTATTATTGACCTCAAAAAGTGCACATTCGACGTGGTTAGTAAATCTCAAGACCTCACACATTTACGCAAGATATATTTCTACACACTTAGACAAACAGTTAGCCATACGTTGCCTCCTCGAGGGTGGAGTTTGCCGTGTACATTTCAATGGTCAAGTCAGATGGAAAAGTAGATATACGAGTGTGACAGGACTTTAGACATGAGCCCCCATGTAAAAAGAGGTGGGTTTTGGGGAGTAAAGAATAAAATAATGAAATGACAAAGTTATAGCTTGAAAGTTTAAACTTGCATTACCATTGAATGACATCGAGTGTGAGCTTTTATAGTGGAGGATGACGAGCCAGGACCATCAAATGAAAAGACACGTATCCTTATCTGTGCGGCTGAGGCCTCTTATCTTTGACATCAATCATTCACAAGGCTTAAATGCTAATACCACTTTAGCATCCATAATGTCTAGTTTGCGGTTGTGGACTTGATTGGATAGGTTAACAGTGGTGACAATGACAATGAATTATCACATCAAAAAGATTGCTTTGGAGATCTTGTGCCGAGCTCCTCATGGAGGCTCTTACTCGCGAAGGTTCAATGATATTTGATGAGGTTGGCGGATACGTCGGTTCGATCACTAATATAGGCCCCACCTTTGGTCGTCACATGGGGATATTTGGGTATAACAAGTGATAATACATGTACGCGAAAAATTATAGACTAATTTATAGATGAAACAATTTCATTAAATTTTGGACAAAACACAAAATTAAACCGACTCTCTGTCACATATGCACTTGTTCACTATTTTATAAAAAAATTTCTTGTACAAGTAGCATTTTTGTACTAATATGGAGGTCGGCCTCGTTCAATGTTGTACCTAAATAATGACCATTTTGTAAAGATCAATTTTTAAGAGGTTTCGAAATTGTATCCCTTTGATATTTTCCAATGTTTAACGTATGTGCTAGACGAAAGTCGCTAAACGTGTCAAAATCGTTTGAAGTAGGATATGCGATTTCAGACTAATGCCATAAGGACCGTCGAGCCAAGCCGTTGACATTCAAGATCAAGAGAGAGATGGGGGCCGTGACGACAGCGTTGATAGCAATTGCAGGGGTGGTTCTGGGATGGATTACTATAGAAGTAGCCTGCAAGCCCTGTCTCGAAAAGGGCCGGGAAACCATTGATCGCGACCTCAACCCAGATTACGACCCTGATGCTGCTGCTGATCGTACAATTTATGCCCCTTTAAATCCAGATCCGCCTACCAATTCTGAGCCGTCTGATGATGCCACTTCCTCTTCTACTATCACAAAGGCTGTTTGATTTTTCTTAAATTGGGGCTCTCTACTGTTGGGGTACGCTATAACTTTGACGTTACGTTTATGTTTAGTTATCTTGTTACTCTTTTATCGAAATGCTTTGTTTTTTCTGGAAAATGGGATGAGAGTGAAGGGAAAATGAAGAATTTCTGGGGATGTATATGTTATTATGTATGTGTTTAGTGGTAATGTTATAGCTTCAAAACTGTTATTTTGCTAATGCCTAAAAGAATGTAAGTTGTGCGAATTTTATACGTTATCTTTAATATATGCTGTTTTAACTGTGTGCTCATAGCTGATTGATTTTTTCATGTGGAATTCAAGGATTGGATACAGCGAATGTGCCAATGGGTATCATTTTTGTATTTATGTATGTTTCATTTAATTTATTTCGATTATTGACTTGATTTTTATGCTTCTGTAGGTCATGTATAACTAAAGCTTGTGAAATTGTTTGTATGGTTATGCATTGTGTTTTTCATGGTCGAGATTTGTTCTCTTTGTTTTCAGATTAGTTATACTTAGAGGTGTGAAGCAAACTCTGCAACCTACGTTTGAATCATTCCTATTGAGACTTGAATAATTAGGAGATGTTTTTTTTTTTCCCCTCTCAATATCATACTTTTTTTTGTATATGTGAAAATGAGAATTTATAGTGGATGTCTGGGCATATGTGTTACTTTAATGAGAATGGCTTAGTATTTTTTTTATATGTAGGTGTTTTTGAATCATGTTAACAATATCAGAGAAGTCAAGAAAGAGCTACTCTGTAATAGCTGAGTCAAAACGTCAGACCCTCCAAAAGAAATATCTTTTTATTTTGTAGGCCCGACCTCAATTTAGGCCAAGCTGAAGAAGACGAGATTGAAAGAAATTTCTGATTCTTTAATATTAAAATCATTGATTACAATAGGTATATATACACATGACGAGTAATAGGAAAAGGAAACTAATCTTCTAAAATAGGAATAAAACTATTCTACCTAAAAAACTAAAAAATTATAATTACTAATTGATTATAATTACTATATCTTGTCTTCTTTCCATACTTGGACTCGGACCTTTTCTACACTCCCCCTCAAGTTGAACTGTAGATGTTGATCATGTTCAACTTGCTAATAAGGTCGTCAAATGTTGGTCTGGATAACCCTTTTGTAAATAAATCTGCGGTTTGTTCTTTTGTAGGAATGTATGTCATACAAATAATTCCATTGTCCACCTTTTCTTTGATAAAATGTCTGTCCACTTCCACATGTTTTGTTCTATCGTGCTGTATTGGATTGAGAGAGATGTTAATAGCTGCTTTATTATTATAATAGAGTTTGATTGGAAACTTGACTCCGACTTTTAGTTCCTCCAAGAGTTTCTTTATCCAAAGTCCTTCACATATTCCTTGTGCAACGGCTCTAAATTCAGCTTCAGCACTGCTTCTGGCTACCACATTTTGTTTTTTACTTCTCCAAGTTGTCATATTTCCCCACACAAATGTGCAATAGCCAGTAGTTGATTTTCTGTCTTCTATGGATCCAGCCCAATCGGCATCTGTGAATATTTCTACTCCTTTCTTTTGATGTTTTCCAAAGAACAGACCTTTTCCAGAAGTTCCTTTTAGATATTTGAGAATTTTATATACTGCTTCCAGGTGAGCCTCTTTAGGAGAGTGCATATGCTGACTGACCATACTGACGGCGAAGGCAATGTCGGGTCTAGTGTGTGAGAGGTAGATCAATTTACCGACTAATCTTTGATACCTGTCTGTTTCCACGGGTTTTCCAGTGTCCTTTATCACTTTTCCTGCCTCAATAAGTGTATCACTTGGTTTGCATCCTAACATACCGGTTTCGGTTAGCAGATCAAGAATATATTTTTGTTGGGAAACACTGATACCTGTTTTTGATCTTGCAATTTCCATTCCTAGGAAATATTGCATATGTCCAAGGTCTTTTACCTCAAATTCAGTTGCTAGGCATTGCTTTAATCTTTCTATTTCGGCTATGTTGTCCCCTGTCAAAATGATATCATCCACATAAACAATTAAGATAGTCTTTGCTCCATTTCCTGATTGATGGTAAAACATGGTGTGATCCGATTGTCCTTGCTGATATCCTTGAATTCTCAGTACCTTTGCAAATCTATCAAACTACGCTTTAGGTGACTGTTTTAGTCCATATAAGGACTTCTTGAGTTTACACACTTGATTTTCCTCATTTAACCTGTTGAAACCTGGTGGTATTGTCATGAAAATTTCTTCTTCTAGTTCCCCATTGAGAAACGCATTCTTAATGTCCAACTGTTGAAGTGGCCAGTCTAAATTCACTGCTAATGACAAGAGAACTCGGATTGTGTTTAATTTTGCCACTGGTGCAAATGTTTCTGTGTAGTCAATGCCATAGGTTTGAGTATACCCTTTGGCAACTAAACGAGCTTTGTAACGTTCTATTGTCCCGTCTGCCTTGTACTTCACACTGAATACCCATTTGCAGCCGATAGGTTTCTTGCCTTTTGGCAGGTTTACCACTTCCCACGTTTCTTTTTTCTTTAAAGCTTTTATTTCCTCCATTACTGCCTCTCTCCATTTGGGTGACTCCAGGGCTTCCTGAATATTTCTTGGAATTTCTGTTTTGTCAAGATTAGTCATAAAGGCACGAAATTTTGTAGATAGAGCACTATAAGACATAAATTTTGAAATAGGATGTAAAGTACATGATTTGGTTGGTTTTCTGAGAGCAATAGGTAGATCATCACTTGGATTAGTGAAAGGATCTTTATCAGTTCCTATCACCGGTTCCGACTCTTTTGGTGCTTCAGTTGCGAGGGTTTCATTATACTTTGATATAGGCCTTCGTGAGTAAACTAGTATCTCCTTTTCACTTTGCTTTTCTCCATCTCCCCCTGAATTCAAGTTTTCTTTTGTATATGGCACACTAGGAGGATTAGTATGTGTGAGGTCAGAAGGGGTGAGATCAAAGTCTAAGAATTCATGATTGGAGAGCCGATCTTCGTTTAAATTTCCCTCCCGAAGAGAAGGCTTCGAGAAGTAAGGTGTGGTTTCAAAAAAAGTGACATCGAGACTCACGAGAGCCCGTTTCCCCAGAGGATCATAACATTTATAACCTTTTTGAGAGGGAGAGTACCCAATAAATGCGCATTTAATGGCACGTGGTTCAAGTTTATTGTGGTGTTGGGAGTGAATGTGTACAAATGCAATACAACCAAACACTTTTAAGGGTAGGTTTGAATTGAGATGGGATGTTGGGAAGCGTTTTTGGAGTTTTTTTAAAGGTGAGTCGAAAGAGAGTGTCCGAATGGGCAATCGATTTATTAGATAGATAGAAGTTAGAATTGCATCTCCCTAGAATGTTTTTGGCATATACATTGTAAACATTAAGGCACGAGCTACTTCTAGTATGTGCCTGTTTTTTCGTTAAGCAACCCCATTTTGTTGTGGGGTATGGACGCATGAACTTTGGTGGACTATTCCATATTTTTTTAAATAGTCTTGCAAAGTAGCATTGAAATATTCTGTGTCATTGTCAGTGCGAAGAATTTGAATTTGTGTTAGAAATTGTGTCAGGATCATGGAATGAAAGTTCATAAATACTGATCGAACATCGGTTTTTTCTTTTAGCAGATAAACCCAACATACTCGAGTGTGATTGTCGATAAATGTGACAAACCACTTTGTTTGGGTACGGGAAGGTCCCCATACATCACTGTGAATCATAGCAAATGGTTTGGATGGTTTGTATATTGATTTTGGAAAAGTAGTACGCTGATGTTTTGCAAATTCACAATTTTCGCATTGAAACTCAATAGGTGTTTTATTCATGAAAATTGAAGGACAAACACGTTTTAAATATTGTAAGCTAGGATGACCTATTCTATTGTGCCATAACAATATTTCACTAGCTTTAAAGGTAGATGTAGAATTACATTGTGAAAGTTGACCTCGTGAACTCACATTAGCTTCCTCGAAGTAGTATAACCCCTCGCATTCTTTAGCACTGTCAATCGTCTTCCCCGATGAAAGGTCCTGAAAGACACAATAAGATGGAAAGAAATTAGCAGAGCAGTTGGAATTTTTTGTTACTTGACTGACAGATAATAAGTTACAAGATAAATTTGGGACATGGAGAACAAAATCCAATGTTAAGGACTCAGATATTCGAATACTCCCTTTTTCTGCAACAGATGAAAGCGAGCCATCTGCAATTTTGACTCGGATGTTGCCAGCACAAGTTGAGTATGAATTGAATAGATGATATGAATCCGTCATATGATCTGATGCTCCGGAGTCAATAATCCAAGCATTTTTATATTTCGAAGTATTTAAGGCTCTAGGAAAGATACCTTTGTGGGCTAGTGAGCTAGAGGGGTCTTTAGGAGAAGAAGATTGACCGGAGGTTTGAAAGCTTGCAAATAGTTGATAGAGTTGTTCCAATTGCTCTGAATTAAACATATTGCTTGTAGTTGAATTATTTTTCGTTTCAACCTGATATCCCCGACTTCTCGAGTTTAGCTTTTGTCTCCAGTCATTTGGCTTCCCATTAATTTCCCAGCATGTATCTATTTTATGACCCGGCTTACGACAGTGCTCGCACCAAGGGCGGCCCCGTTGTTTTTGGGTTGACCCATTTATAATTCCTTTTGAAAAGCCCAAACCATCACTGCCATTAAGAAGCCCATTACCATGTTCAATTTCTGGCCCAAATTTTGGCCCGTTATTTTTATAATATCCCGGCCCAAAAGCTGTCGGTCTTGGAGGTCCATTTCTTCTTCCTGCTAGGGCCGAAACTTCTCCAGAAATTTCCCTCATCATCACCTGCCGGCGAGTCTCTTCGCGGCGAACTTCAGCAAACGCCTCTCGGGTGGAAGGTAGTGGGTGGCGTCCCAAAATTCGGCCTCGAACTTCGTCGAGTTCACGATTCAGGCCGGCAAGAAATTCATAGACCCTTTCGTTTTCTTGCTTCTTCTTGTACAAGGTGATGTCGTCGGGACACTTCCATTCTTCTTCACTGCAGAGGTCGAGGTCTTGCCAAAGGGATGTCATTTCCATGAAATATTCTGTAACATCTCGAGTCCCTTGTTTGGTCTGCCACAAGCGGGTTTTCAATTCAAAGATTTGGGAAGCATTTTCGGCGTCTGAGTAGGTGTCTTTTACGGCATCCCATACATCTTTCACTGTAGGAAGGAATAGATAAGTTTTCCCTATAGAGGGCTTCATCGAATTCACTAGCCAGGCAATGACCATGGAGTTTTCGGAGTGCCATCGTTGCTGCAGAGTTGTGTCGGCCGGTTTCTTTGTCTCGCCGGTAAGGTACCCCAACTTTCCTTTTCCGTCAATCGCCAGTTTAATCGACTGGGCCCATTCACGGTAGTTTTTCCCGTTTAATTTTTCAACGGTAAGCTGAAATGAGGAATTCTTGAATGCAGTCTGACCAATTGAGGAATTACCCTCTGTTTATGCACCTGACATTGTCGAGGTAGAACTATCGGCAGGGAATTCCATAGTTTTCTAGATGAGAGAACCTTGCTCTAATACCATGAAGAAAACGAGATTGAAAGAAATTTCTAATTCTTCAGTATTAAAATCATTGATTACAATAGGTATATATACACATGACGAGTAATAGGAAAAGGAAACTAGTCTTCTAAAATAGGAATAAAACTATTCTACCAAAAAAACTAAAAAATTATAATTACTAATTGATTATAATTACTATATCTTGTCTTTTTTCCATACTTGGACTCAGACCTTTTCTATACAAGCCTACAGTTGCTCAAGCACGCTTAAATTTATGTTCATGACTGAACCTCATTTCCATCAGAGCTTCGTGCTCATTTGGATCCATTGACACTTCAAGTTATATTCTTGCACTTCCATTCTTAGTTTTAAAATATCTACCAATTTTCCACGGTTTAAAAGATTCTACCTAGATCCACTATATCTCTTTCACTTGCTCTGCCACATTCTACCATGTTATTAAGTTACTTATGCTACTTTAAAAAGGTTGAACTCCAATCTTGAGGGCCCTCACCGTCCCGCTCCTGGAGCATCATGAGGGAGGTAAATCGCGGGATGTGCCCCAACAGGTCAAGGAACAAGAACTTGTCTGTACACTAGTGCCCACAAAAAGTTCAATTTCATATCTCAAAACCCTCATACTGCGGTTACTAGCAAAACTGAAACTATCTGAAACTATCTAACTTCTGTCCTTTGCACCACTTAGTTATGCCTCGGAGGACTACTTATGTTACTTTAAACTTATTTGTGGGATGGGGTAAGGGGAGTGTGGAAGTAACAGACTAATATTTAGACCACTGTTTATTGTGGGATCAAATTTATCAATTCCGCCAGGATGTTTAGAGTGCTTAATTTCGGGAGTGTTGATTTCTTTTTTACTACACTAGGGTAAAGTCAAACCACATACGAGTAACCAATAAGTTTGCTTAACTTATTGGTCGAAATACAATTATCCTTTCTTATATGAAACATGCAATTATCCTATTTGTTCATTCTTAATTTTTAAGTACTTAATTCAAATTCTTCACATTAATCAATTCTGTCCCAGATAAAAATAAAAATGAAAAAATCGTTGTCCGCCAAGATAATGAAACAACCACCGAGAAAATTAATGGGGCATAGTTTGCACACTTTCCTTTTTCTTTAGTTTTAATACTGCAGTTGATGTTGCCATATTTGAAGAATATTGGAATAAATTTTCCTTTTTCTCCACCATTCCCCTTTCCTTGGAATTAGTTTTGGTAATGATTTAAAGCCTTTGCTGTGAAAAAATTTATCATTCAAGTTAGATTTATTTTACGAGATAGATCATCATTATCCAGAGATAAGGATTCAAATGGTTAATTTAAACGTTGTTTATTGTCTTTGACCTGTAAGATTATAGATTATAAAGAGAGGAAGGATGTTAAAGAATCTGGTTATATGACATTCGAAATCTTTCCCATCTGGCTAGATCATCAGCTGTGAAAAACCAATATGTCAATTGTTCGTACTTATCCTTAGATTTTTCTTCGTAATTTGCTGTAAGTACTTTCTCGATGAAAGCATCTGTGTCTTTATTTTTCTTCTAACTGTCAATGATTAGGTATTGTCAGTTCCGTAAGTTTTTATCAACTTCGTAGTAGAGTTCTTGGAAACTATTCCAGATTAATTTTAGAACTTTGGTTGAACATCATGTTCACTGCTCGTTCTTGTTACACACCCAGTTTCATCAGGCAGACTTGCAAAACTCATTGTGTGACGTGCATATGAACATTTTTGTAGTTGTGAACATTTATGATATTGTTACAAACGGGAATTTATGATATGTTAATTTGTTTTTGTTTTGTTCTATTTTCTTGTGTTATCTTTTGAGGGCCCGTTCAAGAATATCAACTTAAACAGGCACAAGAGCATCCCAAAAAATTTTACGGGATTGCCCTCTCTCTCTCATTCATTAAACTATGTATAATTTATTATAACGTGACAGCTTCCAGGAAAATAAACATAAAAAAATTGCCTGATTGAATTTCAAACGTTTAACTGAAATGTTTAATTACTCCCCTGGAGTATGGATAAGTCCATGGATCTTTTAACACGCCTTGACAGAGTTCTGCAACAAATTTCATAGTGGAAGAGGAGAAGCTTGAATAGGAAAAGAGGCTTGGTCTGTTCTGGGGAGATTTGTAGGAGGAGCAAAGCAATTGATTCGGGATTGCAGTCACAGTCTGGAAGATACACAGACAAAAAGAATTTGACCGAAAACCAATTGCTCGTTTTATTTTTGATGATAATGTTATTCTTCACATAATTGTTCGTTATTTATTTCATTTAACACGACATGGCTGCACATCCAAAATCCATTTTTCTACACATGGGATCGATTTTTAGTGCTCTCTTATACTCGTCCAAAATCAACATTTGCTTAACTAAATTTGACTAGCGAAAAGAAATATCTAATAAAATTTATCAATTATAACTCTAAGGGGTAGCTCAATGGTCAAGCTTTGGATTTGTTCTCCAATGGTCATCAGTTCGAGTTCCCTTAGGGTCATTGAGGTGAGTATCAGGCTGTAAACTTTAGGGCCTTGTGGGATTAGTCGAGGTGAGTTTAAGCTGGTTCGAATACACATGGTTATAAAAAAAAATAATAATAATATCAATTATTAAGTTCGGTTCACATGATATTTAGTTAATAGGTTGACAAAGAGGATATTTTGAATTAGTGGGGGATACCATTAATTTGGTCTTGGATTCCCCACCGACAAAAGCTTTTCCTCACTTAATTGTGTAGATATTTTCTTTACTAATAATTCTATTCATTATTATCGTAAAGTCATTTAAATGTCACATCATTATTAATCGAATCTCTCTTATGAATAACAATACTCTTTCTTTACGCGATGTTTGAACTTATTGACAATTGCAGACAAAATTTGGAGTGGTGATCCGTACCAAACTTTCTAGATTTTGAAATTGTTTACACGCTTAATCCATCTCCAAAAAGATAATTTTTGAACTAAATAAACAAGATTTCTTATTCAAAAAATCATAATAATCCACTTTGTACAAACCTAAATCGTTAGGTAAAGTTGTTGTGTATAATTAATGAACCTATACCTCCTCCTGCACTAATGAAGACAATTAATATAATGGTCTTAAGAGTAGTTTTATGTTTCTAAATATATGTTTTTAAGTAGGAATGGAGCCTAAAATCTGTCAAAATCTTGGGTAGGAGCTTGAAAATTATTAACTAAGATGGAATAGACTTTGCAGGGGAAAAATTAGGGCGTGTTTGGTCGTAATTATGAGAATTGATTTTTTGATGGTTAGAGAGAAAAGTGAATTTCACCTATCGGTGAAGAAATAAAAAATTGCGGTTAGAATAGTAAAATAAAGGTTAAAAAATTGATTTTTTTGGTGTGAAAAATTTCGACCAAGTGAGGGAATAGTTTTAAGTTTAACTAAATATGCTCTCATGTAGCCTTTATTAAACCAAGAGTAAGAAACCCTTTAATTAATTTGACAAAAATAAGCAATTAAAGGGGAAAGAATGACAAGTAAAATAAGGCATCCGATTTCTTATCTTGATGTCATGTTCAAGAGTTGAAAATGGATATGTTCAATCAATAGGATGGAAATCAAAGAAGTTTTAGTGGCCGAAGGAAAGCTATGTTTAATCATAACTTTATGAAAAGAAGAGAAGAGAGCCAATATATACTTTAAATTATTATTCACGAGTAAGACTAAAAATGGAAATTACATCTTCTACATATTATTCATCAAAAAATGGAAAATAAATTATCTCGTAAACTGGAATTGCACGAGATTAATAGGAATACTATTGGACAAACTTTATTGTACATCTCTTTCAATAAACCAAATGTTGACTTTGCAACTTGTCATGACTATAAAATTAACTCCTTGTTTGACTATAATTATTTCGTTAAAAAACGAGTTTTGAATAGTGATTTTTTTTAGAGAATATGTGGTTAAAAAGTAAGAAAATTTTTTGTTTAACGTATAGAATATTTTAGTGTGTGAATGCGTAGTTAAAAATGGGTACATAGAAAAAAGAGTATTGAAATAATGGTTGTCACATAGTGGCTAAACGAGAAATGAACAATCCCATGAAGGGTAAAGTTAATTTAAATTTAAAAATATAAGAAGGGTGTTTTGTTTTTACCTTGGCCTAAAGCCAAATTTCCGGGGGGATTCAGGCAAATTTGAAGAACTTAATAAAATAATTAAATCTACATAAATAAATAAATATAGTATAACATACTATTCTATAATCATTTAATATGTATCTGCGAACATGTCGTGCGTCTAGGCTTCTAGACAGTATCTCTTATGTTTGACTTGACTATAATTAAAAGGCAGAGAGCACCATATATTAGTATTACTTGCTGGAAAATTAGTCAATCCAAAAGGCAAATTAAATTTGTTTAACACTCAGTACAAAGGAGAAATAGATTGGTTCTTGTTTCTGGTTCATGTATGAGGACAGAAATTGGCCAGCTTTTTCTTGAGAAGAATCAAAAGGAACAAGAAGACAATTAAAAAAGGTTGAACCTCAATTTTGAAAGCTCTCACCGTCCCACCCCTAGAGCTTTGTGAGGCAGGTAAATCGCGGGATGTGCCGCAACAAGTCAGGGAACAAGAGCTGTCTGTACATTGCGCCTACAAGGAGTCAAATTCCATGTTTCAGAAGTCGAACCCTCACACTGCGGCTGCTAGCAAGATGTGAGATAACCTCACTCCTATCCTTTGTACTACTGGACTATTCCCCGGAGGGCAAAGGAACAAGAAGACAATAGTTCATATTGATAGTGGTGATTGATTCTTTTGTTGGAATATCTTGTCTAGAAATTTAAGGAGTCAGTAAAAAAAAAACATTTATTTACTAAAATTTTGTCTTGAACGCGCTCTTTATATTCAGGTCAAAGTCATTTTCTTGATTGAAAACATGACAGGTAGACTTCTCAAAATTAATGACATGGATGGTTCCACTATTGCAACTTAATCTCGACATTCAAGCACAATTCCCTGGAGCGCTTCAGCATTAATAGCTGCATGAGATAAAGCACCTGTAGCCAGTTAACCCCCAACTGAGGGCCACTTCTTGCAACTTCATCCTACCAAGTATACTTGATATGAACTTTTATGTTTTAAAATATGTCGTTAAATTCACTCATAAAAAAGCTTAAGCATTAAAGAGATGAGACGTTTATTTATTTTAATTACATGGTTAACGTCCTAGACGTTAATTAAAAGTAAGATAAAACATTATGAACTTTAGTTTTTAGAAAATGGTTGCAATTAGAATCTTGATTTTCTCGAACACAAGAATTTCGAAAGAACCTTCCAGTAAATGAAGAATAAAATAAAATAAAATAAAAATTTATTTCTTGTTCCCTCTGCAATTTCTACCTTGTATCAAAGAAATCCAGACTCTTTTGGTCAAATAAATGTCCCAAGAATCTTTCCCTTTCCATGTGCTAACAAATGCAATTGATCCCATTTCCTCTCCCTTTGTTAGAGAAGCCAAACTCGATTTGTCTTGCTTTTTGACCAAGGAATATTAAGAAGTTTTTTCGTTTCATATTGTTAAACCTTTTCTTTTTACCTAATGCATTAATGTTTTACATATGTTTGAGAGTATCTAGAAGGGATTGACCTTTAAATAGAGAAGTTTTGATACCAAAAAGAGTAAAAGACCTGCATTATTGTTGGGTTGAAGAATCATGAAGATACGAATCAAATTAAGTTGTATGAAAGATTTCAATTGCAGCGATCGTATCATCAATAATTCTCAACTTCGACCACAAAGGAGACAAGCAGATCCACGGTGCCATTTTTTTATTAGAGCCTTGTATCCATAGTATAGAATCACACATGGATCTAGCAAAGAACATTTAGTCATTGATGCCAAAATTTTTGTAAGTCATGTTCATCAACAAAAGTGGCGTCGAGTAGGATAGTGATTATCGTATTGACTTGTTATAGCAGATGATTCGCAAAAAAAAAAAAAAGAAAACGACCAAAAAATAAGAGAAAATACTCTGAAATCAACTCAATATTATTAATAATGCAGAATGACCAAAATTAACCCACAAGCCGGGTAAAATAGCTGCAAAATACGAAATTATAGGAAAATTATCAAAAATGGCAAAATCTCGAAATCACACCGGAATAAAATATTAAGTAAAAGAAATAAGTTGCCAAAAATTTGGCTTAATTCGAGTTTTCTAACATATGAAAAAAAGGGAAACGAAAAGATTACCATAAATAGCAAAAAAAACTAAAAAATGAATTTTGGAAAGGAAAACAACGGATTTTGGGCTCAAAATTGACGCCCACCGAGCATAGTTGGGTGGCCACGATGTGAGCGCTGAAAAGAGCTTTCCGGATTGGAGTTATAATAACGATTCTGATAACCGTAGCCAAAGTTATGACCAAATTATAAAAAACGTGTCAAATTCCTCCAATCAAGGAAATAATTGCGATTCACTCCCCATCTTTGCGCCGATCCACCATCTCATGGTATCTCAGCGTCATCATCGTACTATCTAACAAATCAGCATACTCAACTCGGATCCTCCTGCATCAAAAAGTCAAAAAGATATTTTTAAAATTGGTAAATGTTGCTGAGAGAACAATTTCTGTCAACCATTGTTAAAATCATCCGATGGAAATTTCGGTTGATTATTTTCTTGAGTGTCAGCATCATCTTTTTAGTAAAATACAACAATTACTCCAAACTGTCAACGATTGTAAGCATATTCTCGTGTGGAATTCCAGTTGCAACTGGCAATTATCATGAAGAATGCCACATGATTTGCATCCCATTTTCCAGGCATTGCTGCCTAGATTGTGTTGGTTGCTTTCACCAAAAAATAAATAAATTCTCGAATTTGCTTGCATCAAAGATTCGCATAATCTTACCAAACAAGCCAAATTAATTTGCTTAATGTTACCTGCTTATTTTTATTAACTTATTCTAATATTTTATTTTGTTTTAATTTGAACGAGTCAAGGTAGTTAACAAACTCGGGGGATATTTTTCCTAATAATTATTTGGTTTCAGTATGTGTTAGTAGGTAATTCTATCTACTTTTTTGAAGGTCTGAATTCTTTGGAAATTTAAATTCTTTCCGTAGCCAAGTCCTAATACTATCGTTTATTGTTTAATTAGATATGCATTCAGCGATTATTTTGTTTAGAAGGTTGAATATGCTATCCTTTTTCTTTTACATTTTTTTTTCTGGTTGGTGTATAGCACAACTTTATGTAATCTTTTATATCAAATAAAAGGAAGAAAAAACAGTGATCAAAGCATTGAAAACTCATCATATCATAGTTATCTTAAGGTCCACTAGGCTTCAAGAATCAAACAAAAGACGAAAGATATTTGAAGGGGAAAATATCTAATAAAATCAGCATGTGCAAAATTGTATGAATTAATTCTAGTTGGTGATTATAATTTTTATTGAATTCAACTTCACTTTTTTCTAACCACAACTCTCATTACACTTTAATTTCATCGTCAATAATGTCGGTAGACTACTTGACTTTTAACTAACGACCAAGGGTGTGCCTTCCCAGATTCTAAGAAATTTCCTTTGATCTTGCAGAGAGCTCCTTGGACTATGTTGAGCTAATTATTAGTGTAGTTTTGGGGTTCGGGAGAATATTAAACGTATTAAATGAAGGACGCTGATACGTGTACAGGCCCTTGTATACAAGGGGCCGAGCAGGCCCCCTGTGATAGGTTGGGGGCTGACAAGTACAAGGTGCCTTTCCTTTAAATGTATTTGGTTACGTTAATATTTTTACGGCAATCACATTGATTTTTATTATCGCTTTTAAAAATTGAAGATGTCCGTCCCACACCTACACATTCTTAAGATGATATAACCAATTCTCCCCCCCCCCCCCCCCCCCCCCAACACAAA
>NC_036246.1:40096113-40111314 GCF_002742605.1 Olea europaea var. sylvestris | reverse complement strand
CCCCAAAAAAAATTTCAGGTTTCTTTTGTGGTGCAAAGCTTATCTTTTGATTAAAACTCACCTAACACAGATTATTTTGACATGCTAATCATTGCTCCTCCAATTTGCCAACTGCCAAAACTACCAAGCATTATTCAACCTCAATTGATTGCTCAGTTAACCATTAGCAATCACATGCTCTTGAGACAAACAATTAGATCATTGCAAGTGCTAAGCATGTGCACTGGTCTGCGCCATGCCATTTATTTCGGCTATGTTTGGGAACTCGATTTAGAGTTGGATAGAACTCTCGAACCGAACTAGATCGAACTGACTCAATCCGAATCGAATCGAGCGATTCTTCTTAAGCTAAATATTCGAACGAGTATTTGAATCGAGAACCGATATGTTTGATTTGGTTCTCAATTCTAGATCAAGAATTGAAAAATTGAATAAAAATCGAATCGAATCTCTCTAATTTTTTAAATTTATTTATTTTAAATAATTCAATTTATTTTATTAAATAAATCTGCTAACTAATTAATTTAATTCAAATCCAAAAATATGATTTTCCTATTTTTAATTTCTAGTCCAAGTCTGACTTAATCAAATTGATCTAAAATTTACCCAAGTCTATTATCTTACTATAGTGTCATTCTCTACCGTTTTGGAGAAATCGAATTGAAGCTCAACTGCAACTCTCCTAATTATTGTGAGCTCACTATCTTCCTCTTTCTATGATGTTAACAATTAAATCTATTAAGAACTCATTAAAGAGAGATGCAAAAAATAATATGTCATTAATCAGGGTATTTGATTAATTTAGTGTTTGCTGGTGGAGATGTGTATATGCTCTCTCCGTCCAAATTATATAGGTTTATTTCGTTTTTCGCACGAATTAAAAAATCTTCTTTAATATCATTGGGAAATTAATTTTTGTCAAGATTTTTTTTTGTTTACCCCAATTTAATTTTCAATATGTAGTAGTAAATTGTTATTGGAATTAATAAAGCATTTGAATGATTTAATTTGAAGTAGAAGAAATGAGAGTTGTTTCATGTTTTCAAAAAGTGAGAAATGTGTGTATCTGGATTATTTCAAGAAGTTGGCATATTAAGTGGAGAAAATTGAATAAAAGTATATTGATAAAGGAACAAAACAAAATATTCTATATTAGGAAACATGCCTATATATTTGACACAAAAAAGAAAACTCAACCTATATAATTGGGACGGAGGGAGTATAATTGATGGTGGGTTGATGTGCCAACATCAATAACTAACCAACTTTTTGCTAATGCGGAAAATAAGAGCAAAGGTTAATACAAGTAGGGATGGCAACGGTTCGGTTCGGGGTCGGTTCGTCCAAAACCATCACCGAACCATCAGTTTTTTGGTCATACCATAACCGCACCATAACCAAAGTCGGTTTGGTTTGGTTTCGGTTCGTATCTCGGTTCGGCTCGGTTCGGCTCGTTAATAACCATGAAAATAAATTATTTTTAATTGGTCCATCCGTCGAATTAAAATGAAAACAAAAAAATGATACTAAGTTAATGTAGCGAACAACTTCCCAAATGAAAATGCAAAAAATATCCCAATTCTCAAACACAAAATCCAAATTTAACAAACAATATTCAATAACTCAAAAAGCTCCAATCTCAATTCATATTCAATCTTTATTCTTCTCCACAACTCTTACTGGCATCCGTCAAAATTCAAAGTTGATTCCTATATAGTATATAAGAAATGTAAGTAGTGTAATAAATCAATAATCCATAATGTTCTTAACTAAATATTTAAACAAAAAAATGTACCTCTTCGTCAACATCCTCGTCATCAAACTTTGCACAAGCTCCGGAATATGATGAATAAGCAGAATTTTCTGCACACAAAAGAGGAAAAAATTAGTAATAAAAGAAAGTGCATAAATAACAAACATAAAACAATAAATCCTACCATGAATATCAGACCAAAGCCAATCTCGGGCACATATTAAAACTTCTAAAGTCTTCAAGTGAAGCCTATTTCTATGTGGGCTCACAAATCTACCACTTGTACTAAATGCTGACTCGGATGCAACAGTAGATATTGGAATGGCTAATAAATCTCTTGCAACCTTCTGTAAAGTCGAATATTTTATTGAATGTGCTTTCCACCATGTCAATAGATCAAAACCGTCCACCCTAGGCAATACTGGCCCATCTAGAAAAACATCAAACTCTATTTTTACATGATTAGCAGTAATAGAAAGACTAACAAATGTATCAAAACCAGCCATGCAAGAATGTTTTCCACTAGTAGTAGACGACTCTGATTGTGAAGATGATGGAAACAAAGATGTATTTTCTGTCGAACGATGTGGTCTCTTGTACTCTTTGAGCAACTTATGACCAAATGCTCTAACCTTTTCAACCTCTTCCTGAGCTTCATCTCCAAAAATCAAAGGAAAATAGTATTCAACTAGTTTCATCTTGTATCTAGGATCTAATATAGTTGCAACAGCTAGAATTTCATGCATGCCACTCCAATATTTATCAAACTTTTCCTTCATGCTTGACGCCATCCATTTGACTTCATCGCAAGATGATGTGCTCCAATCAAGGATTGCCAACTTTATGTCACAAATATTGGGAAAGTACAAATTGGCAGTAGGATATTTTACGTGGAGCCGTGTCTAAAATTTGGAGGTGAGACCCATTTCTATGGGAGTCGCAAGATGAGTTTAAAGAAAGGTGGACGCTTTTTGTCCTTGGAGATTGGTTATGCAACTATATTTATAGTTTTAGAATTAAGTTGTTACCATGTCACTGGATAATGTACACTAGGAAGTTGAGGTTATCTGAAATGCTTGTGATTATAGCAGTAATTTATATTAACTACTTAGAAAACAAAGCCTGACTTCTTTCAATCATTTCATCAAACACTTTCTTTGCAAAACCCATTTTCCCCAATGTCCCATAATACTAATGCAGTGAATTAAATCCATACTTCAACATGGGTGTGCACTTCAGTTCCTTCAAATACAGAAAAACTCAAATACAGGGAAAGCAGAAGAAGATGATTCAGTATTTCAGTTACCTCAAATAGTGGTAGGACTGTAGAAGGCAAGAGCAGTGAAGCTCGTGGCTGTGTGCATTTTTGTAGTAGGGTGAACGGGTGATGTCGTGAAGATAACTGTCTGGACTCTGGATGCGATGAGGCATTAGGCATGGAGCTGTGGTTGCCGGCTGCGTGAGTGTGGTCTATGTCTATGAGTGTGATTTCATTGATTTGTGAAGTAAGGAGTAGGGTTTACACTCTCATATACCCGAACCCGATTCTATAATTTCTATTATTCTATATTTCTATAATTTCTATTACTATAATAGTCTAATACTATGGGTTATGGTAACTGGGCTATGGGCAGTTGGGTTGGACGACTGGGTATAGTAAATGTATTGGGCAGAATTTTATTTTGGGCTGGATAAGAATAGTAGAAAGTCCAATAACCAATTGCTCAATTATTATTATTATTTTTTTATGGGTAATCGGTTCGGTTTCGGGGCAAGGGTGTAAATACCATCCCCGCCCCGCCCCATAGCGGTTCAGCAATATCAAATACCATACCCGCCCCATTGCACCATCGGTTCGGTTTTTTTCGCCCCATTCGGTTCGGTTAACCATTGTTTTCGATTTTGACAGTTCGAATTGCCATCCCTAAATACAAGTTAGAATATATTCCATACAAAAAATTGCATACATATTGCTAACTTGAAAAATAATAATAATAATAATAATAATAATAATAATAATAATAATAATAATAATAATAATAATAATAAAATTAGAGTTTGAACAGTAGCCAAAAAGTAGAAAAAGTCTCTATACTACACATAATTACATGCTTTCAAAGTTGTAGCTATATATAAAGTGGTCATTACTTTCATCAACTTTCTATTTTGGATTCACTTAGGTTTAGTTTTCTTTTCAACATAAACCATTTTTCAACGGTCCATTTTGAACTCCAATTTTTCATTCACCCATTTATCATTTTTGACAAGTAAATATACGATTTCGATCTTCTCACGGAGAAGAACACGTATCAATTTTGATTTTCCAAATTGAACCAATATGTCCCACCTAAAATTGTAACAAAAATCAGCTCCAAAGTCATTTTTCCAACAGAAATTCATTGTAAATTTCTCACTTTAACACGTTTTTCAGACTTGTCGATCCAATAACACTCCCAATCCATGATATATATGACAGGAATAGTGTAGTGATTAATAGCTATAGCTCAAATCTCGCAAACATGGAGGGCTAGGAACCTTAATCAACATACCGCAAAATGAGTCGCACTCGAATTAAAATTGTACATTACGGGTAAGTTATAGACCATCCATTAAAATCCACTTGCTAGCTAAGAGTTGACTTTGTATCCCATAATCTGTGAAGCGACAGGATATGCACTATGAGCAAAAGCCTTAGTGACATTCAGATAAACCACTAAATGTATACTTTTAGTACATATTCATTTATCATTTGGTAGTGCAAAATTAATTTTAACTTGGAAATGGAAATTTTCACGATTTGCCTCCAACTTATAGGCCATTTGCAATTTGGCCTACAATTTATTTACACAGTCAATTAGAAAACAAATAAAAGAGGTTTGCAGTAAGTTGAATATTGTTGTGGTTTTTAGGGAACGCGTGTGTGGAAACAAAAAATCTTAATGGAGATATTTGTTAATATTAATAAAATAGCGAAAAATTAGTCTATTTAGATTTGACTACATGAAATCCTTTTTGGTCATTTTGGTCAATAATTTCTACCAAAAAGGGCCATTTATGATAATGAGAACGTGACATGAATAAAAACACGATTATGAAATGCACCATAATCAAAGCAAGCCGCCCTTGAGAGAACTAAAAAAGTTACAAACATCTTGAGCAAATTCAAAGAAGGTTTTCAGACCATTTAGGGTAATGAGAACATGACATGAGCAGACACGATTAAGGAGTAATGAGATATTAAAATGTTGTATATTATTGTGTCTAATAGTGTTTGGGCATCTTTAAGAAGCTCTATAAATACAAAATTGTATTATTTTAAAGAGTTAATGTTTAAAAATAAGTTTTAACGGACTCTTAATTTTTACGTTTTAAAATAGCAAGTGTGTTTCACTCTCTAAATTTAGATAGTCAAACTTACTCTTTATTATTAATAAACAATGATTGCTTTTAATAAGATATATATTTCAATACTCTACTTATTAAATTATTCAAATTTTATTTAAATTGATTGGTCATTGACACATAAAAAACTGTGTTAAATAAAATATGAGTAAAAATCAATAAATATTTCTTCAGAAAAGTAAAATGAAAAGCTAATATAAAGAGTATTATTAAAGTGCACAAAAAAAATGATTCTCTAAATTTAAATACGTTCTTTATAGTAAGCATATCCAAAAACTCTTTAAACATAAGATACCCTCTACTTTAAATAGTTCATTCTTAAAATTATGTTACACAAAACTCTGTAAATTAATATTTTAAAATAGAGAATGAATTTGACTCTCTAAATTTGGAGAGTCAAATTCACTCTTTATTAATAAATGCATTTAAAATATTTTAATTTAAAATAATTCTATTTATAGTTACATTACAGGACATTTTATGTGACAACTTGTTATTTGAGACATTAATTTATTATAATTTTGTTGTCTCAAATAACAAACTAATATTTTAATAACAATTTGATATATAGGAGACTACTACAATCATTGACTATGAATAGCATTACTCTTCAATTTACAATGGAGAAAAATAATAAATATTTTTTGAAAGTAGTAAAATTAAATGTTAAATATAAAGAGCCTATTAGAGTACTTAAATATTTTACTCTCCAAATGAGTTGAGATTTGCTGTTCAATTTTTTGTTCACCCGATTAATTATTAACACATCATTTAACATGTTATCAATTTTAATTTTTCACTTTGGCAATTATTTAATATTGTTAAAGACTTTCTCTCTCTCAAAAAATGATGTGTCAATAATTATTCAGAAGACAACAACTTGAACAGCAAATCTCATTTCAGTTTACAAATGCTCTCTAAATTATAAAATATGTTCATTAAAAATATAGGAATTTTTAGAGATGCTCTTTATAAATAAACAGCTATGTAAATCTTTTTTGTACCTTAGTTTGATTTTCAATGAAATATAAGTTGCATCAGAAAATGAGAACATTGACTTTCAACTAACGCAACCATCTTCGGTCATTCGATTTCAAACCGACCATGAAAATAACCAAGTTTTAAGAAGTGCCATAAGTTGAAGATAAATATTTCAATTTTCCCTTTTAAATAACTCAAGACCTTAGTGGTTTGTATGTCAAGGAAGATCGTAAGAGACTCAATACTATAAAAGAACGAAAATACACTTGTACTATCTAGTATATTAAATACTCGAGATTATCAACCATCGTTTTCATTCTTCTTTCTTATGAAGCTCCCTGAAAGCATTGGTGATAAATTAATTCTGCCAGCCATGTGGACCCCTTCTAATTTGGATGCCATGAAGCAACTTTTCTATTTACTAGTGAGGAAAGCGTACATTGCACGTTAGTTGGTGAATGTTAAGTATAAATGTATGATGGTTGTTGAACGGACATGCACGACAGTTCTTAAAAAAAAGCAGTCATTTTCTTCCAAACTTGTCATAGAAATATTGGGAATACAATTAAATAGGAGAGATTTAATATTGGGATTTTATAAATAGGGGCTCTCAAATATGAATTTTCCATCGAGATATTCTAACACAACTTATATAGCAAATGCTCTAAGATTGTAACAAGATGGTTGAATTTATTGTTAGAAAATGGTATGAAATGGGTCAATTTGGACCCAAATTTCAGTGGGACCCACATCTTAATTAATACGGGACCTAGCATATTCACGCTATACTCCGCAAGGTAATGAACGTGGTATATTTATTTTTCAAAAACCATTTAGAATTGAATGAAATATTTAATGTCAAAGTAACTCACTTGAAACTATGAATTAGTGAAGAATTTGATTTGCTTAAACACTTATCCCACATAAAAAAGTTATGAAACTTTGGTGTGATTTATATGGTGCAAGTTTGGGAATTGAGTTTGGGCCCCAAAGGGTAGCAATAGTCTTTGGAAGGGGGGAGATTAGGGTTGGCAATGGGTCGAGCCGAACCGGCTTGACCCTTAATATCACGAGCACGGCTCGTGCTCGTGGCGAGTCGAGCTTTGGCTCAGCTCGTTGAAATTGGGCGAACTCGGCTCGGCCCACGAGCTCGTGGCTCGTCCGAGCTTTGGCTCGTGGGCTCACCTTTATTATTATTATTATTATTATTATTATTATTATTATTATTATTAAATAAATAATAGAGTTTTAAAAATAAAAAGTGTTAAAAAATATAAATAATTTAACGAAAACAAGTTATTATTATTTTTATTTATATCATATTGTAATTTGTAATACTTTTTATAAAGTATAAAAAATTTATATAATGAAAACGAATTATTTTTTGAAATACATTTAAAAAAATATATTTTTTTGATTTCTTTTTAAAGTTAATAAAGAATAGGGTTTTAAAAATAAAAAGTGTTAAAAAATACAAATAATTTAACGAAAACAAGTTTTTATTTTTTTATTTATATCATATTGTAATTTGTAATACTTTTTATAAAGTATAAAATATTTGTATAATGAAAACGAATTATTTTTTGAAATACATTTACAAAAAATATATTTTTTTGATTTCTTTTTAAAGTTAATAAAAAGTGTTAAAAATACAAATAATTTAACGAAAATAAGTTTTTATTTTTTTTATTTATATTATATTGTAATTTGTAATACTTTTTATAAACTATAAAATATTTATATAATGAAAACGAATTATTTTTTGGAATACATTTACAAAAAATATATATTTTTGATTTCTTTTTAAAGTTAATAAAATGTAAACCCTCCTTTTTTATCCGGGCTTGGGACCGGCTATATCAATTTTAAGTAGGCGGAGTTAAAAATTGTACACGAACAACTTGTTGTAACGTGTACAATTTTTTAAAGAAAATTAAATTTAACGATTAAACAATAAAAAAAAATTGATTAATATAATTAAATCAAATATCACTTAACTGACGACATGCAATTTTAACGTATTTATCTTGTAGTAAAAAATGAGCGTCCTGCCAATCCTTCACACACATTAACGCTTCCAAAACATCTTCTTTCAGTCGGCTCCTGACATCTGTCAAAACCCTTTTACTTGCACTAAAAGCAGATTCCGAAACAATAATGCTAACCGGAGGTGTCAATAGATCTTTCGCAATTACAGAAATAATTGGCCAACGTCTTTCATTCTTTCGCCAGAATTCAATTACTTCTTCTGAATTTTTTTAATTGTTCTGTCTGTTGGCATATTATGATTGAAATAATCAATTAATTCGGTAGGCATCGCATTTTGAGTTTCAGCCGATGTTTGATGAGATGCAGATGTAGACGACATGGCACTAGATGAACACATTGCAGTTGCATCATATCTAAATGTATTAATGCCCTGAAATAAATTCATTATTTTCGCAGCATCTTCTTCAGTTTCAACAGAAGGAGTAGGTGTGACAGAGTGTACTCGACTAACATTTGCACCCATTCTTTCCCCATATAAATCATACATTCCACATAATATTTACTCTAAATTCTTATAGGTGATACGTATATCAAGTATTAAAGTTTTATTGATTTGATTAATTACGTATTTAGTTTTCGAAATATTATATCGGGGGTCCATTGCGCATACTAAAGGAAATAACATAGGCAGTTCTTCCCAATATTTTCTAAACTTTAATTTCATAGCAATTAAAATTTCACTAAAAGCAGGATCATTTTTATATTTATGGAATGTTTTTGCAATTATATAAAGGCGTTCAAGCACCATACAATTTGTGGGATAATAAACGTCGGATAAAATCTTTGTGGTCTCATAAAAAGATGTCAAAAATCATTTAACTTTCAAAGTTAAAATCCAATCGGATTCATTTAATATACCATCATCATCACTTCTAACATGTCTATTGTTGTAAAAGTCAGTTATTAAATTTTCGAAACATTCACATGATTTTAATAGCAAGTATGTAGAGTTCCATCTATAACCTACGTCGCTAACAAATGATTTAGCAGTTATCAACCCTAATTCGGCACAAAAATTTTCAAATACTTGTTTTCTAATAGGAGAGATTGTAATATATACTAATGCATTCCTAATCCTTTGAAGTTCATCATTTATATGTTTTAAACCATCTTGCACAATTAAATTCAAGATATGACACACACAACGAATATGAAACAAATACCCACCAAAATCAGGTTGAAGTGTCCTACACAATTTATCGACGACTACCTTATTAACACTAGTATTATCAAAAGTAAAATATCGAATTTTACTCTCACAATGATATTCTCTAACAATACTGATAATAGCATTATATATATTATTAGCATTGTGAGGAAATTCAATAATTCTAAAAGCAATAATTTTCTTATGCATGTACCAAAGTAGGTCTATATAGTGTGCGGTTGCAGCTATATATACTCTTTTATTAACCCTTCCCATATATCAGAAGTTAAGGATATAACACCCCCATATTGTTGCAAATCCATAATTAATTGTTATTTTGAATTATTGAAATAATTTATTGTATCGGTACGAAGAGTGTTTCGACTTACCCCAACGTACCTCGGTTGTAGATATTCTTTCACGAACGAGACGAAGTGTTGGTTGTCTGCAATAGCCAGAGGCAACTCAGTGGCGGCAACAAATTTCACCATTCCGTGCAAGTCTCGTCTTTCGAATACACCCACGTGGATAATGATGAAGTTGTAGAACCGGTGCCTGGACTGCCAAATTGTAATTATATTTGACCAACTGGAAGAAGTCCATGTCTGACTGCACATGATTTGTAGTGGCAGTTGAAATGAGTGGTACCAATTCCTTTTTGTCATGCCAATCTTTGTTGGCGGTATTTACATACCGCTTTAGATTCTGTAAGGCCATCAACGACTTTTTCCGTTGAAATCAACTTAAAGTGATCCCAATATTTTGCTTGTTTTTTGGCCTTTCGCTTTCCCCTCGCATCTGGAATATTTAATTGCTGATTTTCATCTTCATGTTCCGTTTCGGGAACGTTAATATCATTCAAATCAATTGGAGTGTGGCTTTCCTGACCGTGAATGTGAACATCTTCAGGTATCGGTATGTCATTTAGACCGGCAAATTCATTTGGAAATTGACTTTGCGGCATCCTAGGCGATTCTCCATGATGTGGCAGTGGCTCACATCCTGTATCGAACAAGCTCTCAACAAATGAACGTTGATCCATTTTTGTGATTGTTTATGATGAAATCTTGACTAAATGAATATAAATGTAGTGAGATTGTGAGAATTGAGAATTGTAACTAATAAATTATAAAAATTGAATTGATATTGTATATTTTGCAGTACAAAAGAGTAAAAACTCGATAATTGATATAATAAAAGAGAGTTGAGAGGGTTGTAATCTTGGAAGAGCAATTAATATGAATTTTTTTTTTTTTGGGAGAAGGGGATATTTATAGTAACGGCGGGGGGGGGGGGGGGGGGGGGGGGTTCAGTGATCGTTCTGGTCACTGACCAGAACGGTCACTGAAAAGTGACCAAAACAGTCACTTTTGTGACCGTTTTGGTCACGGGCTCGACGAGGCTCGTGGCTTGTCTCGGCTCGCCTCCCGGCGAGGCCCGCTCGGTTCGTGCTCGGGCTCGTGAGAGCCGTCCACGAGCCTCTTTTCCACGAGCCGAGACGACGAGCCGGCTAGACCCAATTGACATCCCTAGGGGAGACCTATATCCTATCGGGTTCGGTTATAAGCCCACACGTGCATGCCATCGTCCGTTTGACCGGCACGAGCACGAGCACGTGTCTGAGTCGGTGCGGGTGCGTCCTTGCACTATATTAATTTTTTGGATAAAATTTGTTTGAATTTTTGGACCAAATTGTATACAATCAAATTCTTGGGTACTTAATAAAATTTATTTTTTCATTGGTTTTTTCTGAGTAATTTTTTGGATGGTCTGTTAAACAGATGACTGTTAACCGACCAAACAGACCGTTAACCATTAACCAACTTAACAGATGCAGTATTGAACTAACATGTTTGTTGGAGTCCCTCTCGTTCTGATACTGTTTTCGAAGTAAAAACATTTCGTCATGTTCGTTGGAACTCCTACAGATTGTTGTGCTGCTTCCGTGGGAGACGAAATTCGTTCTATCCTGAGAAACGATTGCTGGACACCTTTAACACCGTTGAAGGCAGCAAATTCGTTTTAAGGAAATATCGTGAAATCAGTGGACTCGAATTTAAATTTCTATAATACTGTTACGGTAATTCATTCGGATTGTTTGAAGGGGAAACTTATAATCTATGATTAACATTTATTTCAAGCAGATATAGATTGCATTGAGATACTTCGTGATTCTTTATTTGCAATTATTAAAGAATTACTTTATTTTACCGAAAATTTTAAAGAGTAAAATTAAATATTTATGCCCCTTTGTTTCGATTTTCTTACCTTCAATTCTTTTATATTTTCAAAAGGATGAATCTGTGTTGAAGTTTCCCTGCCCTTTGTTGTCTTTCTTTTTAATTTTTGTTTTGCTTTTCTTATTTTTTTCCTGGATCGGCAACAGCAACAACACCATTTTGGCAAACAGTTGCATGTTTTCGCTGGGGGTTTTGTCTTCTTGGGGAATTGGACCTTGAATGACATCAAGCCATTTCATATTTATCTGTTTTCAATTAAGATTTAAGACAAATGAAAAGCATATACAGGCATATAAATCAAAATTGGTAAATATATGAAGGTGAAGTTAACTTCACATACATCAATAAAGACAAAATTGCGATTTCAATATCAATCATGTCGATCAATTCCATCAAATCTTTGAGGCAATTGCACATAGCATAATTTCTTTCCAGCTTGAGGGTCCATCATGAAACACATAGCTTTCCTTAGAGCTTCACTGTTATTTATATAGTGATCACATCAACATTAATTAGGAAAGGAGCATTTGAGATGACAGCAAACACGCACCCCTGTATACACAGTTATTAAGGAAAATATATGTTAAACAAGCTCAAAACATAAATTGGGAATCTTTCACCAAGGTTTTTTTTTTTTTTTTTTTTTTCCTGTTATATGATTAAAATACATCTTTAAAAAAAATTCACCAAGGTTATATTTTTCTTGTTAAAAGAGAATATTTTTTCATGTTATATAGTTCTCCATGGTAAATTTATAAATAATTTATGTTAAAAGAGAGAGAGTTACCAAGAAGTTCATGGTACCCGCCTTTTTGTGGTGCTCAAATCCTAGGCAACTCGTTTCCTTCGATATCATGAACACCATTATGACCAAGAAAAACCTGTTGGGCAAATATATTATCAATACTAAAATATTTGGCATTTTATCGAGGTGCCAGTACCAGTATGACCATATGCAGATGTCTTTAAACAACAATTCTAACTATATCTGAATCATTCTATCAAAATTTTCAACTCATAAAATAAAAATAGTGTTCAAAATAAGATGAAAAATAGTTAAGCCGCAATCTACCTCTTGTAAGGAGAGGAATTTCAGAGCCAATGGCTGCCGATTTGAACTTGGACGAAATTGTAATTCCAAAAGCATTTTGACCAATATTAAGCGAGTCGAGAATGCTGCTTCAGCAATCTAATCAGGATCTCTTCTCTCATTGCCATTGTAATCAAATTTATTATCCAAACCATCAAATTCATCATCATCTTCATCTCCATCGACTCTAGGACTCCTTGGAAAAAAATTTGAGAGCGTTAATCAAACTATTACCAAAAACATGAGTCATTGAAGAGTAACTTAAGTAAAAGTTAAAGTAAATGAAAAGAAGCATCTGGTTTTGCACTGAGGACAAGCTTGATTACCCTTCCTTCTTTGATATTCATAGCATGGTCTACATATAGGGTAGGCACATTCATTGCAGGCAACAAAAGAAACGCAGCGAAAGGTTACAGGAAAGATGAATAAATCTCACAAAATGAAAAAACTCACGAAAAAAATTTATTTCTGTCAATCAATGCTGCGACAAAGGACTTATAATGCTTTATATAGGGAAAACCCTAGGAAAATTAGGAAATTCTTTTTTCCAAAAATGAAAAAAAAAAAAATCAAGATAATGACTAAGATTGAAAGTTTTAATCTTAAGGGTTATCCTCCAACAAATGGAATTCAAATCCGATTTAAATTGATTGAGATATAACCAAAACAAAAATTACCCAAAAAAAAGAAGGCATAAACGAAGGCCTAAATGAAGGAATTTCCCCCAAATTGGTCCTACTTCAGGGAAAAAAAGTTGGAGAGTCTTGTTCATTCACCTGTTTCCAATCAAATTTGGCTAAAATTATGCCAAAAATGGACAACCCCAAAATTTCTCCAAAAATCAAAAAGTTACCTATTTCTGTCTGAGTCAGTTCCACTTTTTCATAAAGTCTAATTTCTTCTGCACCACATCAAAAAGGCTCCCTATCCACTATAATTTCAATATCATCCCTAGAAAGAATTTAATCTCATTCAATGAGAAATGAAATGATAGGGGAAACAAAACCCGAGTTCCTATCTATTTAGCAACTATTGAAATTAAACGACGATATAAACATTGATATTTAGCAATTAAAGGAACTTAGTTTCACACATGCGAGAACTTCAATAGCAATATAAAAAAAAATAGAAATTCATTAAGACCTATTTCAAGGCTCGATTCACTGGAGACAAAAATGAAAGGGAAAATTTCATAAGTAAGATATTAATTATGGCACATTTCAAAAACAAGAAAACAAGTTTCAAATTTCAAAAATCAAATTTTTATTAAAAATTATTTATCATTTAATTAATTAATTAATTAATTAAATTATTTTAATAATTAAATATATTGAAGTCACATATTTATATAATTTGATCACAAATTAACGATTTAATTCGTCACTTATTATTTTTTGGTCACAAATCCGAAATTTTATGTCACAAATTATTTTATGATCAAAATTCAAAAAATTTACAGGTCACAGTTTAATTATTGGTCACAAATCACAAATATACAAATTACAACTTATTATACAGTCACAAATTATCAAATTATCGATCACAGATTAACAATTTTTTTGGTCACACATTATTTTTCTGTCACAATTTATCTTTTCCATTGATCACATATTATTTATTGGTCACAAATTAACCAATTTAATAATCACAGTCAACCAAATAATTTGTGACCATCACCAACACTTACGATTCATAGTCACAACTTTCTGGTCACGTATTCAATTCTGAGTCACTATCACAATTTTTAGATAACGTATCCAATTATGAGTCACAAATCAACCAAACCGTCACGACTATTGCCATGACCACCACAACCACCGCCACGACCAACTATGACTCTCAAATTGTGAGTTACAATTGGAAGTCACAATCACAATTTTCAAGTTACGAGTCCAATTATTTGTCACAAAATCAATCAAACCACCACGACTACCACAATCACATTTGCACCATTGCCTTATCACCAGAGTTCGCATCAATCGCCGTGCCACCAACATCACCAACATCTAACCGGACTACCAACGGCACCACCACCCCGCCACCGCAACAAAATCATCGACACCAACAAGATCCAAAAAATCATCGCCAAAATCGCACAAAAACCTCATCAAATTAGATCCACAACAAACCAGCTCTCCCCATTGCAAGCATTACCACTTCAATACCGTCAACACCAAATCCTGCACCACATCACCACCACAACGACTTGCAGCACTGACAGAACTCCTTCGACGACTACACTTCCATCAGCAGTCGTCGATCGACGTTGTCATTGTGCAAAAAAACAGTTGGGGAATCGCATCCACTGCCGGAGGTGTTGGGACTGAGTTCGCCGATAAATAATTACCTGAACAGGGGCGTAAGGTTTGGCGGCGCAAACACCACATCGCAGTTGATTTCTTCGAGTTGCTGCCACCACCAAGATCTCCATGACCACCATTTGCCACGGTTCCCGATACTGATCGACCGTGATCTTTCGATGATCGCTTGTCCAGTGACGGTGAGATTTTGGACAGAGAGGGGGGGGGGGGGAGTGGGG
>NC_036246.1:40092715-40096004 GCF_002742605.1 Olea europaea var. sylvestris | reverse complement strand
AGTTTTTGGAAAAAGAGGGGGGGGGGGGAATTGAGAGAGAGAAAGTGAATTGAGATTGGGCAAAGAGAGAGGAGGTAATTAGGTTTGAAATTGTTTATTTGATAAATTTTTAAATATATTAATTAATTAAAAAATTTTCTAATTTGTGAAATATTAAACATGGCATCTTATTTATGAAATGAGGATTTTTAATTTTTTAGAATCTGTAATTTCCACAAAATGAAATTGGTCATGTGGGCCTGCAAGGAACAGGGGATTACGTTTCTTTTTAATTTTAGTGTTTGAATCAATTGATGGGTTGATATTTTTTGCATCGAGATGCTAGCACTATACTTGCATGGTTGATATTCTTGGCTCGAGCCAAGTTTATTGGAGGAAGCCATGGAGTATATCAAGAAATGCCTATACCCTAGCTGCTTAATTTTTTGGGGGCTTTGCTTAGAGCTAGTTCGAAAAGGAGGATATTGCTCTTGTAAGGATTATTGGTGAATATTGTACTCAGTTGTATCTAAAATTATGTTCATTCTTACATGAACTAAACCTTGAATTTGAAAGCATTGAGGTCAGACCTCCTTCAACTAAAGGTATACGAAAGGGCAATTAGACACAACTTAATAAGCAAGAGAGTTATAAAAGGTCAAGATGTCAAATTTCAGCTAGTCCATCATTCATGTCTAAGCAAATGTTGGTAATTGTTGTGACATTAGGACATCATACGTTATACAGTTTTCTTCTGGGATTTAGAAGTACAGTTTACAAACTCTGTACAAAGGTCTCCATACTTTATTTTCAAAAAAAGAGGGTAAAGTTTGATATGGATAGCAGTCTAAAAACTTCCCACTATAACATAAGTATATTTTAGTCGAAGCGTTCTGTCTGCCGGTATTCCACAGCATTGACTTGGAAAAAAAAAAAAACCCAAAATTTAGCATTTGGTATCATTTTGCCAAAAACTCACCACAAATACAGCAGCAATTTGAAGCAAAGTTAGCAATTTGAAGCAAAATTATAATATTGTAATGACCATGTACATATAGAGAAACCAAGCTTATCCAACATGTTAAAAACCTAAGCCGAGGAGACAAAGCATGTTTGGCGAAGTTTTTTAATAAACTGGTCATATATCATATTTAGCCGCATATTTTTTAGATCCACAAAATTTATCTACTTTTTAACTACATATTTCTTGGAACACACTACTTATAAGCAAGTACATATGTAATATTCAGATTGTGTAGTTATTAAAAGTAGCACGGAGACTTCTCCGCCCCCACGGAGTAAGCTCTCCGTGAGGCCGTGCCTTGAAATTTTCATTTTTTTATTGTTTGTATTTATATTTATTATGATGAAAATATGTTGAAATTCAAGTTAGATATACTTATAAATAAATTTTATTTTTAATATAGATAGAAGCACAAACAAATTTACCCTAATCATCTAGACTTGCAATTCATGTACGACATTCCTCTAAAAATCAAAAGATTCGAAACATTCTCTACATTTAAGATCAAAACGTTACTCATAAATCCAAAAATTTCAGTTCTTCTACCCTTGAAATGCTAAATATTCAAACCCAACTGAATTATATTTTTCAAATTTGATTATATTTCCTCATTTGATTTAGATAAAATAGAGAGAAAGTAATCACGTGACTTACATAGGAGTAACTGATCAATCACAGCGAGTATAGTCGGCTGAATCACTGGTAGGCGGTGCCACCCCGACGAGAACGAATAGTGTGTTTGCAGATTTGAATTTACCCGCCTTCTGCAGATTTGAATTTACCGATTTGAATTTATCCAGATTCAAATTTACCTAGTTAAGACGAGATTTCAATTTTCTAGAAAGAAGAACAAGAAAAAGAAAAAGAGGAGTGTATGAGTGGCTGGTTGGGTGAGAGAATGAACAAAGAGGACAAATGGGTACTAAAAAAGAGACTGCCTCACCCTTCCCTTCAATGGGCCCAATACAATACATCGTTTTCATCTGATAAAAAATGAGGGTAAAAAAAGAAAATGGTGGAGGGCGACACATAGTTGCGATACCTGTCCAACACTTCTTAGACTCTTTTATATATGTTGGATGTCCCAACGAGGAGCTGCAATAATTTGTATTGTTTAATTGAACTATATGGCACAGAGGCACAAATTGTATGATTGATAGATAAACAGTTTACGAGCATGTCTAGTACAGAATTAGACACGGTAAAATAGACAACTTTAATAAACAATTACAAATGAAAGGAGCAGGCAGGGACAAGAAGGGGTCATCTTTTTCACAGAGTTAAAATGAATTTCAAACTACATTTATAATCTTCAGCTCATAAGCAACAATGTCATGTGTTTGGTTGGAGGAAAGCCAGACATGGTGTTGCATTGTTGCTATTGAATCGTCATGTGAGACGACAATTGTCGTATAAGTTGAGTAGAGTTGAAGAAGTCAGATATAAAAGCATTATGAGTTGTCTGAGTTAAATTCATTTTAACTAATTGTATCAGACATGTAAAAGATTCTTATGCAACATATTTTGTATTTTGAAAGCAAACTTGCACCTAACTTTGTAATTCTACTAGTTGAGCTATTCAAAGACTAATAGCATTTATAAATAGGTTGAATTATAAATAGATATAAATGAGTTGTGAATCAGTGGATTGTATTTGTTGATCATTCGGAAATGTGAATAACATGCGGTTTGAATATTTATAAACAAGTAAATTTTATTCATAAGGCAGTGTAGCAAAAATTAGTATGTTAATTTGGATAAGAAGATGATAATAGATTGATAACAAAGATTAACAAGTCGTCTTATGTTACAATGGTCTTTGGAGTTGACTTTTTTTAATTAAAGATTGAGAGAAAAAGAAAATATAAAAATAACAGACCAACCCCATTAGAGTGGAGGCACTAATTTGACTATCCTTTTAACTATGCTCTCTATTATAATTCTAATTCTTATTGATTCTTAATCTAAACCCGGATTCGAACCCAATATTATTCCGTGACCCCTCTATGAATAACATGAAAACTTTTCTATTTTCACTTCATGGGAAAGAAGACGAGGGATGAGCAACGATCGACCTACCACCCTCCAATTATATGTAGCCTTTTGGATTTCCATCCCCACACCTCCATTATATGTGTCTATTTCTTATATCTATACATAGGGCATACTAATATGAATACATTGTTTGTTTTTAATGTCATTCCCAAGCGCCCTTCCCACAAATATACCGCGTGGTCTTCTAATACATGTCTAAGGTGGACCGACTCACCCCTGTCCTACTCTACA
>NC_036246.1:39995082-40092592 GCF_002742605.1 Olea europaea var. sylvestris | reverse complement strand
CCCCCCCCCCCCCCCCCCCCCCCCCCCCCCAACCCCTGGCCCAAAAAAAAAAAAAAAAAAAAAAAAAAAAAAGTTGTATTCTTTGTTACATATTCTATTTAAATCCCATTTTCTCCTCTCCCTTCTCCCCCAAAAATTCACTTATTCTTCTCTCAAATTCTGTAGATAGAAAACCAAAATAAGCACTTATTATTCGCTTATTATCTCCTGTATTATTACAACGTTTACATAAACAAACTCAAGATTATGGCTTCTTCTATTGCACATACAAACTCAAATGTTTCCACTAAAATGACAAAAAGAGAGAGGACTCACTGTGCTTTGAACTCTCCTTCAATGCTTACTTTCCCAAAACAACCCTTTCACACAGATGTAATTACACCGCCGAAGAAGATAACAACTCAGCCGCCGCCGCCGCTGGAGCTGCAGTGGAATATATTACAGAAAGCGGCAGCGAAGGCTTTAGACGCGGTGGAAGCTGCCTTGGTGTCACGTGAGCTACAGCATCCACTTCCTAAGACTGCTGACCCGCGTGTTCAAATCGCCGGAAATTTTGCTCCGGTGGATGAACAGCCGGTGAAGCATGAACTTATCGTCACTGGAAAAATCCCGGAATGCATTAATGGAGTTTATGTGCGAAACGGTGCCAACCCTTTACATGAGCCAGTTTCTGGCCACCACCTTTTCGACGGCGACGGCATGATCCATGCAGTGACCATTGACGGCGGCAACTCAGTGAGCTACGCTTGCCGATTTACAGAAACACAAAGGCTGACTCAAGAACGTGAATTAGGGCGGCCAGTGTTCCCAAAAGCCATCGGAGAACTCCATGGCCACTCCGGCATCGGCCGGCTTCTTCTCTTCTACGCCCGAGGCCTATTCGGGCTAATTGATCATAGCCACGGCACAGGAGTAGCAAACGCCGGTTTAGTTTACTTCAATAAAAGACTCTTAGCCATGTCTGAAGATGATCTTCCCTATCAAGTGCGGATCAAATCCTCCAGAGATCTCGAAACAATAGGCCGATATGATTTTAATCACCAATTGAAAAGCACCATGATTGCACACCCCAAGATTGATCCCATCTCCGGCGAGCTCTTCGCTTTAAGCTACGACGTCATTCAAAAACCATATCTCAAGTACTTCAAGTTCTCCGCCGATGGAAAGAAGTCACCGGACGTCGAAATTCCGTTGGATGTTCCGACCTTGATGCATGATTTTGCGATCACTGAGAATTACGTAGTAATTCCCGATCAGCAAGTGGTGTTCAAGCTTCAAGAAATGATCAAAGGTGGCTCCCCGGTGATTTACGACAAGAACAAGAAATCAAGGTTCGGGATTTTATTAAAGAATGCTAAAGATGCTAAGGATATTACATGGGTGGATTGCCCAGAAACCTTTTGTTTTCACTTATGGAATGCTTGGGAGGAGCCGGAGAATAACGAAATCGTCGTCATTGGTTCTTGCATGACTCCACCGGACTCGATCTTTAACGAATGCGACGAAAATTTGAAGAGTGTTTTGTCGGAAATCCGCTTAAATTTGAAGACCGGTGAATCGAAAAGACGGCCTATCATTCAATCCTCGGAACAGATGAACCTAGAAGCCGGTATGGTTAACCGGAACCGGCTTGGTCGGAAAACCAAGTACGCATATCTAGCAATTGGGGAACCATGGCCTAAAGTTTCGGGATTCGCCAAAGTCGACATCTCCACCGGAGAAGTTCAAAAATTCGTCTACGGTGATTGTAAATACGGGGGTGAGCCGTTCTTCGTACCAAGGGATTTAACTTCTGATAGTGACAGTGAAGACGACGGGTATATTCTTGCATTCGTGCACAACGAAAAGACATGGAAATCTGAGCTGCAGATCATAAATGCTATGACTTTACAACTTGAAGCCACAGTAAAGCTTCCATCAAGAGTCCCATACGGGTTCCACGGGACATTCATAAGTTCGAAAGACTTAGAAAATCAAGTGTAGTACATATACTATTCATGGAGGAGGGATAGGCCAGAGGGATGGAAGATTCAGAGGAAAGTCCCCGGCCGGGTTCCTCTTTCAACAACCGTTTTGATCTTTTCTTCTACCTTCTTTGGGATAGATTATTACTCTGTTCTTAAGGAGCCAAGCTTGCAGCTTTGATGTATGTAGAATCAATGGAGCTCAGCTGGTTTCTGTTTCTTTTTGTTTTTTATCCTTTATTTTCTGAGACGCCATAACTATGCTTGTGAACTATTGAGTCTCCATCTCTAATATTATTCACGAGCACGTTTTATAATTTGTAAGATTTCACTCGTCTTACCAAATAAGTCATTATAAAATTTACAATAAAAAGACTCTGTGAAACTGCATTTTTTATTAAATTTTGCTCTGTCGCGATCTATTTATATTAGATTACAAGCCTTGTTATGTTTCTCTCTTTTCTTTTCTTTTTTTCATTTTTTTTTTATGATGAAGGAACCTAAGGCCACACACCCGCTGGATAAATTCTCGAGCTGACGCAATAGCCTGCAAATCACATCAGTCAGGTAAATCGCACTAAACAAGCTCGGTGCGATAGACTTGATCGAAAAAGTATTGATAGAGGAAATCAAACTCGTAATCAAAGGCCCCAGCGCTCACCTACTCCATCATCTCGACCACCCCATAAGGGGCCTTCTCAGACGAGTATTTTTCATTTATACAAAGTGAATCATGTGATGTTTTTCCTTTTTAGAATTGTAGAGAAAAATAATTAATTTGAAATTCAACCGCTATATCTTTAAATTTGGCAAAGAAGCGTAAATGCATCTTTCAAATCAATATATTGATGTTGTTAACTATTATTAACAATATGGTCCAAATAAATCTTACCCTAAAAGTAAGTCTAATGATAGTGTTTATGCTTAATAGAAGGTGGTTATATTACTTGCCCTTCACGACTTGTGACTTGCGTGACTTGTTTAATAGAGTATAGTGAAAATTACTACTTAACAATACGAATCATACCTTTATTTCATAGTTGATTTCTTTTTCAAAATTATACGAAAAAGTAATTAGTTTCAAGTTCAACCTATAAAAATGTTACTGAAAAGTGTAAATGCACCTTTCAAATCAATATAATAATGTTGCTAATAATTGTTAATAATATATATTGTCCAAATACATCTTGACCCGAAAAATTAGGTCTAGTTATAGCTATGCACCATTTAGGCCCTTTTTGACGTTACATTTTTAAAAAAAATTCATTTTTAATCATAAATTTCATGTGATTCACAATTTTTATTAACTTATCAATTACACATTTCATCAATTTTTATTAAAATCAAACAGGGACATTTACGCTTTGTAGAAGGCGGTTGTATAATTGTGATTCACGAATGGACACCTCGCACTCTTAGTCCCTGTTTGGTTTTCCTTCTTTCCCCATTAAAATGAAAAATATGATAGTTATACATCATATCAATCTATCAAATTTGAATTTTTATCTATTGCTTGGGATCATGACGGTTATATTTTTCATTCTCATTCTTACAAAAATGAAAAACAAACGTAATCCCAAATTTTTTTTTTTGTAAAGTGAACGGCGCAATACTCAATAGTGTATAAAATTAATTATTATTCAATGTATTACGATTTACGGCACAATCCACGACTCAATCCCATCTCCGCTTGAACGTAAAGGAGTCAACTTGTTTCTCAAGTCCACCAAAACAATCCCGCCGTGTCAATTTTTAAAGGATCAAATAAGATTATGTTCAGATTATGAGGCCTTCTGGGCCCACTACAGATACACGTGTTACAATCAAATGAGTCCTTTTCTAGTCAAAGCTGAATAAAAAAATAAAATCGGATTAAAGGCTAGATACTCCTTCTTTTTCTTTTCTTTTTTTTTTTTTTAATCCTTGACTGCTGGCGGAATTATCTAAAATTGACTTTGATTTTAATTTTTTCCTTTAGTAAATTTGTATAGAATTTTCATTAAAAACATGTCAAATCATTCAAACCGGACACCTTTTACCTTTAAAAATAACCTAGATAAAACATGTCAGCCGCACTCGGAGCATAATTCAGTGGTGCAATAAACAGAAGTGAGGTAGTCTCAACCTTGCTGGTAGTTGTAGTGTGAATGTTCGATTTCTGATATATGAAATTGGACTTTTTGTGAGCACCAGTGTACGAGCGAGCTCTTGTTATCTAGTCTGCTGCGGCACATCAAGCGATTTACCTCTCTCATGATGCCCCAGGGACGATGAGGTGGAAACTCTCAAGGTTGGGGTTAAAACTTGCTAGCCTTTATTTGCAATTTTGAAGAGACTTTTCATGTTAAAAAATTAATGTCCTATCTAATCTAAGATACCCAACAATGATAATTAACATATTAATTATAAATGATCTATTTTCATTTTTGGAGGGCCATGGGCTAGACTAACTACAGAGTTTCTTGTATTTATATATTAGTATATGACATTGAGATAAATCAAATAAAAATTGTGAGGTTACTCATTCAGTGAGAAAGTGGGCAGATTCAATTAACCGACCAGAAGTTGAAATTCTTCATATATTTTAAGAAAAAAATATGTTAAGATGACATCAAATGAAATTTCTTGAAATAGTTGAGTAAAAAAATTAGCACTTATTCTAGACCTATTAGGATAGACTTAAAATAATGCAAAATGATATGAAGGTTTGTCTAAATTATACAATGTATCTTGAATTTCTTGCATTTTAGGTATCAAGTTATCATTATGAAACTCCTTTCAAATATTGACTAGGAAAAATGGTTATTGGTGATACGAGATTTTTGAATTTGTTCATAATTGTCATTTTAATTTGTGGAAGACCAAATGTAAACATATATTACTATATCTTGTTTTTAGTAGTTTAATGTTTTAGCTAATGTTGTTCACAGGAAAAGCATCGCCTCCATTTGGTCATTAACAAGTATATTTATTAGATATTGGATTAAAAAAAAATCTTGTTGACCTCGCAAATTGGGCCCTCCACGTGGCCAATCGATAGCTACTCCACGTATTTCTCCCTGCACACAGTCAGCGCATGGTCAGATGCACACGGTCGAAACCAGTTGGAGTGGGGGCAGCCGCATACACTCCGACGGTCAAATTAGCCTCAGGTGATCGGAACAATATCAAGGTTGTGCAAAATAGTAGAGAGGAGAATATATATTTGCTTGTTACGGAAAACTATGTTGTAAGAGTTTCATTACCTCTATCTCTTGTCAAACCTTGGATATTTATAGGTAAGGAGAATCGTTGGATGTGGGACGCATGTATGCATCTGACGGTGTGAGGCGTCAACTCATAGGCCTCAATCAGCCGCGTCTACAGAATGGGCGAGTAATTACTTATCCCGAGTTGAGTTAACATAAAGTTTTCACGTCACATCAACTAGGCTCATGGAGACGTTAAATCAATTAAATCTTGTGGGCAGAAAGGATCTTGACATAGATCTCTTTCTGAAATTGGCGACGGATCGTCTGACAGAGAACCTCGGAATGTACTGTGCCTCGGCTTCAGGGGCAAGGGCGCTTCGGTCGGTTCAGTAGATTATCTGTACCTCGCAGTGCATTAGCAGATCGACAACATGGTGAAATCACTTCGAAATCACTTCGAATGGGTGTTGAACACCTCGTACAACGCGGTGGTAGACTTTCGAAGTGATTCAGATAGGGGCGTAACAGTGGTCTCCCCAAATTCAGGCATGAATATTTATATCATGGGTGAACTTGTTTTCCCGATTGGGTATGTCCTTCTCGGGATAGGGGCCATGATTTGTGATAACTTATGGGTCGGTTTTCTGTATTCGCCGAAGCGTTGACCTTAGGCAGACGCGCTAAAGATTCATTACTGTGTAAGGAAAGGACTTATTTGAGACCGATGTGCTGCCAATTGGACGATGTGCTGGGAGATTGTCGAAATTTTGTAAAGCTTAGAAGGAAACGCAACTATCGAGGCAATGACCCACAGGGGACTCCGCATCAGGTGCATCTAAACTTTGTAAAGCGAAGGAGCTCATCTACCACCTGTGCGCTGACCCACAAGGGACGATGCGTTGAGAGATGGATAAGCTTTGTAAAGCTTAAAAGGGAACACAACTATCGAGGCGATGACCCACAGGGGATCGTGTCAAGTGCGTCTAAGTTTTGTAAAGTTGAGTGAGGAGCGAACACAGTTACTTAGGCGATGACCTACAGGGGACTCCGCATCAGGTGCGTCTAAACTTTGTAAAGTTGAGTGAGGAGCTCATCCACCACCGGTGTGCTGACCCACAGGGGACAACGCGTTGGGAGATAGCTAAAGCTTTGTAAAGTTTAGGAAGGAACGCAGCTACCGAGGTGATGACCCACAAGGGATTTCGCATCAGATGCGTCTAAGCTTTGTAAAGTTGAGTGAGGAGCTCATCTACCACCGGTACACTGACCCATAGGGGACGACGCGTTGGGAGATGGCTAAAACTTTGTAAAACTTAGGAGGGAATGCAGCTACCGAGATGATGACCCATAGGGGACTTCACGTCAGGTGCATCTAAATTTTGTAAAGCTGAGTGAGGAGCTCATCTATTACCAGTGCGCTGACCCACAGGGGACAACGCGTTAGGAGATTACTAAAGCTTTGTAAAGCTTAGGAGGGAACGCAGCTACCGAGGCGATGACCCACAGGGGACTTCGTGTCAGGTGCGTCTAAACTTTGTAAAGCTGAGTGAGGAGCTCAATCTAAGGTGGGCATCTCTGACGTTAAATGATTTGACAGCTGTCGCGAATTTTCAAGGTGACAGTTGGGTATGATGCCCATTCTCAGAAAAGGCTACTGCGACTACTTATTGTAGACGGCTGATGGTGATTGAGGCAACACGTAAGCGTGAAGGTCACAGCTAGATCTTAGGCGTAGATCAAATCTGGTGTTTCATTTCAACGGCCTAGATTGATGATGCGACGGATGGCCTAGATTGATTTCATTTGAATTCAACGGTAGAGATCAATTGGGATGCTCTATAAAAGGCGGACTTGAGCATTTTTGGAGCTTTTCACTTTTGCGAAATTAAAAACCCCATTTGCTCTCAAAATCTTTGCACTTTCTGATGTTCTTTGAGCACTTTTCGGCAAGAAATCCCAGTTTCCAGCGACTTGCGTTGTTTCTTGACCATTTCTGGCTGTGGGACACTCCATTTCGAAAGTTTCAGTAAGTATTTGAAACTTTTCATTTATGAAAATAGCTTCTGAGGGTAGTGGTAGCTCGGGAGGGGGTTGGAACTAGTGAGGATGGACGAGCCCATTTTGGCGACCTCTTCTGAAATAATCGAAGCGATTATTGGGGGGAGAATATATGGAAGAGACCAGATAGCCCAGTAGACACATTTGTGCATTGGGGGCGTCGAATTATCCCTCTAAGCTAAAGGGTGCCGACCTGGAAAGACTTAGGGCTGAATATAGGATCCCAGATAATGTAGTTCTGATCCTACCAGAACTTGACGAGTGGGCCTGCTACCCTAGGCCAGGGAGCGTGGCAATCAGCGAGGCGATCCTTAGGGTTGGCCTTAGGCTCCCAATCCACCATTTCTTTCGTATGGTACTTAGGTCATACGATTTAGCTCCTACCCAATTGAACCCGAACTCCTGGAGCCAAATGGTGGGCTCTTGGATGTTGTAGAAAGAGGCGCCGCTTGGGGTAGATATGTCTTTCTCTGTATTCCAGACCCTCTACATCCCCAAGGTAGCGGCTGGGTGGATAAGACCAGGGGCTGATACTACTTGACCTCATGGGGTTCCCACAATCCATTCGTGCTTGATCTGCCGAGCTCCATTAAGGAGTGAAAAAGCTCGTGGTGCTGGGCTGCCGGGAGATGGAACACGATGGAGGAGGACCCCCTGGCGCCTCTTACGGTCCCCACAAAGTATTCAACACTTAGTGAGTACTGTGGCTTTGTGTTTCTTGTTTATTCTTCTTCGGTTCGGTTCTTAACTATTCTGTTTGTTTTTTAAGGCACTCTTCCTCGGTGTGAGCTTTCCATCGACGACTTCGACATCATCTGCATTATCTATTAGCTACCTCCGAAGAAGAGGTCATACCACCAGCTGATCAGGAAAAACATCCACTTCGTGACGCACGACTTGATGGCCTCTCAAGGTAAATGTCCCAAAGCGAATGCCTTTTAGTACTTTCCAAACTTTTTACACTTGTACTAATTTGCTTGTTCCCTTGCAGATAACTTTAACAAGAAGCTGCCTCTGAGGCCAGATTTCAAAACCATCCAAAGGATAATGGCAGAGGCAAAAGCCCTGAAGACCTCCTCTTTTGCGTACAAAAAGCAAATGAAGGATCTGGTGAAGGCCAGCAAAAAGCTCCAGCCTCCGACCAAAGAGGAGGTGGCGGAGGACTCGGACGCAAATCTGCTGCGGAAGGGCAAGAAGCCTGCTGTCCCCTCGAAGTTCCCAATTGTGGCGAGGCCGCCTTCGGCTCTGAGGCAGACAACAATTCCTACCGGGGTGGTAATCTCGGAGAAGACGCCTGCGCCATCAGTGGCTTCTCCTGCTCCCGCCACATCGCTAGTAGCGATGTGCCCATTGCCCAAGTGTCAGGGCAGCCAAAGAGGAAAATGGCCCGTCCCTGAAAGAAGGTAGACTTCTTGGGCACCAATTTAGAGGAGCTAGTGAAGGAAGTGCTGGAGGCTCTTCCACCATAGACGACAGCGGTGGCGGTGGTCCACAATAAGTATTGGATCGAGGAATGGAGAGACCACACCGCCTCCTGTACTGCTGAGGACTTGGTTGCGGCCAACAGTGCTTGTGTGACCCGGGCCTTAAGTATAAGCATCCAACTTGAGGGCTTGGTGAAAGACCTTAACGTTAAGAGGGAGGACCTTGTCGAGTGCCTTAAGGAGGCGATGTAATATGGTGACGTAGTGAGAGAGGCCCGGGCCAAGGTCGAGGAGGAAGGAAGGAGGTTGAGGCCCAGCTGGCAACTGCCAAGGGGGACATAGAGCGGCTGAAGAAGGAGCTCTATGAAGTGGAGTGCCAGATGGCTGCTATTACTTGAAGAGTTGATCATGCAAATGAGCACCTCCGGCTCGCCATTGAGGCTCTGGAGGCCTCCAATAAAGAAAAGGCGGAGCTGAGGCTAGGGTGGATGCCCAAGCTGAGGAGATCGCCTCTCTGAAGAAGGAACTTAAGTCGGCAGGGGAGGTGACTGTACAGAACTTCATTGGTCACTTCGAAGAGCATTCTATGTACGACGATTTTGCAAACTTTTGGGCCTCTTGGAGTGCCCAAGGACTATTGAGTCGGCTGAAAGAGGTATACCCCACTCTGAACATATCCTCGTTGGAGGCAGAGTTCGGTGGGCCTACTGGAGGTCGGCCTGATAGGTTCGCAGGAGATGCTCCAGAGGCCCCTGGGGTAGGCGAAGCGGAGGCCGGGGTGGAGGATGCCCCTGTAGAATAGTCAATCAATTTTTGTACTGGCTTCGGCCTCTTTTGTAATTCAATTCCCAATGAATGAATGAAATTTTTTTTGTTAAGTATTGTTGCTTCTGCTTTTCTATTGTGTTGAGATGTTTACACTTGAGCATATGAATGACAACCACTTAAGTAAACATTAAGTGTCATTTACCAATTACCGATTAATAACAAAAGATCGGACTAATTAACATATTAAAGATCTGAGTTAACAATTTACTGACCGATGTGACAAAGAACTGAAGTATCATTACTTAGAGAAGTTACATCACCCTTCACTAAGGCATTTTCAACACTTAGTAAGATAGGGAAGTTACAAATGAGATCGGATCATGACACATTTATTAGACAACATTAAGATCGGATCGGAGCACAATTTCATCACTGATAGTACTTTCTCAAGTGTTCGATGCTCCATTGATGAGGGATGCTTTCTCTGCCATGTCTTCAATTTCAAAAGTGTCAGGTCGAGATTTCCTGCGGATGTAGTAAGGACCTTCCCAGTTCAGTCCCAACACTCTGGACCCGGTTGACTTTGATGATTGGAAGACCGTTCTAAGGACGAGATCCCCCAGGCGAAGAGTCCGATTTCTGACCTTGGAGTTATAATAGCGGGTCATCTTTCTATGATACTTTGCTAAGTTCACCTGGGAGGCATCCCTTCTTTCTTCAAGAAGGTGGAGTTTGCTCATTCGAGTCTCGTTGTTATTGATCTCATTGAAATATATTCGGCGGTGCAATGAGACTCCTACCTCAACGGGCTCATGGCCTCGGCTCCGTAGGTCATTGAGAAGGGTGTCTCTCCTGTTGCAGTTTGACTAGCTGTTCTGATGGCCCAAAGGACGTGGGGAAGCTCATTGACCTAAGCCCCCTTCGAGGTGTCAAACTTCCTTTTCAGGGTATACTTGATTGTTTTGTTTACTACCTCAACTTGCCCATTTGCTTGTGGGTGACTAGGAGTTGAGAAATCCTTCTTTATGCCCAGTTCGTCGCATAAGTCTCGCATTTTCTTGTTGTCGAACTGTCTCCCGTTGTCAGATACTAAGGAGTGGGGAATGCCGAACCTACAAATGATGTTCTTCTAGACAAATTTTGTAGTATTCTCCTCGGTGATCTTGGCAAGAGGTTCAGCTTCGACCCACTTGGTGAAATAGTCGATGGCTACAATGGCAAAAGTCGCGCTTCCTCTTCCTTTTGGGAGTGGACCAATGAAGTCGATGCCTTATTTGGCAAACGACCAAGGGCTGGTTACTACAGAGAGACTCTGAGAAGGTTGCCTTTGAATATTTGAGAAGCGCTGACACTTATCACATTTATGGACAAACCGACAAGCATCCCTTTTCCGGGTCGGCCAAAAGTAGCCTTGTCGGAGTACTTTATGTGCCAAAGCCATTCCTCCGGAGTGGTTCCCGCAGATTTCCTCATGGATTTCCCTGAATATATACATGGCCTCTTCGCCTCTTACACATCGGAGAAGTGGCGAGACGAAGCTTCTTTTGCAGAGGACATCTTCTTATAGGACGAAGTGTGTAGCCCTTCTTCTTAACTTCCTTGCCTCGCTTCTAGAAGCTGGTAGTGATTGATCCTTAAGGTAGGCGATGATGGGCTGCATCTATAACGGGGTACCTTCTATCCATAGCACCTCTTCACCTCCAAAAATGGAGGGCTTCGATAAGTATTCAATGGGGACAACCTTTAGTAGTTCTGAATCCTTGCTGCTAGCCAATTTTAATAGGGCGTCTGCATGAGTATTCTCTAGGCGTGGGACTTGAATCAGCTCGAACCTTTCAAAATGAGGAACTAGGTCCAGAATATACAACCATGCTACTGTCTTTGGCCGCGAAGTTTCCATTTACCTGACTCACTACAAGCTGAGAATTGCTGCTTGCTAGGAGCCTTCTGACCTACATTTCCTTCGCCAGTCTAAGGCCTGCTAGAAGGGCTTCATATTCAGTAGCGTTGTTCGAGGCTTTGAAGTCGAACCTAACTGCGCAATTTAGCTTGTGGCCTTCAAGGCTTTCCAAGACGATCCCTGCCCCGAAGCCAACCTCTCCTGAGGATCCATCTACGAGCAGTTTCCACGTTGAGGGCTCAACTGGTTCCATTGTCGCCTCCATTTCTGGGGCTTTGGCAAACTTAGCCACAAAATTTGCAAAGGCCTAGCCCTTGATGGCATGTCGAGGCCGGAACAGTACGTCGAACTCACTAAGCTCGATTGTCCATTTTAGCAGACGTCCCGATGTGTTTGTTCTCTACAGTACTTGCTTCAATGGGAAGTTGGTGAGAACTTCAATTGAGTGGGCTTGGAAGTATGGCCTCAGTTTGCTTGAGGCTGTAATGAGAGCGAGTGCCAATTTCTCCATGTTTAGGTAGTGTGTTTTAGCTGGGAGGAGTGCTTTGCTGACACCGGTAACTGGTGCTCATTTTCTTCTCTGGCTAGGACAGCTCTGACCACGTCGTTCGAAACCGCCAAGTACAGTAGTAGTGGCTCTTCTGGTTGAGGTTTTGATAGCAGGGGTGCCTCGCCTAAGTGCTTCTTCAGCGCTTGAAAGGTTTCTTCGCACTCAGAAGTCCATTGGAACTTCTTTCCTTGCTTCAGCACATTGAAGAAGCGTAAGCTCTTATCTGTAGCTCTGGAAATGAAGCGACTGAGTGCGGCTATCCGACCATTGAGGCTTTGGACCTCCTTTGGTTTCTGTGGTGACCTCATTTCAAGCAAGGCCATTATCTTCACTGGGTTCGCTTCGATTCCTCTTTGGTTTACAATATATCCCAAAAACTGACCCGAAGCCACTCCAAAGGTGCATTTGAGGGGGTTCAACTTCATTTTATATTTTCTAAGTATCTGAAAGGTTTGGTCGATGTAACTTACATGTTCGTTGGCTTGAAGGCTTTTGACTAACATGTCGTCCACGTAGACCTCCTTGGTTTTCCCAATGAGTTCGGCAAATATCATGTTGACCAGTTTCTGATATGTAGGTCTAGCATTTTTCAATCCGAAGGGCATCACTTTGTAACAGTACAGTCCTCTGTCTGTGATGAATGATATAGCTTCCTCATCAGGTCGAATCATGGGTATCTGGTTATACCTTGAGTATACATCCATGAAGCTTAAGAGTTCATGTCCAACGGTGGAATCCACAAGTTGGTCTATCCTTAGAAGTGAGAAGCTGTCTTTAGGGCATGCCTTGTTTAAATTTGTGAAGTCTACACACACTTTCCACTTCCCATTAGGCTTCTTCACCAGGATCGGGTTGGATATCCACTTCGGATAGATGGCTTCTCTGATGAAGCCGCTGCGGCTAAGTTTGTGTACTTCGTCGTTCAGCGCCTCATACCATTCCAGGTTGAAGGCATGTCTTTTCTGCTTATGTGGGGCACAAGAGGGGTTGATGTTAAAATGATGGCAACTGATCCTTCGATCTATTCCCACCATGTCTTCATACTTCCAAACGAAGACATCCAAGTTCCTTTTCAGGAAGCTCACCATTTCTTCTTTTGCCTTGGGGGACAGTGCCTTTCCTATTCACAGGACCTAACTGGGGTCCTCTGGGTTGGCGAAGAAGGTTTCAAGTTCTTCCATTAGAGTTGCATTTTACTCGGAGTCAATGATCCAGGAATCTAATTCATCAAGAGGGTACCCTTCTTTAGGGGCCTCTACCATGTCGACGTCTTCCTCCCGTTCGGAGGTATGCCGGGTTCAGGGGCGTCGAGCATTTCCACGTCCAAATTGGGTTCGCTGGCAACTTCAGTTATGATCACATTAGCGGTTCGAGGCTCCGACTTTTGCAAAGAGTTTAAGTAACATGCTCTGGAGCCCACCTGGTCGCCTCGTACCATGGCAATCTCATGTTCAGTTGGAAATTTCATACACAAGTAATGGATGGAAGTAACAGCCCAAAGATCTTTCAAGGTGGGTCTGCCCAATACTCCATGGTAGGATGATCTGTGGTTTACCACCAAGAATTTCATGAAGTGTTGGGCCACTAGAGGAGCTGAACCCATCTCGATGGGTAGAGTAATCCGTACTCGTGGGACGATGCTGTCTCCAGTAAATCCGAACAGTGGCTCGGTTATGGGGATCAACCCATGTTCAATTTGCATCTTGTCGAAGGTGGAGCTGAACAGTACATTCACCGAACTTCCATTGTCAACGAGCATGCGTTTGAGCTCGTTTCGTGCCACTACGGCTCTCACAACCAATGCGTCACAATGGGGGTGATGAACTCCTTGTGCATCTTTCTGGGAGAAGGTGATTGGGGCCATCCTATTGGCCTCTTGGGACTCGTTGACAATGTAGGTGAGCATTAGTGGTTTGCTTCCCTCGTGTTATTCCTTTGGGCGTTCCTGGTATTACCACCGATGTGAGATCCCCCAATGATCGTGTCGATCTCCTTGACGATTTGGCTTCCAGAAAATGGGGTTTGATCTCTCTGTCTGGACTCTCCTTGGTCCCTTGATTCTCTTCTCCGGGGTGACTGCTCTCTATGCTTTCTCTCTCCCTTGTTCGGGGAGGTAGATCTATGAGGATATTCGTTCCTCCTGGAGGGATGTGGGTCGCTCCGATCAGGGCGTCGAGGAGCGTCTCTGCACTCGTTGGTGTCATGCCCATAGAGTTGGTAGAAAGTGCAAAACCTTGCCCGTTCCAAAGGCCTGTTTGACCGCTTCTTCTTCTTCTTTTTATTACTATCAGTTCCTCCAGATGGCCCTGCTCCACCAGGGAAATTTTCATATGCCAATATCGGCACTGCATTTAGCGTGGCAGAAACCAGTGCCTGTCCGGAGGTGAGAGCTATTGTATAACCTGCTTGAGTCCATTGCTGAATGACAAGGTGCGCTGTGGGTTCTCGACCTACCTACCTTTGAGGCGGAGGGAGTCCCTACGCTACACAGTTTTTGTGATCAATCATCTCTTCACTGACGATCTCAACTCTCATCATTTCTACCAGCTCATCATAAGTGGAGGGATTCTTGCTATGCACATCCCTCCAGAACAAAGTGTTCATGTTGAGGTCGTTTTTCAAAACTGAAAGGGCTTCTCTATCAGTGACTTGCTCGTAGTACGTGATTTCTTCTGTAAACCTGACGAGATAGCTTTTCAGCATCTCTCTAGGGGCCTGTCTCATATCTTACAGGTGTTGCACTGGGGCCTCTCCTTCTCTGCGTGAGAGGTACTGGTTCAAGAACGTCTTCTTCAAATCTAGCCAACTCCTAATGCTTAGGGGAGGAAGTCTGCTGTACCACACTTCAGCAGCTCCGCCCAGGGTTAGGTGGAAGGCTCTGCATTTTAAAGTAGGTGAGGCTCCCTTGAGGCTCATCTATGTCATGTATTTGGTGAGGTGCTTCTCCGGGTCTACCTTTCCTTCATATTTGGGGATCTTAGGGGGCATGAAATTCGCAGGAATTGGAAAACATCGGATTTCCCTTGAGAAGGGGAGGTTATCATCAGCATTGTCAATTTCATAAGATCGATAAGGCCCATCCGACATTTCATCATCTTGAATGTTCTGGGGAGGTGGAGGTGTTTCTCCTCGACTGTCCTAATCAACTAAGTCCCTTCTCTCCTTCCTATTTCTAGGAGGAGGAGGTGCTTATTCTTGCTCATGTTCTTGTCGAACTGATTTTCGCACTGAGCGGACCCTATTACTAGGGTCCTGCCCTATTCGGTCGAAGATGCTGACTGATCTTTGTGCTTTATATTCTTGAGGGAAATTGTCCCCCCAATTGTGGTTCTGCTGGCTGGCTCCCTTGCACATAGGATGTGGCTTCCGCACCAACTTCTCTTTCAAGGGAACATTCTCTATGCTAGCTCACATGGCCTCGGGAACGAGATGCAGGGACTTCCTGAACTGGGTAAGATCTTTAGGGCATTTGAGAGCCCTGGTGACCTCGGGCTTGCATGAGAAGTTCATGCATCGCCATATTCTGGGCTGCAATGTCTCTCATGCCCCCAACTATTTGAGTCATTCCTTCAGTGAGTATGGCTGTTCTTTCACCTCGACGACGCCTGTGATGGGGTCTCTCGTGAGTGACATTGTTACGAAGCACCTCTTCTGCAGAGGCCTCTCTCATAGGGTTCTCCCTTTCATGGCTGTAACTTATCTTATCTCCTTTTTCAAGGATGATAAGAACTTGGACTATAACTCGACTTTGCCCTTTTTCAAGAACGTGCCATTTTTCAGGGTAAGTCACTAGTTTTCCGATGGTTTCTCCGGGGGAGAATGCAGATGTTTGGACGAGAAGCTTCCCACAGACGGCGCTAATCTGTTGACCTCGCAAATTAGACCTTTCACGTGGACAACCGATAGCTACTCCACGTATTCCTCCATGCGCACAGTCAACGCATGGTCAGATGCACACGGCCGGAACCAGCAAGGGTGGTGGCAGCCGCATACACTTTAACGGTCAAGTTAACCTCAGGTGATCGGAACAATATCAATGTTGGGTAAAATAGTGGAGAGGAGAATATATATTTGTTTGTTATGAAAAGCTATGTTGTAAGAGTTTCATTACCTTTGCCTCTTATCAAACCTTGGGTATTTATAGATGAGGAGAACAGTTGGATGTGGGATGCGTGTATGCATCTGACGGTGTGAGGCATCTGCTCATAGGTGTCAATTAGCCATGTTTACAGAGTGGGCGGGTAATTACTTCTCCCGAGTTGAGTTAACATAAAGTTGTCACGTCACATCAACTAGACTCATGGAGATGTTAAATCAATTAAACCTTGGGAGCAGAAAGGATCTTGACATAGGTCTCTTTCTGAAATTGGCGGCGGATCCTCTGACAAAGAACCTCAGAATGTACTGCGCCTCAACTTTAGGGGCGAGGGCGCTTCGGTCGGTTCAGTAAATTGTCAGTACCTCGCAATGCGTTAGCAAATCGACAATATGGTGAAATCACTTTGGAATCACTTCGAATGTGTGTTGAACACCTCGTACAACACGGTGATAGACTTTCAAATTGGTTCATATAGGAGCATAACAAATCCCATATTTATACAGAATAATATGCTGAGGGCATGAGCATTACCAAAAAAAGGTTTCTTCTAGCAAACAATATGATCCTTTAAAATATGTGATTCAACATATTAAATAACATATCGCAAAAAGAAGTTAATTAAAATAAATAGAATTCTTATTGAAAAGAGTTAATATAAAAATCAATTTTTCTTCAAGCATTTGAAGTTTATACTTTTGACTTATTTGATAAGTAATTAGCTCCCCTCAAAAAGAAATATTTTTCTTCACTTTTCGAAGTTAATTTATCCGTCAAAATCAATATCATTATCGGAGAATACAACATATAAACCAGAAGAATAATTTTCCGTACATTAATGAGATGATAATGTTAAGCGAAAGAGACGAAACAAAAAATAAAAATAAAAATAAAAATCCTGCATTTCTTCTGTACCACGTATAAAGATTTTAATTTGCCGGAGATTGAATTTAAGCCACAACTTTCTTCTGTAAATAGTGACACTTAAAAGATGTTCAAAAAGGCACGCTTGACTATACTATAGGTTGTCACTTATTTCTAAAGTATAAACCCGTATTTCTAATTTTTTGCCTTTCTCTTCTGATGTAACATGCATGCGTGTGGAAAAGGTTATTTTTAAAATTGGTATTGATAAGACAGAGAAAAAAAAGTTGAAAAATGTCGATTTTTGACATGGATATATAACCCAATTTTTCTATTATGTTTGCCGTTCTCTTCAAATAAAAAACATTTTTTATTACAAGCAAAGTTTCTGAAGGCAAGTGTATTGTAAAATGATGAACTAATTGAGACATGAAGTTCACGCGAAGCAGATGCTAACATGGACTATAACAGAAATCCTAAAATTAATGTAGTATGCATTGGATGCCGGCCGGCACCCTCGAATGATGCCGAATACCTGGATGGATTAGTAGGAGACTCGTATGTAATAGGAGAAACTAAGAATGCATCATGTGGTTCGTCACAGGTGGTGCATGGTTGTCGTCAGCTCGTGCCGTAAGGTATTGGGTTAAGTCCCGCAACGAGCGCAACCTTCGTGTCACAGTCCAGGCACAATGACGCAATTATCAAGGGCACGCTTTACCACTGAACTAATAGTCCATCGTGCGAGCTTCCCACTGGAGGCTCGCCATGCCAAAAGCGAGAGAATGTATCATGTGGTTCGTCACACTCCATAGACTTTGGAAACATTAGAAGATGGTTTGGGGCGATAAGAACTCGTCAGGTTCGCATTAGCGTGTAAACTTAGGAATAATTTAAATTATATGCAAATACCTCGGTCATTTAGATGAATAAAAGGTACTTCTTAATGCAATATTGTTGGGATTTGACTCAAAGGTGTGCAAAGGTAAAAAGGACTACAAAAGAGTAGAAATTGGTGGATTTGGTATGGTTAGGTTATTAATTCCTACAATACTTGATGGATTTGTATGAGTGAAATTTTATATGATTGTACAATTTTTTATATAAATAATAAAAGTTTTGACGATTTGTAATTTTTCTTTTTATTATTTTATTTTTTATTTTTTGTCTGTTGTTTTTCTCTAAACAATAAAAATTGTGTCGGCAAACAAAGAGAAATTCCTTTTTTAGTTCCCAACATATGTGGCGAAGTATGGAAAATGAAATACTTATGAATTGATATTCTATTTTAAAAAGTCAACATTGTAAAGTGGATTAAACTCCTTATATATTTTATATTACTTACTATTTTACCTTTTGCACTATGGTGAATTGTTTTTGAAAATACTATTTTTAAAATCCAATCATTCGTTTATATACGTAATAGAATCTAGTCAATTATTTAAAAAGAATATTTCAAACTCTCATATATTATTTGTTACTTCAATATTTAATTGAATAAACTTAAAATTGGTGAATTAAAAACGTAGTACACAAACATATTCTATGTTGAAGAGTGTTATTTTTTTTTTATTATTATAATGGCCATCTACAAAAACGTAAGCAATTCAAATAGTAATATTACTATTTTGTCGATGTCGTGGTGGTCAAATGTTAATTTATTGCCAATCAACTGCACAAATAAGTATTACTTATTTTATGCACTGCTTAATTAAGCATGTTAGAATTTGATCACTTCATTAGGATGTAACAATGAGGATTGTGACACATTATTTTTGTATCTATCGAATTAATATTATTATTATTATTTTTTTGATATCCAGGTATCCACTTTACAGTGACTAAATCTTGGAGTCTACACATTGGCCTCTCAAGTTGCAGACAGGTTAAATTGCAGGTTGTGTCCCAAACTGACCAATGCTCAAGAGCCCCCCAACTGATCTGCCAAAGTGTCAAACAAGTCGTTTCCCATCTTTACACCTTGTCTTCCAGTAATATCAAATTAATATTAGTGCACATGGAAAGTGGAGCATTCCCGTCACAAACTATGCCCCCACCTTGTCTTCATTTTATACCATTTCGGAAATTTCATAATATTTTCCAATCGAGAAAAATATGATAAAATTAAGTAACTTAACAGTATTTTCATACCCTAGACCAGAAATGTACAATGATATAAAATTAGAAGAAATGGTCCAACAAAATATTTTTAGTGGAAAGAAAAATGTACAAGTCAACAACAACCATCCTGTCTTCTGGAAGAGATTGCACACAAAATTCTGAACTCCTGCTCATCTGGAATAAATAGATACGTGTACAATTTCATCTTGACGTTGTTCAATCGAGCCACGTATCAAAGTATATTGAAGGCTGCCACAAGTCAAAGACTTTTAATCCCCAGATTCAGGGTGCTTTATATCAACTTACAGATCTTCTTGTCTATTTGAATCCTCGGAGGTCAATGATTTTCAGATATAACTCATATGTGATGTTTTTGAAGAATAAATGTGTTAAAACTAAGGACGAATAGATCTTCTCTACCTCTTCGAAATCCTCGGAGGTCAATGATTCTCAGACATTGTTTACACGTAATGTTTTTAAAGGGTCAAGATGTTAAAATGTCATTAGAAGATTAAGGCGGTAGATAGACATCATGTGTATTAATCTAAAAGTTCATATTTAATTAATTTTTTGATGGATAAATCTACTTGTGCATAATTTTTTGTACATCAAGGTGTCCTCCAGTCACATGGACGGGATCTACTCGAATATTTTATTATGGTGGACCTCACCTCATATGAGTGCAGAACACCTAGATTAACAAAAAATTGTGTACATCAAGCAAAGCCCTTTTTTGATCGAACATCTAATATGTATACCATTTTCTTCAGTAGTTCGCACAAAGACTGAATTGAAGTTTTTTGTTGATGTTGACGTCATGTTGGACCAAATTGCAAATAAATATAATTCCATTTCAACGCAGATTTTAATAATAATAGTAAAAAAGAAAAGGTAAAAAAATTAAATAAAAATCTCAAAATCCAGTGGGCACATGGCGCCGGCTGCCCTTTATTATTTTACTCGAACAGAATATTCTGCTTGACTTGTTGGTCAAATAATTAATACACGAATTGAATTGAATGGTGAAACGTGATTTTTGAGTTTTAAAATATTTTTCAAACGAATGATGAACAAGTCGACACTTGAAAAATGATTAATGTCAGAATTTGCAGTAAAAATAGTTTTAGGCCCGTGTGATATACATTAAAGTAAACATGAGAATAAAAAATATAGTCGTTACGGATTCCACACAAGAGATATAAAGTCAAATATGGTAACTTAATGTGATAGATAACGATCATATTTTTCATTTTAATGGACAAATAATGAAAAACAAACAGGGTTTAATTGTTAAGAAACATTTCTAGCAGAGTAGCTACATGGGACACATTTTGAGCCTGTTTGGGAGTGATTTTTCCCAAAAAAATTGATTTTTTGGCCGTTATTTCACTATTTCAACTGTCATGTTTGACTTCTTCTCTTACAGATGAACCCCACTTTTCTCCTAACGGTCAAAAAATCAATTCTCAAAATCACTCCCAAACAGACTCTTTATTTGCAATCTGCCTACAATTATGATCTGACATATTGAAAAATTTGCACGTGGAATGCTGTCATAAGAATAGCTACAGATGCTAACTGGTCTCTTATCGGTGGCCCCTGCAATATTCATCAAGATGCATTGTATTTGAGATCTAAATTGTCAGAAAAATAAGCAAATTTTTTGCTCCCTTCTCAGCCCATTAAGCTTCAATCCTACTCTCAAAGCCACAGATATCAGCCAGTAACTACTGGGCTGTTTTCTAGAGCCCAGATACGAATTTCAACCGGGAAAATTAGTCAAAACCCTATATATAAACTATACAATTCAAAAGTAAGGTAGTATAGTTTAAATTTCACAGATCAGCTAATAATGAAGATTAATTAAATTAATTAATTCAATGAAAATCATTTTAATCTTTAACTAATATCTAATCAAATCTTTTCAAATATTTTTGCAAAGGGCTCCTTTTTGTTAAGGCCCTGTTTGATAGACATTATTGAGAGAGAAAAATTGATGTTTTATGTAGTTATTTTTTAAAGAATGTGTTACTAAAAAGTAGGAAAATTTTTTGAATTTACATATAAAATATTTTATTACATAAATATTTGTTGAAAACGAATATGAGAATTAAATAGTTTTATTTTAAAAGAAGACAAATAGTGGCTAAATATCAAACATTAGGAACAATTCTCAAATCAATATTTATAATATGTAAGCTAATCATTTATTTGGTGGACAATCAAATAAATAATGTGATGAGTATGCAAAATTAATCAAGAAACATAAGAATTAAACTAAACTACTAATCTTGAATTAGAAATACATAACAAATAAGGTTTATCTTCATCCCATACAAAAGATGATCTAATATAGCATATTAATATATAAATTACAAGAAAAATATTTTCTTGGTCTTGGTGAGAGAGAGTAGATGCAACTGATTATCAGACAGCTAAAATTGAGAGGCTATCGAAAGAAGTAAGTGTGGGTTCTCAAATTTTAATACCTAGATCTATAAAGCTTCAAAAATGTCTATTCATTTTAAACTTATCGTTTTCCCATTTTTACTACCTTTTGCTTTTCCTAATTCTTTCTTCTTACCAAGCATGTAGGTATAGGTACGTTAAGTATCCTTTTGAATAAATGTTTTGTAATCTACATATGCTATATTTTGGGACCTGATTTTTGTTATATTTTTTTACCGGTGTGCAATCCTTTCACGGTTAATGTTTATGTGTAAATGTCCTACAATGTCAAAAGTGAGTATGGGTATGTCGTGCATCATGCAAATGGAATTTTGTGACCTAATTTTCGTAATCTGCGACCTCTTTTTCTAATTGTAACCTGATTATATTATGTGACCTCATCTTAATAAATTTGACTTGATTTTGTTATATTATTACTTGATATGACCAAAATACAAATGCTGGATAGTAGGGATGGGTATCGGGTGGGTCGGTCTGAGTATATTTCAACACCCGGAATCTCCCATTATATTTTGGGTATTTCGTAAATGGATCCATTCGATTCCACGTAATTATTGGATCCAAACCTAAACTCAAATCATCGGTTCTAGTTTGGGTTCGATTTTACCCATAAATTTTTTTTGAATACACATTCAATAAATCCAATAATATAAGTAAACGAATTATTCACAAACTATCCATGATGTCATAGATTTAGTAATTGACATTAATGGACTACTCATCCGAGACATATACAGAGACTTAACAAATTAGAAGTTACACAAAAAACTAATAGGATCATCCTTAAAAGAGCATTAAAAACAAGCCAGAATTTAAAAAATTGTGCCTTTTGAAGTAATTATATCGATACCCAAGAAAAATTCAAATAAAGACTTGAAGATAACATAATATGGAAGAATAAGTATGTATTGTAGGAGTTACAAAAATCACCTGTGGTCTCGGTTTAAGAGACGAAGCTATTGTAGCAAGATTAATGTTGACGAGAAGGAAACACAAAGATGGAATGGGAAAAGAAAGGCGGCAGGGAATTCTAGCGATTAAAAGAGGAAAATGTGTTATTATCTTTACAAGTTTGGTATTGGGCTATGCCTAAATTATTTTTGGGCAAGATATATGTATTTGGACTTATGTAACTAAAATGGGCCAAAAGCTTTGGAATTGATATTTTCTTTGGGCTGAATTGAGAAACCAATTTAGTGTTTAAGTTATCAATATTAAATTTTGTAATTTTTTTATGCAATCTAGAAATTATTAGAAATAAAAAAATTATAAAAAATCTCTTTCATCCCATTACCTACGGTTCCAATTGAAGAACCAAGAACCGACCTAGATTCTCTTGATTTTCGATTTTGATTCCTATTTATTTCTTTTGAGAACTTGACCGGAACCTCCAATTTCGATTCAAAAGATTCGGTTCCGATTAAAATGTCCACCGCTACTAGATAGAATTATTTGGTAGAAAAGATCACAAACACAAAAGAACATATCACAATCACATGTTTATATTTGTGATCAAGGTCATAGTCACATGTCTAACACTCAAATTTGTACAGGATTAGAAATATTTGATCAAAAAAAAAAAAACAAATAGTTCCCTAGAAAAATTACAAGCTCCATATCACATCAACATGTCTAACATTCATGTCATTTGATGCTATCGAAACTACGGTTGAAATTTCGTTGTTGATCAAACACAAGCAAATCAGGCAAATTGGACGGAGAGGAAAAACAAATAAAGATGATTAATTTTTTCAGAACTAAATATTTAGAAAATGATTTGTCATTTTAGATTTAGTTAGTAAATGATTGTGTAGACGAATATTGGTTGTACGCACATGTAGATGAATATTTTTCACATTTTTAATACTATGGATAATGTTTGTTGCGTTAATATGGATGACAAACTATGTTTTATGATTGCTATTTCACTTATGTTAATTTTTAGTCAGATAAAATTTGGGATAACATGTCATGATACGGTAAGCTGGTCACATTCAAATCACAGTTAACACAAACTTGGTCACTAAGAGCCACAATTAACATATAATTAATCACAAACTTTAATACGGAAACGTGTTTTGCCACAAATATTCATGTTTAACAGATGTCTAGTTACACGTCTCTATTAACATAGACTTAGTCACATACAATCATTTTTAAGACAGATTTAGTTACAGACAATTACAATGAGGACAGACGTGAATACAAACAATCACAAGTAACACATATCTGATCACAAACATTCATTGTGAACAGAGATCTGGTTACACACTACTATTAATACAAACTTGATGATATACAATTACAGTTAAAACAGATTTCATCACAAATAGTCATAATAAAAACAAAGTTGACCACAGATGGTTACAGATAATAAGGCCTAGCCACAAACGATAAAAGCTTACACAGACATAGTCACAAACAATAACAATTTACACAGACTACGTCACAAAACAGTCATCATTAAACATAACTTGGACACATACAATACAAAACACACAATCAATATGTTACAGTCACGCTGAAATTTTATGAATTACAGAAACATGTAAAGAAATTATGAATTTTATGTCATTAAGAATTCAAAATTTCATATCAACGATAAATCTCATTTGAATGATCTTTCAATTTAACATATCCAAGAATACACAGTTTACGAATAAAAAAGACATAAAAATGGCTTTATGATTTCTTCATAATGAAATATAGATATCTCTTATCACCAAATTCTTTGACTACTGTATCTGACAACTCTCATATGATTAAAATTAAATTTGAAGAAAATATTTCTATTATTTTATTTGAGCTTGAAAAGTGAAATCTACATCAAGTAAAATTAATTACAATGCAACAAATTTAATGAAATCGTGGTCAAAATATTGGAGATTTTGTTTGTTGGAAGGTAAGAGAATATGAGAAATTGATATTTCGATTGGATGGTAAGATAAGATTGGTGCATGTGTGAGAAGTGTTGAAAGACATAACTAATTGCTTAGTTTTAGGAAAGAATATGGGAGAGAATATAATATATTTTCAATTTCTGATTAACTCTGCTTTCGCATTCCAAAAATTTTAGTTTTTGCTGTCTGCTTCATCTGCTCGTGTAGACAGATGAATAGGATGCATATTATTTAACGCGAATTTTTCTTTGATTAATTTAAATTTAAATTAAATTATTCTGAATAGAAAAATCATAATAATTAAACTGTATATTAATTTAATTAATATGAACAACTGGTAATTGTTTCAATTAAAATCCATTATTTTAAAATATTGAGTGGAAGATGGTGTTTATTTAAATAAAAATCCACGGTCTCTTTTGGTCAATCCATAAGCAAAGTAACACGCTTGCCTTATGCCGGTAATGCAGCGGTTTCCCTATAGAAGGGCCGCGTGGTTCACGATGCTTGATTGGATTTCTTTATGATAAAATCGTCTAAATAGAATATAATTTGTGATCAACCTATAGATGGCGAAATTATTTTCAAATGTTTAGAGATTGAGACAAAGGTTGTGCACTCAAATCAAAATTGTCTATGAACCTCCTATAGAGGCTCTCGTCTATAATTTTGGTGACCAAATAAAACGATGCTAGACTTAATATAGATATTTGTTGTCAGATATATTTTGTTCAAGTGGGAGGGTCTCAGCTTGATTAGTGCGTACATTGACTTTCCTATAGAGAGGCATGTTGGATCACAGGGATCAAGTCATCTTTACATTATTGTAGTTAGATGGATCTACACATGCATTCATGCATCATATGCTAAATTATCATTCGCTGCTCAATTTTAATATGCAATAAATTGTTATTTTTCAGCAAAATGTCTCTCAGCGCTTTTTTTGTTATTCTAAAACAAAACCAACTTGTTGGGGATAATTATGTGGATTGGAAATGTAATTTGATGTTTGTGCTTATTGTCAAAAAACTTAATTTCGTGCTCGAAGAGTCCCAAGGAACCTACTGAGACTACATGCAAGTCCAAGAGGGCTGCATATGATAAGTGGATCGCTGCTGACAAGATGACTCACTGTTATATTTTGGCATCTATGTCAAACTTGTTACAGCAAAAGCTTGAAAGTTAGGAGACCTCTTATGACATACTAGAAAGTTTGAAGGGCATGTTTGGACATCAAAGTAAGAGGGTTCGCTTTGAGGCCATTCCTACCTTATAGAACATTCGCATGAAACCCAGAACGCCTGTGAATGATCATATGTTGACTATGATTGCACACTTCAACGTGGCAGAGAATCTGGTTGCAACTATTGATCAGGAAACTCAAGTTGATATGGTATTGAATTCTTTATCTGATATGCTTTCACAGTTTACTGTGGACTATCACTTGCACAAGATGAATATACCATTAATTGAGTTGATGAATGAGTTGCAAAATGTGGAAAGTGGTCTTAAGGGTAAGGGTAGCCATGCTCATGCAGCAATTGCTACCTTCTCTAGCTCCAAGCCAAAAGGCGAAATTTGAAAAAAAAGGAAAAGATCTAACAAAAAGCCAGGAAGCAACAAAAAGCCCAAATCAGATGGAACGCCAAAAGGCAAATGTTTCCACTGTGGTTGCAAAGGACACTGGAAGAAAGACTGCCCTGATGCACTGGCTAAAAAGCTGGGTGTTGATGAGTTTTTTATTGTTGAGTCATGTTTGGTGGTTGATTCTACAAATTTGTGGGTTGTAGACTCTAGAGCCACTAATCATATCTGCATGTCTATGCAGGTGCTTCATGAGAGCAGAAGACTCAGTGAGGGTCAGTTTAAAATTACCGTCGGCACAAAAGCTATAGTTTCAGCAAGAGCAATAGGAGTGATTTACTTTTATTTCAATAGTGGTAGGCATTTAATTCTTGAAGATTGTTATTATGTCCCACGGATGAAGTGAAATTTGATTTCTGTTTCTTATTTAATAGGACAAGGTTATTATGTAAACTATGCGCATGATGCGCTTCATATTATACAGAATAAAGCTCCTATTTGTACTGGATATTTAGTGAATGGTCTTTATATTTTAAATTGTGCCACAAATGAAATAAATGTTACTTCTGCAAACCATGAATGAATGTCTAACCATACTAGTGATACTTATTTATGGCATCTTAGACTTGGACATATTAACCTTAAATGGACATAAAGATTGGCTAGAGATGATCCACTTAACACACTTAAGGTCGAACCATTGTCAGTTTGTGATTCTTGTTTGGAGGGTAAAATGACCAAGAGATCCTTTCTAGCAAAAGGACATAGAGCTAAAGAAGTATTAGAACTAGTTCATTTTGATGTATGTGGACCTATGAATACACCTGTGAGTGGGGGTTATGAGTATTTATCACTTTTACCGATGATTACTCTAGATTCGGATACATCTACTTAATTACTTGAAAGTCAGATGTTTTTGAAAAATTCAAAGAGTATCGGGCTGAGGTCGAGAAACATTTGGGTAAAAATATTAAAACACTTTGATCAGATCGATGTGGCGAATATCTCTCGGGAGAATTCAGGGACTAATTAACAGAAAATGGTATTGTTTCTCAACTAAGTGCGCCGGGTACACCCCAACAGAATGGCATTTCAGAAAGAAGAAATAGGACATTGTTAGACATGGTTAGGTTAATGATGAGTTTCGCAACTCTACCTATCTCATTTTGGGGATATGCACTGAAAACAGCAGCATATGTTCTTAACTTAGTTCCTTCTAAGTCAGTTCCTAAGACTCTCCTGGAATTATGGAATGGGCTCAAGCCTAGCTTACGTTATATTCGAATTTGGGGATGTCCAGCTCATGTGCTGAAAGGGAAGGCAGAGAAGTTGGAGTCTAGATCAGAGATATGCCTGTTTGTGGGATACCCTAAAGGTACCAGGGGATATTATTTTTATAGTCCTCTAGATAGGGAAGTCTTTGTTAGCACAAATTCCACTTTCCTAGAGGATAAGTATATTAATGAACGCCAGTCCAAAAGCAAGGTCGTATTAGAAGAACTGAGTGGGAGCAATTCCACCACATCAATTCCTGAAACACAATCTCATGACAGACAACCCTTGGTGTCAGATATACCTAAACAATGTGTTTGAGTGGGAGAGATGAGTCATCCAATCCCATGGATCAAGTAAATGTTGAAGGTATTGAGGAGGTAATGGAACCACCTAATGGTGATACCAACATTGATACAAACGTTACAATTCCAAACGATGCCACAATCCAAGATCTACTGCCCCTTAGAAAAAGTCAGAGGGTTATTAGACCACCTTTTAGGTACTTATTAGTTGGAGAGTCCAATCAGGCGATCTCCACAACACAAGTTGATGACCCGACTTCATATAAGGAGGCCACGAATGATATGGATGCAGATTTATGGCAACAAGCTATGAATGCTGAAATGGAATCTATGTATTCCAATCAGGTCTGGAAACTTGTAGATGCACCAGAAGGGATAAAACTCATCGGGTGCAAGTGGGTCTATAAGAGAAAGAGAAAAGCAGATGGAAAAGTGGACACTTTCAAAGCAAGGCTAGTGGCTAAGGGTTTCACCCAACGAGAAGGCATAAATTACGAGGGGACCTTTTTTCCTGTGGCTATGCTTAAGTCTATCTGGATTCTTTTATCCATTGCAACTCATTTTGATTATCAGGTGTGGCAAATGGATGTCAAGACAGCTTTTTTGAATGACCATCTTGAGGAAAGTATTTATATGGTGCAACCAGATGGATTCATAGAACTTGGTCATGAAGACAAAGTTTGCAAGCTTCAGCGGTCCATTTATGGGTTGAAGCAAGTATCAAGATCTTGAAACAAGAGATTCGACGAAGTCATTAAGACATATGGTTTTGATCAGAATTTTGATGAACCCCGTGTCTATAAGAAGATACAGGAGAAAATTGTAATTTTTCTCGTGCTATATGTGGATGATATTCTACTCATTGGAAATGATGTTGGAGCATTATTGTCTACGAAAGCATGGTTGGCCCAATAATTTCATATGAAGGACTTAGGAGAAGCTAGCTATGTTCTAGGTATTCAGATCTTAAGAGATCGAAAGAACAAGCAGATAGCTCTATCCCAAGCTTCATACATTGATAAGATACTTGTCAGATTTGCCATGCGAGATTCCAAGAAAGGTAATTTACCTTTCAAGCATGGAATCCAACTCTCTAAGGATCAGTCCCCTAAGACTCCTGAAGAGGTGAAACGCATGAGTAGAATACCTTATGCATCGGCAGTTGGTAGTCTCATGTATGCTATGCTGTGCATTAGACCTGACATTTATTATGCTGTTGGTATGGTGAGTCGATATCAATCGAACCCTGGACCAGAACACTGGGTGACTGTAAAGCATATCCTGAAGTACCTTCGAAGGACAAGGAATTACATGCTAGTTTACTCATTACTAGATCTTGTTCCAGTGGGTTATATAGATTCAGACTTCCAGGCTGATAAGGACACTCGCAAGTCTACATTAGGATTACTGTTTACACTTGGTGATGGGCTATTATCTGGAGAAGTATCAAACAATCATGTATTGTTGATTCCACCATAGAGGCTGAGTATGTGGCAGCTTGTGAAGCTACTAAGGAAGCAATGTGGCTCAAAAAATTCCTAAAGGATATCGAGGTTGTGCCTGCATCTGCATAGCCCCTGACACTGTATTGTGATAACATTGGGGTAGTGGCAAATGCTAAAGAACTAAGGAGTCATCAAAAGGGTAAACAGATTGAACGAAAATATCATCTCTTGAGAGAGATAGTTAATAAAGGAGATGTGATTGTCAGTAAAATTGCTATTGGGGATAACCTCGCGAATCCATTTACAAAGAGCCTATCGGCCTAGGTTTTAATAGATATGTGTAAGGCATGGGGTTACAGAACATGACACATATACTTTAGGAAAAGTGGGAGATTTGTTGGGTTGTGTGCCCATATAATATAGTTTTGCTGATGTAAAAAAATAACAATAATATTTTTTATATTGAATAAAATTATGTTTATTCTATTTATTGCATTTGTTTATTGAGCATGCGAAATTAAAGTGCATGTGATCATTTTTAATAATATGAGTTTGGTACTTGCGTTGAGAAGTACAGTGAGATACAACTTATATTTTGATCATAAATAATTTATTCACTACCAATATATAAGGGTTAGCACCTTGTACTGGAAGGTTGTAGTGTTGACCGATTCACTATTCAAGTTTGTGATTTGTCCTTATCACAGAAATAGTTAAAGGTGACACTAATACACTTGGAGTGTATTGAACGGATCACATGTCGAATTTAATTCTATAGCATGACAGTGCGGAGAATTAAATTCTACTTGACCGCTGTGTATTTCATCTAAATCCTTTGACAGGATTATGTATATCTTTTCGCGATTTTAATTGTTCTTCGATTCATCAATGTGTGAGATCAATTTGATTGGTCAAATATATCGATGAGTTGGAAACTTATGAATGAGCGGAGTAGAGAACATGAATTTGTGTCGGGAACCGTCTCCCTGAAGATGGGTAGAGTGACTACTTGAGTATTTTTTGTTGAACGGTTAAAATCTGAGCTCAGTGTTTAGCGACAGCTAAACTTCAACATCTGTGATTTGTTCACAGGACTGTTGAAGAAAATGAAACTTAAGTTAGTAAGAATAATTAGAGGGGCAAAACGGTCATTTATACTCGTACCTAATTATCGGATCTTGGACATGGATAAAATACATATACGGCAGGTAAGAGGAAAGTATTACAGATTTATTAGTTTCTGTGATCTTATATATTCCAAGGATTTAGTCTTTTGCCTTTAGTGATAAGGCAATGACTAATAATTAGATTGGGTGGTCTAAGGTCGACTAGACAGGATCTAATTATTGGAGTTTGAAAAATATATGTCCGATCAGGTCCCTGTGGTAGCTCCATAAAGTATTGGAACTTAATTACGGTAATTATAATAGTTTTGGGCTTTATTGACGTCAAAATTAGCAAGGCTAATCTTAAGCCAGCTTTAACAAAAAAAGCGATTTATTGTTGAAAAAACACCACAAAATATGTTTAGAAAGTGTAATTGCGCCATAAGTTGTTATATGAATTCACTTGCCCTTTACAAGAGTCATATTCAACTATTTTTATACATAATTTTAGTCGAAATCACATCAAATCAGTTAAATCAGCAACAGTACTGAGCTCGAAACTCGGGTTGCAGAATTCTCCTGTAATTGGTCGACAAGGCCAGTGGCCACGTGTCAATATTTCCCCAGGTAATGATGACCTACAAGGGGCTTGAGGATTATGACTTAGGATTGGTAGTTTCGGGCGGTGATAATGTCACCTGCGGCAAGTGTATTTGATTATAGGGTGATGTGACAGGTGTAATCATGATGTTTTTCTAAGATAACGGCAGGATTGTCCGACCTGGGAGTAAGAACCGAACTCCCATTTGTCTGAGGTGGGGTTCGTGAATTGTTTTAACTTAGATTGGAGTTTGGTTGTCAACAGTTACCCCCAGGTCAGTTCTATCGTAAGGGGGCTGACCTCAATGATGTTTTCTCCAAGAAGTGCATTTATTGTTGCGCCAAGTGTCATCTTTTGACGGGGATGAGCTGTACGACATTTGTAAGTAGCTTCTTTAGCAAGCTTAGTTAAAACTACGTCGTTTTGGTCTCTCAAGCTTCTGAGCCGTTGATTTTTCTCCCCATTTCTGGATAGACGGTTCAGATCGCGCCCTCTCAGTTTCTCTTTCTTTAAATTCCTTTTGGCCAGCCATTTCGCCTCTTATTTCGCTGGTTTATTCTCTCTCAAATATTCGGGCAATCTCCTGAGTTCGTTTTTCCATTTTCGAGTGAGGTCGTTTTCCCAATTCATTTCCCAGGTATTGTTTTGTTCTTATTTTTCTTCCTCCTTTCAGTTTGTGCTTTGTTTCCTAGTTTATACATGAGTTCTGACGAGTCTAGAGTTCATTCCTGGGGAAACCAGCAGGAAGAGTCTGTTCCTATTTCCATAATTAACCCAATCGACTTAGGATGTCCTGTCATGTACTTTGGATGTGAAGGTTCCAAGAGAGAGGGTAGATCCAATAAGAATGTTGCGAAGAGTAATTCTGAAGAGTGGGGGGCGAGTTCTTACAGGTCAGTCGTAACAAGGGATATGTTAGCCAGCTGGCGAGCAAAATACGCTATCCCTAGTTCAGTAGTGATGATAATACCAAAACCATCTGACCGGGATGATACTCCTTCTGAGAGATGTGTTGCTCTGAACTCAACTATCCTTTAGGCCGGCCTTAGACTTCCCTTTCCTAGGGTGATTCGTAAATTCCTTTCTTCCTAGGGCTTAGCTCCCACGCAGCTATGCCCTAACGGGTGGTAAACCTTAATCGCCGTCATTATTCTGTGGGACCAAATGGGGAATATCGAGCTTAGTGTCTAGCAGTTCGACTCTCTGTTTACTTTTAAGGAGGATGGGAAGAACTCGATTGGTGGTACACAAGCGTTAGGCCCAGGATGGGAGGTTCTCTGGTGTTAGACACCCCTTCCTCAATTAAGAAATGGAAGGAAGAGTGGTTCTATGTATCGGGGGAGTGGCAATTTCATTCTACCGAGGTGAATAGAGAGGACGTGGTCCCCAGGCTCTATCATTCTTTATGTAAGTGTTTTTATGCTTTAGTCTTTTAGCAAAACGTCTGTTGACGAAATAGTGACCTCGGTATTTTTCCTTTTTACAGATTACAAGAAGGAGACATTAACCAAAGATACGCAGAGACGAGCTGAGGTAATAAGATCGTTACCCAAAAGGCAAAGGTCTTGTAAGTTTGTGATCTCAGATCCGAACTTATTCCGGGCTGGCTTGGTGCAAGTACGAGTTTTAAGTTCGGCTCCTTCCAGTTCAGGTAATATTTTGAGCCTCATTCGCGGTTGTGGTTTCTTTATATATTTATTTATTTATTGAGCATTTCACTATTTTCTTAGTTCATCAAGACAAGATACGGGGCTACAAGACAGCGATTGCGGCCAGATGAAAAAAGAAAGATGTCCCCGAACGGTCAGAGAGCCATTTTGAAGAGGTGGAGGAGGAGGTTCCACTGAAGAGGAACCGATATGCGCTCTCGGCAACGCTGAGGATTCCTGAGATTGTGCCTTTATCTTGCCCGTCTCCTACTCTGTCGTCGCCTTCTTTGCCATCCCCAATTGCACCCACCCTCTGCTGTCGAGACCAGTTCTGTGAACTCACGGGAGAGGTGCCCAGATTTACAGAGGCCGAGCTTGGAGAGTTTGGTGGGACATCGACTAGAGATATTTCTTGATTATCTCCAAGCTCCTTCTCCTTAGGTGACTGCCGCGCTCACTTCACAATTGAAGGAGTCAGCTAATCTGCTTACCCGAAGCTGGGGTAAGAGAGAGCAGGGCTATCTAAATGAGATGCCCATTGGTAAGGCCTTGGTCACTGCTCAGCCCCATGGTCACCAATCAATTTTATACATGATGGTAGTGGCGAACAAGGTATACTTCCTACTTTATGGTGTTTTTAATTTCTTTTGAGCAACTGTTTTATTGACTTACTTGATTTTTGAAAAACAGGTGAAGTCTGACCTGGACAAGCTTATAGAGGCAAAGGATCAAACATTTAGTCTTTATAACAGCATAGAGGCTGAAAAGGCCCAGTTTGCTCTGAAGGAGAGGGAGTATGAAGAGAAGCTGAATTAGATGGGGATCGAGCTGAACTCCAGGATCGACATCAAGGAAAAACCGATGGGAGAAATCAAGGTCTTGAGGGCCTCAGAGTAAGAAGCCAGAGCTTGGGTTGAGGAAGAGTGTGGTAAGGTCACGGAGGCCATCCAAAAAGTGCAAGAGGCCAACAAAAGGGCAAGGAAGGCCACCAGAAGGGCTGAAGAGGCTAAGGCCAAGGCTGATAGAGCGGTGGAGACTAGGAAGGAGTCCCCCGAGTTTGACGTCGTAGCCCAGGACGTCTACGTGGTAGCACTGGAGGAGCTGATGGGGCACATCAGGAAGGAGAAGCCTGACATTGACGTGGACTTTTTGGATGAAGCGCTGGAGGGGCAGAAGGAGGAGCTGCGGAAGTTGTCTGAGGCTGCTGGAGTCCGGATATTACCGGTTGTCCAAGATGTTGAGGGTAGTACCCCAGTCCCCAAGACACCTAGGAGTTTTTTTTTTTGTCTTGAAAACATTGTGTGGTATTTAGTTTTGTAATATGTTTTGGCTTATTAGTGAACTTCGTTTTGATGTTTCATGGCATTTTGTTTGGAATGAATGATTGTTTATGCTCAGTATGGTTTCTTTAGTAGCGATCTTGTTTATATGTGACAATACCTCATAAGTTTAGCCAAATTTGTATGAGTCTCATAGTAGCATGTAGAATTGCTTCGAATGAATTTTACCTAGTTGTGCTGTAGAACCCCAAATAATTTTAAACACCTTAGTGGCACTAAGACATGAATATTGGATGGCTAAAGTATACTTCAGATTTTTAGTCTCATTTAAGACTCATTTACGACATAGAAAACATTAGATTTGAAAAATGATATCTAAAGAAAAGTTGTAGCTCTTTGAGTTAGCTTTCCAACGCACTTTGAATTATCTTAATCAGATATCAGGAGAAGAAGTTATGATAGAAATACTAAAGGCTATACAGTATCAACTGAAGTACGCTGAATATGAAAAGTCAAATTCCTACACGATTTTCTAGCACCTTCTTAAACCTATAACTCTCACATAAATAGCACCCGTATTAATGAGTATTAAACCCTTCACTTACCCTTAAATTGTGAGATTTTCACCTATAAATAGGCCCCAATGCATACACATTTTTCACACCAAGACTAAAGTTTCTAAGCATAAAAGAGAGAGTTTTCAAATCTAGAAAAAAGAAAAATGAGAGGGAGGAAAATTAATTTTTCCTAAAAGTTTTTGTGCTATCAAGAAGTGTTTTCCAAGCATCAATTCTCAACGGAGTGTTTTTTTTTTTTAAATATCAAAGGAGTGCATTTTTCAACAAGGTTCAAAGCATCAATCAAGGTAGGTAGAGGTGCAAAGTGTTAATTCGTGTTAAGTTATAAGTTTCTAGCAAATGAAGATTTATGTTAATGTTTGTATGTCTAATGGTACCTCCGGTACGGCATACACCTCCATGTCTAATGGTACCCCGAGTACGGTATGTACTTCCGGCCGAGGCGTCGTGTTAAGTCATGACTCTACGTGTTTGGAATTCTACCGAAAATTCTACTATGAAAAGGTTTCTAAAGTTACAGCTTTGAAATGTATAGCTTGATCACGAATGCACCAATGATATCTATTGAGTCTTTTTAACTCACGGGTTTAACCCATTCTCTACAGATTGATATGATTCTACCTTAGGCCTGGATAATGGAAAAGATGGAGAGTGGTGCAACGAGCCCATGGAAAACCCGGTGAACAAGTTATTTAGATTTATTTTTGTGAAAGTTTTCAATGTTATTTCTTTAAAGTATTTGAATAACGCTGAATGCGAGAGCAAGTTGTGTTTTCTTCAAATAAATTACATTCCATTTTTTTATCTCAATGTTTTAATTAAAGTATTTGAAAGGTTGTTATTAAAATTATCATTGTAAAAATTAAGCTTCCGCTAAAATATATTTTCCTATGACTAAATCACCGGTTAGTTAAGTAAAGTAAGTAGAAATAGCACCCGTATTAATGAGTATTAAACCCTTCACTTACCCTTAAGTTGTGAGATTTTCACCTATAAATAGGCCCCAATGCATACACATTTTTCACACCAAGACTAAAGTTTCTAAGCATAAAAGAGAGAGTTTTCAAATCTAGAAAAAAGAAAAATGAGAGGGAGGAAAATTAATTTTTCCTAAAAGTTTTTGTGCTATCAAGAAGTGTTTTCCAAGCATCAATTCTCAACGGAGTGTTTTTTTTTTTTAAATATCAAAGGAGTGCATTTTTCAACAAGGTTCAAAGCATCAATCAAGGTAGGTAGAGGTGCAAAGTGTTAATTCGTGTTAAGTTATAAGTTTCTAGCAAATGAAAATTTTTGTTAATGTTTGTATGTCTAATGGTACCTCCGGTACGGCATACACCTCCATGTCTAATGGTACCCCGAGTACGGTATGTACTTTCGGCCGAGGCGTCGTGTTAAGTCATGACTCTACGTGTTTGGAATTCTACCGAAAATTCTACTATGAAAAGGTTTCTAAAGTTACAGCTTTGAAATGTATAGCTTGATCACGAATGCACCAATGATATCTATTGAGTCTTTTTAACTCACGGGTTTAACCCATTTTCTACAGATTGATATGATTCTACCTTGAGCCTAGATGATGGAAAAGATGGAGAGTGGTGCAACGAGCCCATGGAAAACCCGGTGAACAAGTTATTTAGATTTATTTTTGTGAAAGTTTTCAATGTTATTTCTTTAAAGTATTTGAATAACGCTGAATGCGAGAGCAAGTTGTGTTTTCTTCAAATAAATTACATTCCATTTTTTTATCTCAATGTTTTAATTAAAGTATTTGAAAGGTTGTTATTAAAATTATCATTGTAAAAATTAAGCTTCCGCTAAAATATATTTTCCTATGACTAAATCACCGGTTAGTTAAGTAAAGTAAGTAGTGTTCCGGTCCACAAGGGGTCGGAGCGTTACATGTGCAGCACTTGCTTTCCAAATGAGGCTTATGCATTGGGAATTTCTACTAAGTGTCGTACCACATACGGCCTTAGCTCGGCCTGCGTATGGAGCAGAGCTTTGAGAATTCTTTAGGAGAAATTTTGTCTAAGTGTCGCAGTACATGCGACCTTAGATCGACCTGCGTAATTTCGTAGAATTCCTTAGGAGGAATTTCGTAGAATAACCTTAGATTGGTCTGCATAAGGGGCAAGGCTTCGTTGGATTTCTTAGGAGGAATTTCCACTAAGAGTAGCACTACGTACGACCTTAGATCAACCTACGTATGGAGTAGGGCTTTGTAAGATTCTTTAGGAGGAATTCCCACTAAGGGTCACAGAACGTACGACCTTAGATCGGTCTGCGTATGGAGCAGAGCTTTGTAAGATTCCTTAGGATGAATTTTCACTAAGGGTCATAGCACTTACGACCTTAGATCAGCCTATGTATGGAGCAAGGCTTTGTAAGATTCCTTAGAAAGAATTTCCACTGAGGGTCGCAGCACGTATGACCTTAAATAAGCCTGCGTATGGAGCAGGGTATTGTAAGATTCTTTAGGAGGAATTTCTACCAAATGTCGCAGGGTTTTGTAAGATTCTTTAGGAGAAATTTCCACCAAGGTTCGCAGCACGTACGACCTTAGATCGGCCTGCGTATGGAGCACGGCTTTGTAAGATTCCTTAGGAGGAATTTTCACCAAGGGTCGCAGTACATACGACCTTAGATCGACCTAGTTATGGAGTAGGGTTTTGTAAGTTTCTGACAGAATGTAGAACAAAATGTTCAAAAATAGGAAGTCTCTTTTTATTGATGCGATTGACATTACAAACGGGCTTTATGTGTCATGGACTTTTCCCGTTCACTAATAGTACTACTTAAGGTGTTCAGCATTCCAAGGATGGGGTAAGGATCTACCCCCCAAGTCTTCTAGTTTGTATGCCCCTTTTAGTAGGACCTTCATTATCAGATAGGGACCTTCCCAATTCGGACTCAGGCATCCACTGCCTACCTCTCTTGTGGGGAGGAATACCTTCCATAAGATGAGGGATCCTACCTTGAATTCTATTTTTTGCACTTTTTTTGATTGTAGTACTTGGCGTTCCGCTGTTTGTAAATGACATTTTTGAGTTCGACATTGTTCCTTTTTTCCTCGACTAGGTCGAGTTCTATACGAAGAGCTATATGGTTTCTTTCTTCGTCGTAAACAGTTATGCACAGCGAGGGAATGCTGACTTCCAGCAGGATCACAGCCTCTATGCCGAAAGCCAGTGAGAACGAGGTTTTCCCCGTGCTAGTCCTTGCAGTGGTGCGATAAGAAGATAGCACACTGGGGAGTTCTTCGGCCCATCCTCCTTTAAACAAGTCGAGTTTTACTTTCAATTTGTGCTCAAAATCTTGTTAATGGCTTTGACTTGGCCATTTGCCTGTGGATGGTTCGGCGTTGAGAAATGTTTCTTGATGCCGAAATCTTCACAGAAATTTGAAAGTCGTGCGTTGTCGAACTGTTTTCCATTATCCATAACAATGGAGTGAGGTATGCCGAACCTGCAGATGATTGATTTCCACAAAAATTCGGTTGTTTTTTGTTCGATGATCTTGGCAAGTGGCTCTACCTCGGCCCATTTGGTGAAGTAATCAACTGTGACGATGGCAAACTTTACACCTCATTTTCCAATGGGCATAGGTCCAATTAGGTCGACCCTCCATTTTACAAAGGGCTAGGTGTTGTTATTGGGTTCAGTTCGCGCGGATGAGTATTTATGATGGGGGCGAGGCTCTGGCACTTATCACATCTTTTGACAAATTGAAGGGAATCACATCTTATTGCAGGCCAGAAGTATCATTGTCGTATGATCTTGTGGGCTAGTGAGAGCCCACTTGAATGGTTTCCACAAATTCCTTCATGAAGTCTTGCAAGGCGTGCTGAGCTTCTTCTTTGTTCAAACACCTTGGCAAAGGTGTAGAATATCTTCGTTTGTATAGTACATCATCCATGAGTGTGTACCTGGCTAACCTGATTCGGAGCTTTCTAGCCTCTGTAGAGTTTTCGGGACATTTTCCGATTTTTAGGTAGGCGATGATCTTGTCCTGCTAGGTTGGTTTGGGGTTTATCATCATAAGGATCACTTCGGCCAACTCGGTGGACGATAAGGATATTCTTTCCACGGGGATGCTATCGAACTCTTTGATTCCCTCACTGGTGGTTAGACAGGCCAGTGCGTCGACGTGATCGTTCTGAGATTGGAGAATTTGTTTGACTTGGGTAGTGTTGAACCTTTCAAGTTCTTTCCTTGCAACTCGTAGGTAGTTGTCCATTCTTTCTTCTTTCGCCATATATATACCGTTGACCTGATTCATGACTAGTTGGGAGTCGCTGTGTATGATTAGGTAGGAGATTTCCAACCCTGAGGCCATCCTTGCTCAGGCAATGAGAGCTTCGTACTTAGCCTCATTGTTTGAGGCTTTAAAGTCAAATGACAAGGCTTCGCAGAATATGTGATGTTCAGGGCTGATTAATACGATGCCTGCCCCAGATTGTTCTCCGGTGGATGAACCGTCGATGTAAAGTTTCCATGGGATTTTTTCTGTAGTTCCTCAATTGGAATAGACAAAGTCGGCAAGTGCTTGGCCCTTGATGGAGGAACGAGGCGTGTATTTGATGTTGAATTGTCCAAGCTTGACTGCCCATTTTACCATCCGACCTGAAGTGTCGAGTCTTTGCAGTGTTTACCTCAATGGAGAGTTGGTGAGGACTTCAATGGGGTGTTCCAAGAAATATAGCCTCAATTTTCACGCTGCTATTAGCAGGGTGAATGCCAGTTTCTCTACAAGCGAATATCTGAGCTCGGCTTCGTGAAGCGCTTTGCTTACATAATAGACTGGGTGTTGAATGCTATTTTCTTCTCGGGTTACAATGGCACTAATGGCATGCTCTTAAACAGATAAATAAAGCTTCAGGACCTCGCCAGCCTTAGGTTTTGAAAGCAACGAAGGCTGAGCTAGTTGTCTATTTAGCTTGTTAAAGGCGTCATGACATTCTTTGGTCCATTCGAGCACATTTTCTTGGATTCAACTTCATTCCATACTTCCTCAGTATATCAAACATCTCGACCAAGTGCTGACAGTGGTCCTTGGCCTTGATGCTTTTGACCAGCATATCATCAGCATACATTTCCTTTGTTTTTCCGATTTGTTGGGAAAACATGAAATTCACAAGTCATTGGTAGGTGGTGCCAGCGTTTTTGAAACTAAATGGCATTACTTTGTAGCAATAAAGACCTCTGTCATTTACAAACGAGGTATGTTCTTGATCTGGACCGTATATCGGTATCTGGTTAAATCTGAAATACGCATCCATAAAGTTGAGTAGTTCGTGTCCGACAGTGGCGTCCACCATTTGATCTATTCTTGGCAAAGAAAAACTATCTTTGGGGCATGCTTTGTTGAGATCGGTAAAGTCTATGCATACCCTCCAATCTCCGTCGTGTTTTTCACAAGGACCAGATTTGCGACCCAATTTGGGTATTTTGCTTCACGAAGAAAACCATTGTGCAACTATTTTTGCACCTCCTTGTTAAGTGCTTTATATCTTTCAGGGTTCAGAGATCGTCATTTTTGCTGCTTTGGCCGAATTGAAGGATCCACCTGTACTTTGTAGCATGCAATATTGGGATCTATTCCTCTCATGTCACCATGATTCCAGGCGAAGACATCAAGGTTTTGTCTAAAGAAGGCCACAATCTCGTTTGGGTGGAGGGCTGCAGCTTGCGCTAGACTTTGAGCTCCTTTGTTGGGTCCTTAGTACAGACTTAAACTCCTTCTAGTTTTTCGACGGGTTTTCCACCTTCGATCCTGGTCCGCGGGTCTAGTGGAATGAGTTCGGATTCCCATAGGTTCGCTAAATGCATTCTCGGGGGTTGAGTTGATGGCTAGTACAGGCTTTCCATTGACATCTTTTGACGAGCTCCCTATTTCCTTTGACTTCACCCACACCTTGGGGTGTGGGGAATTTGATAGAATAGTGATGTAGGGAAACTACTGCTCTCAGGCTAAAGAGTAGGGGTTGTCCCATTACAGCATCATAAGGGGAGGGAGTGTCGAATACCACGAACTCAGAGTTCGTCTTCACCTGCCGAGGTGCTGATCCTGACTCAGCTTTGAGTTTGATCAATCCTTTGGCAGAAGTCAAGGCTCCGCTTAATCCTAGGATTTTATTTGGGTATGGTCGAAGGAAGTTAGCAGGGATGCCCATTCGTTTAAGGGTATTACTAAATAGAATGTTCAGAGCGCTTCCTTTATCCACCAAGACTTTGGGAATGGTTACCTCGACCACAAGCAACGAGATTACCAGAACTCCGAGGTATGGATGTGGGTCTGCCTCCTTCTCGTCAAAGGACAGTTACTCATCTGTGGCTTTTTTGAGGTTCTTCTCAGTTATGCCGATCTCCGAGAGATCTGCAACGATTGGTCTCTTCAATCTGGCTTCCTCGACCTGCATGTTCGTCCTACCCCTTAGCATGTTGACTTATGGCCTTGGCAGGTCGACATTGCAGGCCCTTGCAGTAGCTTGATCTCTTCGAATAATTCTTGTCCCGTAAGGAGTGGGAAATTCATGCAATAATAATAAATTGATGTGACAGCTTTTAGCTCGTGCAAAATGGGTCGTCCCAATATTGCATTATAATTGGATGGCAAATCGACTACCACAAAATCTGCTAGGATCCTTCTTCAGCGAGGAGTTTTACCCAGCTCCACAATAAGGATGATATGACCTCAGGCTTCGATAGGATCCCCAGGGAATCCTGTAGTTTCCTTGGGTACGATTGGAGGTAGCGTTTTGATATTTTCAACTACCTCAAAGTTCGTGAGTGCAGTATGTTGACCGAACTTCCATTGTCTACCAAAGTGCGGTGGACTTTTATTTTGGCAACCGTCATTGTAACCACTAGGGCGTCACTCTGGTCTTGAAGGATTCCTTCAGAATCTTCTTCCGTGAATCAGAACCATTTAGGGTCTATACCGATCTCTGAGGGGTTAGATTCCAATAGTTCGGCATGGTTCTTGTACTTCGGGCTTGTCTTCGTCTCGCTCTTCTGGATCCCTCAATATACTGATTTCCTCCTACCATCAATTTAATTTCGGCATGTGGGGGTGGATTACGGTTAGGGACTGCCTGCTGAGCTTATGTGGGAGGCCCCTGTAGCAGCGGCTACTACGTCGTAGGTCGATCTACTTCTTTTGACTTGGTAACAAACTCCTGTAACCGACCTCTTTGAATTAAGGATTCAACTTCCTCTTTTAAGTCTCAACAGTTATCAGTGTCATGGCCCACCATCCTGTGATATCGATAGTATCATCCTTGATGTTGTCCTGCTTGTCCGTCCTTTAGGATCACAGGTCTGCGAAATGCCTTTTTTGCATTGGCTTGCGTGAATACCTTTACCAAGGAGGCTTTGAGTGGGTGGTACTCCCGGAATTTGTATGGCTGAGCCCTAGGACATTCTCTTTCTCTCCTATCCTTCTTTCTTTCGAGTTGGGGACTGTGACTTGATTTTTTCTCCTTCACCGTATTGCTGAGATCAGTTTCGCATCTGGCTTCCTCTTGGTCAGAGGTTGCTTCTTCAGCACCTATGTCTTTCTCAGCTCAGTTCAGGAACTCGTGATAAATCATTGGACCGTCCTCGTGTACTGACCACCAGAATCTCATTTTGGGCCTTAGTCCTGCTAATATGGTCATGAGTGTCACATCATCAGATATTTTTTCCACTTCCTTGGATTGCTTGTTGAACCTGCTCAGATAGCTTTTGAGAGATTCACTTCTTCCTTGCTTGATGCTCACTAGTCGTTCTTTGGGTATGGTTCTGGCTTTGGAGCCCATAAACTGGGCCAAGAATGTCGTGACCAGATCATTTCAATTCTTTATCGACCTCTCGTGCAGTCTCCTAAACCATCTCTGAGCTCTGAGTCCCAGAGTCAGGGGGAATGCCCGACACATGATTACGTTGCTTGTCCCCTGTAGTTCCATCCACGAGGTGTATTTGTCAAGGTGGCTGAGGGGATCACCATCCATTTCGTATGCGGCCATCTGGGAAATTTTCAAATTTTCAGGTAATGGTTCCATAAGGATATCCTTAGTGAAGGAGAATGTCGTTGGGTTTGGTAATCTTCAGTGCCACCTTTATTTTTAGCCTCCAGGTCGGTGATGCATTTTTTAAGTGCGCTTAGTTCGGGTTCTGTTTGTTCCAAATGACGTTTTCGGTCGATTTGTCCTTGCATAGGAGTCAGCGAGTGTTGTGTCCCCAATCTATCGAACACACTTGCAGTCCTCCTTGCCCCAGGTTCCTTACTTCTAACCTCATCAGTTTGGCTTCTCCTCTTGAAAAGTGGAGAGTCCTCCTAGTGGGGGGACGCCTTGCCTTTGTCCTTACAGAAGATTCCACCTCGATATCTGGTGGGGACGAGTGGGCTTGACTCCTTTCCAATCGTCCCAATGTGTTCGTCAATTTTTCCAGGGCTTCCCTCATGGCGATCGTTTGAGGGTCCTGCCGTTGTGGAGAACTTGGTGGTGTATTCGTTTCATGAGGATAGGTGTGAGATGGATTTCTGGAACTTGAGTTATGACTCATGGCTCTCGGATTTTGTGGAGAGAATGAGATTATTTTTCATAATTAGGGCCCTCCTAGCGCCAAACTGTTAACGTCAAAATTAGCAAGGCTAATCTTAAGCCAACTTTAAGAAAAAGGTGATTTATTGTTGAAAAAAGACCACGAAATATATTTAGAAAATGTAATTGTGCTATGAGTTATATGAATACACTTGCCTTTCACAAGAGTCCTATTCAACTATTTATACATAATTTCAGTCGAAATCACATCAAATCAGCAATAGTACCGAGTTCGGAAATCGGGTCGCCGAATTCTCTTGTGATTGGTCGACGAGGCCCGTGGCTATGTGTCAATATTTTCTCCAGATAATGATGACCTGCAAGGGGCTTGAGGATTAGGACTTAGGATTGGTAGTTTCAGGCGGTGATGATGTCACCTGTGGCAATTGCATTTGATTGATAGAGTGATGTGACAGGGGGTAATCATGATATTTTTATGAGATAACGGCAGGATTGTCCGAGTAGAAACCGAACTCCCATTTGCCTGAGATGGGGTTAGCGAACTATTTTAACTTAGATCAGAGTTCGGTTGTCAACAGGCTTAATTGTAATTACAATAAAGTTTTGTACTTAGTTTGTAATTGTAATTAAAGTTATAGGACTACACATGCAATTATATGTAAACTAATTAGAATTGAACTTAAATTAGAACTCCTACTTGAGTTTTAATTTGAACTCTTGTTTGAATGTGGAATTATAATTGTACTAGAATCCTATAATCTTTTTTCTATAACTAGAGACTAGATTGATAGAAAAAAAATACAACATTCATAAATTCATAAGATTCAAATTTGTATAGAGAAAATATATTATTTTCTTGTTGTCTAAGATTCAAGAATTAGTTTCTAGATTAATTGAAAGAAGGTGCCCACACGCTGGTGTAGTCTTTTCGTTGGAGAATACTATAGAAGGTTTGAAGCACCAAGATTCTTGCAATTAAAGGAGACAGAAGTTCACGGATCAGAATCAATTCAAGATTGATTATTGAACTTAAGTATAAGATTCAAATCCTTTAATTTTGTTATAACATATACGTGAACATCTAGACGATCTTGCTTATTGAATTAAAGAAATTTTTAATTTCTAATTAACTCCGCTTCCGCATTCCAACAATTGGTATCAGAGCAATCTAGATCGTTCACGTGCTTGTTATTTTTGAATCTTGATTGCATGTTCTAGTCTAGCGATGTCTAGGAAATTTTTATATGTTGATTGAATGATTGGATTATTTTAAACTGTGAACCAATTATTTGTGGCTGGTCTTTGTCCTAATTTGTTATTTTGAGTCTGTAACAAGATAGGTGGATTACGACTCCATCATCTTGATTTAATTTTCTGTACAATTAGATTCAAAATTTGTAAGCCTATGGGACATAGGAATTTATGTAATTCTTGAATCTTGAAAGTTGATTGGAAATTGAAGAAGAAGACTTGAAGACGTATATATATATATATATAAAAAAACCAAAAACGGCATAAAAGAATCCCTCTTTTTTGAAGAAAAAGAAGAAATAATACATAATATCGTAACACAGAAAAAAAAACAACAATAACAACTAACTAACCTAAGAAAGCTCGTTAAGATACTTCACATCCCAACTATTTAATTTACTTGCAGATTTCTTGTCCTTACGTTTGAGAGAGCGAAATAGTGTCTTAGTTTTGTTGGAAGAAGATTTACGAGAAAGTAATAATACAAAACACTTTTCACATTTATATTATTTCATTTCTGGAAGGTACAACATTCAACAACGTCAGAAGATATTTTTGAAACTAAGCTATAGTAACCGACATTAGATGGTTGAATAAAGTCAACAAAGGCAGCAACAATTAATGCAGTTATATATATATATATATATATATATTTATATTTATTTATTTATTTATTTAAATACAAATCTTTGAATTATTTGCCCTCCGTATGTTCCAAAAAAATTCCCATCTCGTCACTCCTGAACTAAGCTAACACTATGGACCTTAACGCTCCACAACTCTCATCTCTTACGAGATAGTGTTAAGTTAGTCTTATCCCCAATGAATATATTGATTTTGGTAGAGAAAGTTGGTAGAATTTTATGAGGAAAAGAATACACACCCAAATATGGGAAAACTTCTTTGTATAAATGTAAGAAAAAATTATTTACAACATCTCAAATATTTTCTCTCTATAAGATATCCCCCTATGTCACTTTAACTCCCAGTCTATTCATTGGAATTTTCTCTCAGCTCCCCACCATTCCCTCCATGCATCTCTTCATGGGATTTTACAAATGATTCAACACATCTATTTAAAGGCAAACTCTTGTTGGACAAGTTAGCATTAATGGCTAGAATTTATTTGATTTAAGAGCCTTCATTGTCTGTGTAACGCCCCGAGATCTTTTTCATCCTCATTATTTTATTCCTTTATAAAAATAGGCTCGAGGTGTTACTAGATTTTCTTTATCTAATTTAAACGAAAATATCACTTTCATTAAGTGTTGAAAATGCATAAAAATAGTTATTAAACAATGTGCACAAAATTCAATATGAAGATGTTCTTTAAATAAAAGTTTGACAATTATATTTTTTAAAGCATTTACTTGTCGACCCCATAAGTATCACTCAGTCAATCTTCTACGCGTCCATACAACCCACTCTCAGCTGAAATTTTAATAAGAGTGACTATTTTGAAAACACTCAGTAAGAATACGTATACATTCTTATTCATATGATATAAATATAAAACTAACATAACATACCAACATTTCTTAGATTTAGAGCTCAATGAATTTTTTAAGAATCCTCATATCCTGTAGAATTTAACATTTTTTATCAAACGGTCAATCCTATAGGATTTAATATCTTTGACATAATGGTCCATCCCAAAGAATTTAACATCGAGTTCGACCCGAAGGTCTCATAGCATTTTATGCCAAAAATTATACAAATATCAAGGAATAAGAATTTATAATTTTGCACGATATATTCTTACCTCAATTTGATACTGAATAAATTTGAAAATGGCTTGTGATTAGGATAATATCTCTTTTTAATATATGTTTTCATGTGTGGAGGTGTATATGTATAGGGTGAAAAAACACTTCTCACACCTTTTATGTATACAATATTCACTTACTATTAACTAGGAATACAAAACATCACATGTTAGGGGAATTCAGTAGGTTAATTAACATATTCTTTATTTCAAATCAATCATGGTGAGTGTAAAAAATAGTATTTATTGATGGGACATTTGGGTAAAAGTTGAAGGTTAATTTAATATATTAATTACAAAAAAATTGATTGACTTTATTTTTTCAATTCTCAAGAAACGTCCCACTCTTCATTTCTCACACACACACACACACACATATGTTTTTTTATTAATAAAATATACGTTTAGAATAATTTTCTTTCTATCAAGATAACTCGAATATGGCTAGTTCAAAAATTATTTCTTCGAGTCAGTCTATGTTATTCAACACGAGCTACAAAATGAGTATAATATTGATATATTTTATCAACTTCTAAAATGCGTAAATATTTTTCACAAATATGATTTATGATAAATTCTAAGTACACATGAGCAAAATAAATTATCAACCTTTGGACTCTTAGTGTGACGATAAATCTAAATATAAATTATTTTATTTGCTAAGTTACCCATATTAAGTTTAGGCCCATATAAAAATAGTAAAAAAGTTTGGAGTGTTACCATCTGCAAGTTGACATCCACCTCAGACCACAAGATGGCTCACGATTGTGGTTTTCATCTCAGAAGTACCTTACTTCCATCCTTGCATCCCTTGTCAATGTTTTCGCTGTCTGCATCATGCCTGCATAGCTCGATTGCATTTACAGCTTGTATTTTGCCTGTAGAGTGTGCTTGTGTTCTTCTTAAACAATATGCCTGCATTCTTGCTTGCATCTCGTTGTCGCAATATTTGTGTTGGTCCTACCTGCATATCTTGCCAAAGTGCCTCACTCCCTTGAGATCCATGATATATAGCTCAACCATTCCCTCTTTCTCCATTGTCCAATGTGCATTCTTCTTCCCATAAATCTATTCTTCTTTGGTTGACAAAGAATGAGTCTATCCTCAAGCACGGGACCTATGGGTATATATCCTAACGATTCTAGGAGCGACAGTCTCTTGTGTACTTGACACATTATATTCGCACATTAAAAAAATTATCATGTTGCAACAAGTCGACAGAATTATTTTGATGTCCAATTATTAGAAACATTAACGTCATCTACTCGAATTTAATCTTGGACCATCACTTGTCACGATCATTTATTTTGTCAGCAATCATCTCTTATCTCTTGTCTAATCCTATTGTATAAAATTATTTCTTCTCAAACTCACTTTCAAATATATATTTTATGAGACTTAAAACTATTATTGAAAATTTCAACTACACATTTCATTAATTAAAAATTTAAATTTTGACTAAATACTTAATAGCTAATACATGTTTTTATTATTGCAACTTTTTTTTTTTTTACATAGTTTAAATTCGTTACAAACAATCTTGTTCGACATTAATTTTTAGAATTGATTTTTGATCGTTGAAGAGAGAAAGTGGTCCGATATGTGAGAGAATCAGTAAAAAATAACGATTGTAATAGTAAAATAATGATAAAAAAATTAATGTTTTAAGAGAAAAAGTTAATATCAAATATGCACTTAATGTTGGGATCCCATTTTTATTATTTTTGCAATATAGAAAATTAAATATATTATTTGTTTTGGTCTGTTAATTGCAAGCAATAAATTATAAACATTTCAGCTTCACCACTCCCCGATAGCCACATGGAGCTACTCTATCTCTTCCGTTCCATCCTCTCCACAACTTTTACCTCCCTTGTTCTGTCACTCCTCCTCCCCTTCCGCCACCTCTTTCGCCGCGTCTCCACCGCAAGCTCAGCCGAGGACGTTGGAAACTCAATCTTCCTCTACCAAGGCACCGTCTGGCACGAGCGTCGCCTCCCCGTCCACCATTCCTTCCGTTACAACGTCCGATACGCCTTCATTGATCTCGACCGTGCGCGGAGACACGTTCCGTCTGACCACCTCTCCGGAGAAGAAGCTCGGCGTGCTGCTGAAACTAATGGCACCGTGTAATTTTTCTCCCAAATTTGCATATATATAAAAGTTTGATTTAGTGTATACGGTATACCTAATGTTGGTTTATTCAAGTTATTACACTTTTTAATAATGTATATTGACTTTGTAAATTTGGATTGCGATTGATATTAAATTTGGATTTTCATTGATGTCAATACCATTTCACAAAGTTATCAACATGGTAGAACTTCAAATTCCAATAAGCCTGCCTTTTATATAGTGTTTCTCATGTCCTTTACTAATTATTAATTAGGTGCTAATATCTTTGAAATGAAAAATGCCAAGATAGGATTAAGCCTTGATATCATTGCATTGGCTCCAAAATATTGTATTCGTGAAGCAAAGACGTGTTTTTGGTTGTTTCTTATTCAAGTGTCTAAATTTTGCAAGAGATTCAATTTGCAACTGACGATTTAAATCTATTCAACAGTTTTCTTTTGACAATACCTCCTAGTGTGGGATATGAACAAAATCCATTGAGTGTCTACTATTGCTACGATGTTGAAGGCTCTACACAGACTTTGAAGAAATGTATTGCTGAGGTGAGTTGGCAGGATTTTTAACTTTGATGCAGTTTGCCTAATTACTTGGAATTGGAGGCAAAAGGTCATGTTTTTATATCAATAACTGCACTAACCGAGCTTCATGAGAAAGCTTCACTGGAAAAACCAAAACGCAATTATGTCATAATTCAATCATAACAGTAAAATGTGATACGCAGTTACAACTTTTTGGTTGTTTCCGATATGAAGTTGGAACATAAACTGCTTGCTGAAGTACACATGACAAGAAAATTTGTCTTGTTTTTTCAAAATTTCGAATGTATTTTTATCTTCAGGTGGATTTTGGCTACACTAACCTATGCTAAAGTATGTATCTTTAAATTTGATGCAATTGTGACTTTACCTATCCATTGAGGGGTATTATGTGCACTGATATCTGGGCGAGAGAAACAGATGTGTAGGATGCTGGGATTCCATGGATGTTGGACCTATGTTAATTTTTCTCTTTCAATGGTTAAGTGCTGAAAAGGATAGTCAGTCAATGAAAATTCATATTGGGACATCCCTAAATAAGAGTGCTCGAGTGTAATTTCCTTTTCCTTCTCAGGTTTTTGCTGCAGCATTAAAAATAATGAAAAGATACTTTTATTCTTTCTTTATGATGCCAATGTTCTTCAAGCTTTAAGGATTGTCGTTGGCCAATTCTTTTTACCTTCTCTGTTTCTGCTCTCAGCTATTCCTAACATCAATATGATTGCTTCAGGTTACAAACACACCATGGGGTGAAAGAGTGTTGTTTTCATTCAATCCGACCTCTGATTTAGTGGCAAAACCTCTTCATGTTAGTCCTTTCATGGTAAGAATTCATCAATTTTTTCTAATATTATGGATGACTGGGTGGTTCATATTTGTTAATCCCTTTCTTATTTCCATTCCTTACTTTTTAACTAGCTTTGTTGCTTTGTACCAGTTACTTGTGAATTCATTTCTCATATGTTAATGATAATCAATCATAGGATATGCTTGGGAATTGGCATATGCAAACCAATGATCCTGGGGATAATCTTCGAGTAGTAATTTCAGTACAGCACCCCGAGCTTGGTAACTATTTCACAGCTTCATTAACAGCCAAGAGGGTCACCTCCTTGAAAGCAGGGGATCATGCACAATTCTTCTGGTTGATGCCCCATAAAGTTGCATTATGGATATATTGGAATGTAAGTATTCTTTAATGCTGAGAAACTAATTACCTTTCTATTGGCTTTAAGATCACTCTTATCTCCCTATTTGTTGGACCGTGTAATAGGTTTGGTGTGCTTTTTGTGATGGTATTGTCACTACGGATTTGGAATGATGTTTCTGGCAATAGGCTTGGTACCTGTGTTTGTTGTTCTGGAACTTAGTTTTCTATATTGCTCTTTTCTATATTTCTGCTAGCAAGTGGCATTAATTGTTTCCCTAGCAAATGATCCGCCAAAATTAACCAACTGTATGCCTATTAAAGATGTTCGATTCCTTATTTATTTTCTCAGAAGATGTGTAGGAATGTTCAGAGCATTTAGCATTTAAGTGGATGTTTATTTCTTTGTCATTATGTGTTATCCTAGGCTCTCAAACTTTGGTGGAAAAATGTTTTGTTCATTCAACATCCAAGATATCAAACTCCAATGTATAGAGAAGAAACTTTACTGCGTGATAAAAATCTCCGATGTTGTCGATCATTTGGGTGCAATGAGCTAAACAATCCACATGTTGAAGCAAGGAAATATGATGCAGTAGCTGAAACTAGGGACAATCATCACTTCACATGGAGAGATGCTAAGTGGCCCTGGTGCTGACTATGAACCTGTAAGTTTGTATCAGCTAAGCTCTCAATAAAATATCCATATAAGAAAATTGAGATAGGATTTTTTGAGCTCTGATGCACAGGAAAGTTTAGGATGTAAACGCTTCATTATTCTTGTTCCAAGTCTTCTGCCACCCCTTTTGTATTTGTTGAGACCAACTCGTACTCAAAACTCATGAGATCCCCATCTCTCCCCCCCCCCCCCCCCCCCCTCCCTCTCTCTCTCTCTGGGTGAGCATGCACACAGTCTTGTTAAATTTCATGTGTAAATTTCTGTAATATGTTGTTTCAATTTTGAGAAAGTCAGTTTATTTATAACGGAGCACATGCTATTCTGGAATGATTATCTAAATTGTTACAACGATACGGTAAGTCTAGGTTGACACAATTTTAGCATTGAGAAACAAAATAAAACGATCTTAAGAAATTAAATGTGCAAAAATTAAAGATTAAACACAAGAAAAGTGTTTCGGCTTAAGTCCCGGAGGTTGGATGACCACTTCTGATGCCTACATTCCTGTTGAGCATCCATTAAATTGGGTTATGCTCGGTTGCATTAAATAGTCCAAATTAGCAGCAAAGTTACAAGAGTTTCAACCAATACACAGAGATGACATAAGAATACTTATCTCTGAAACAGCAATTGATTTGTGAAGAATCACTAAGAATCTTCCCAAAACTCTCGTGAAATAAAAGCTCAGAAGACCCTCTTATTTTACAAATATCCACCCAGAATATCATAAACGGAGGCTAAACATTACAGATTGAAGCTCTTAAATCAGATATTTGAGAAACAAGAACCAAGAAATGAATAGCACTAGAGATTCTCTCTCTCTTTTTCTCTCTCTAAAAGCAACAGTCAAGAGATGAAATGAAAAGATCCATGTGCCAAATGAAATGGCATCCAAGAGATAAAGCTCAAGAATCATCCAGAAGCAGCAGCCAACGGCTAGGATTAAAGCCACGTGTGATAATCTAGTAAAACCGTCTTTACAAATAAAGTCGCATTTCATAAAAATGTGTTTTCAACTCAAATTCCAGAAGCACAAGTACAGGGTTCGAATCCAACAATTTTCACCTTACTGCCAAAATTTGGAACTATATGTGCTGTCAGTAGCTAAATCACAAGTTCATTTTTTATTTGCTCCAATTACCTGTTCATGCTTTACATGGAACCAATAGATAAAAGTTTCAAATCGTTGACAAACTTCTTCAAATGTATCACTTTTGTGCCCATATCAGATAGATTAAACTGCGTATTGCCAATTATAAGAGTTCCTTTTGAAATCACATATCTTGTAAAATGATATTTAACATCAATATGCTTTAACACTTTATTTATCAGAAAAGTATGGCATGATCATTAACAAATCCAAGTTCAGATAATAAACCACTTAACCAAATAACCTCTTTTATTGCACCAGTAGTAGCAATATACCCATCTTTTGTTGAAGATGCAACAACCTTTTGGATTTGTGATTTTCAACTTACAACAGTTCCACATAAGGCATAAAATTAGGATGAAGTTGATCTCCTATTATCCTTATCCTCAACAAAATCTGAATTTGAATATCCCATTAAAGTAACATAATATTTTCCAATTTAAATATTAAACCTAAGTTAAGATATCTTAATGACCATTTTAAGGCATTCTTTTCTTTATTTCTCCAAATTTGCATGCCTAGTACTTTTTAGTAGAACAAATGTCCTTCATATCAAGCTCAAATTTTAATTTTAGTTTAATATTGTCAATCTCAAATTTATTACAACTAGCAAGCAGCGTTTCATTCATATTAAGGACTAAATATAGAGAACTTTTACCTCCTTCACTTTTACAGTATAAACAAGTATCATATTGGTTTCTTTTACAACTAAGATGTAGGACAAAAGTGTTAAATCTTTTGCACCATTGCCTAAGAGTTTGTTTAGGATTTCTTTAACAGGCAAACAATATTTTTTAGGATCTCCTTTTATAAAACCAACAGGATGTTTCATGTAAATAATTTCATCTAATTTACCATACAAAAAATAAAAATAAAAATAAAAAATTGACATCCAATTGATCAAGTTCCTATTTAAATTGAGTGACAAGAGCAAGTAGACATCTAATGGTAGTGTATTTGACAATAGGAGAAAAATTTCAGTGTAATCAACACCTTCTTTGAGTAAAATATTTTGCAACCAATCTTACCTAATATCCAACATTTTTACTTTCTCCTTCTTCTTTTACTTTATAGATTCACTTGCAGTCAATCAGTTTCTGCCTTCTAGGCCTACTTACTAACTCCCAGATTTTGTTTTTAAGAAGTGAAAACATTTCATCTTCCATAATAGCTATTCATTTTTACTATCTTTACACTTGATAACATCTTCATAGGAATTAGGCTCATTTTTAAACTGTTCTTGATAAGTAAATAAGGAAACAAAATCATCACAGTCAAATTTGTTAGAGGGTCTGATTTGTCTTCTCTCCCTATCTCTTGTAAGTTGATACTCATCAAGGGAAAGAGCTGCAGAATCAGATTGGTTAGTCCGATCAATTCCTTGATTATTTTCAATTTAAGATAAAGTGTTATTTTCATCAATACCACTTTCCTCCACAGCAGGCATAGGAGTATTTTGCTCATTATGAGAAGACTTTACATCAATTTAAACATCTTGTTCTATTAAAGCATTTTATTTTCCTTCTAAACATAGCATTAAAGTTTCATTAAAAATGACATCTTTTCTAACGATGATCTTATAACACTTTTCACGATTCACCCATAATTTGTAACCTTTAACATTTGCATCATAACTTAAGAAAATACATTTAAGTGATTTAGGTTCTAATTTACCATTATTTTGATTAGCATATGCAGCACAACCAAATACTTCTAAAATTATTATACCACGCAGATTCAGGAACAACAAAATTTAGAACACTAGTGGGACTTTTATTAACAAGATATGCAGCAGTTTTGACAACTTCACCTTAAAATCGTTTAGGCAAACCAGAACTTAAAAGCGTGCATCTAACTTTGTTTAATAAAGTTATTCATTCTTTTAGCTATTCCATTTTGTTAAGGTGTATATGTAACAGTTCCGTTTCTCAAAATACTATGTTCTTAATAGAAATTATTGAATTCATAATTGCAAAATTCCAAATCATTATCATTCCTTAAGATTTTTATTTTGTGACTAGTTTGATTTTCAACTTGAGTTTTTCAATCCTTAAAAACAGAGAAGGATTCATCTTTAGTTTTTAATAAGAAAACCCAATATTTATTTATTTATTATTATTATTACTATTATTATTATTATTTTTTTTTTTTTTGAAAAATTATCATTGCTCAACAAGTAATAATTGAAACCGGATAGGTGCACGTAGTGGCAAGACCTCACAAATCAGCATGTAAATATTCAAGTGTTTGTTTGGATTTATGAATTCCATTTGAAAAAGGTAATTTGACTTGTTTTCATATAACAGATTGTTCACAAGACCCAAAATCATGAAGATTTATTCTTCCAAAAACTTTCTTTTTTTTTTTTTTTTTTTTAAAAATGCAAACTGTTTTTACCAATATGGCCAAGTGTTTCATGCTACAGTTTTGCAAGTGTAAAATTCTCAGATAAAGAAGAAGTTGATAGACCAGATAAGTGTTTAGCTTTCAAAAAATAGAAGCCATGTCTCTTTGTGGTGTTCATTTATTAAATCATTACCCCCTAAGAATTTTAATGATTCCTTGACCCAAATTTATGTTAAACTCCATGTCATCTAACATACCTAAGGATGCTAGATTCCTCTTCAAATCAGGAACATACATTGTTCCTTTCAGGATTAGGACATTACCATTATCTAACAACAGATTTATAGTCCTTATTCCACTAACCTTATAAATATTATTATTTTCCATTATGACTTGCCCATCAACCTTTTTTCAAAATCAAGAAAACAATTTTTATTTGGGTAGATGTGGAAAGAACAGTCTAAGTAAAGTATCCATTCATCACTATGTTTCTTCTCCACGTTAACAAAGACTAAACCATTTTCAGTCTTAGCTTTATTATAAGCTAAGGAGCACTCCAATCATCAAACCTCTTTTCATTGAATCATTTTTCTTCTTATGGCAATCTTTAGTAAAATGTCCCAATTTTCCACCGTGATAACATTTCTTGCCTTTAACATTATTTTTGGACTCATTCTTATTACCCCCATTTGTTTTTCTTTTCATTAAAAGACTTGGAGTGATAATTAGATTTACTAAAAATGTTTCCTTTTACTATCAAGTTATCTCCTTGTTGACTATTATTGGACTCAACTTTCATCTCTAGCGCTTTATTTCAAAGGGCATTGATTATTATATCAGTACTAAGTTCTTCCCTGCCATATTCTATAGTAACCTTGATGTCTTTATGTGTGTCACTAATAGAGTTTAATAGGACTACAACCATCTGATCTTTTGAAAAAAATTTAATCACGGTTGGCTAAGTTTTGTAAGTTTATTCAAGTTTTCATCCAAATCAACCAAGAGATTAAAAGAAAAGAGTTCTTTCAAACTTACAATAGAAAATATTTATTTAGAGTGGTTTTAGTCATATATTTGGACTAAAGTTTAGTCCAGAATTTAGAAGTAGTTTTAGTTTCACCCACTGCTTTGATTACATGTTCACACAAATATGAGAAAATAGTACTCCATGCAACTTCTTCAAGTTCAAATTTTCTTGTAGGAATCATGTCAACAGGCCAACTATCTTCTAATGCTTTTACACATCTCATTTGCATTAAACTAGCCTTTATTTTCTGAAACCACATATTAAAATCAATTTTACCCATCAAAATGACTAACTTAAAATTTAGCAATGGCCATTATTTAGACAGAAATATGACATACAACTTGAATATAATACCAACAAAGAATAGCAATTATACAATTTAATGTCAATCAAATTACAGTAGTACACAAAGTAATACAAGATTTCAAAAATTTAGTAAATTTCAAGCACATACAGAGGACATTAGGCCAAAACCAAAAAGAAAACACAATAATGGAGACAGTTTTATGTTTCAATGATTCCTCCTACAAGACCCTCCCTGTACATACCTGTACTTGATTTATTTCAAATTCTCAAGGCCTCGTAGGAGCATTTGGACAAACTCTAGTATCAAGGAAGTTTTAGTGTTATGAAAATCAAGGGAAAAATTAAGAAACCCTAATTTCGAAAATAAAACTTTACAAGAAATTGAAGATCTCGTCCAACAAGTTTATATAAACTCTATTTCTTTCAATTTTTCTAAAAAGCAGTTCCAAAAATTTCATTTTGTAGCAGATCAATTTATTTATTTATTTATTATTATTTTTTAAGATCCAAGTGTCTTGCTCCTTAGTAATGACTCTGATACCACTGTAAGGCGAGGTTCACATTATTAGCATTAAGAAACAAAATAAAACGATCTTACAGAAAGTAAATGTGCAGAAATTAAAGATTGAAGATAAAAGAATTACTTCGGTCTAAGACCCGCAGATTCTGGACCACTTCTAACGTGTACATCCCCGGTTGAGCATCCAATAAATTGGATTGTGTTCGGTTGCACTAAATAGCCCAAAATAGCAACAGGCAAGAGATGAAATGACTAGACCTGCGTGCCAAATGAAATGGCATCCAAGAGATAAAGCCCAAGAATCATCCAGAAGCAGCAGCCAACGGCTAGGATTGAAGCCACATGTGACAATCCAGTAAAACCGTCTTTACTAATAAAGTCGCATTTCACAAAAATGCTTTTTCAACTCAAATTCTGGAAGAACAAGTACAAGGTTCGAATCCAACAAATACAAAAACACGCTTTTTGGTTAGATACACGCTCTTTGGTTAGATTGGAAGAAATTCCGATACATTACACTAAGAAGATTCGGTATTTAATGGTGGCCTTTATATCAAGAAGTTTATCACCATTGTTGCCAAAGTTCTCATGAAGAAATTTCGTGAAGAGAAATGGCCAAATTCTAGGAATATCTACAATTTCTCAAGTTACATTATTTTTGCGTACTTGATGAAACATTTTTTCTTTACAGAACTGGAAACAAAAATTGTTTGAGAAAACTGTCTGAGCTACAACGTAAGTTTGTGGAACAAAGCGCCTATTCAAATAAAGCTGGATATCCCATGATCAATTCCCATTGTACCCGACTTTCTTCAATTCTTCCATGCCCTCCATTGTTCAGATATGAAGCTTCTTTAATTTGTCAAGGATTTCTTAGGCTTACATATTGCTCTGACGTCGCCAAGGTTGTCAAGAATTTTTATTCTTATTTTCAAAGCTGAACAGATCAAAGTAGGCTGATGAAGAGAAAAATTCATAGAGTCGAATTCTACTAATGACTAGTTTCCCTGTTTTTATCCGGAATTCATCACATGTTTCATATGAAATTTCAGTTTGATCTCGTATTAAAACCGATACCTAATAGTTGGTATATTGGATGAGACCCACACGAATCAATATCACTTTCCATGATGACTTGCGTTCGATGCTTACACAAAATTGTCTTATATTCAATAAAGCATGATTAAGTTAGGTCTTTTTATTCATACTATAGAAGAATGAGACTTGGCTAGCAGGCCGCTGAATTTTTGTTAGCATTTTTTTTCTCTTTAATTCTTTTGATTGATTTTCTTAAAGCGCAAAAGAGAATAAGAACTTGAAATCTTAAAAATGCCCTTGCATAATTAGGTTTAAAACACCTTGCTCTCCAGACGGCGAAAACTTCAATAATTATCGTTTACTCCAATTGTAACACAGGACTAGAACCATTCAAATTACAACTCCTCGACATTCAAAATAATAAGAGTGAGAAACATAGCGAGTATGTGGATTTACTTGGATGTCGAGGTATCATGATTTAAATAGTTCTTGATTCATGCGATGATTTGAATGGTCAATTCTACCACGTATACAATTAAACGATCCCGTTGAAACTTTTTTCAAATGTATCAAACGGGTCGTATTGAACTGATTCGAAAAATTTGGTACATAATAGAAATGGAGAAGATAAGATGAAATCCAGATAAGAATCTAGGAAACTTTGACGTCCCATGGCAAAAAGATGGATTGGTTATCTCATATATTTTGTGGTCTATGCTCACGTTAATGACGTACAACCGGAAAAAAGACAGTGTGCCGCCGTATATCCTGAATCCACTGCAAAGGTTACACAATCTTAGTATTGTGTGCTAGAGCCTAGATATATGATCATTATTTTAGTTAGATAAGACATTATTTGTGAGTGAATTAAATTAGATTCTCACGACACACATGAAAATATTGTAATATATCATATTTTTAGGTAAGTGGCAGAAAATGCTTTAGCGTACGGAGATCCAATTAGACTAGTCGATGGATGGCTTTGACAATATTTTTAGTTGCTTTTATCATTTAGAGTGTGTTTGATTACATTTATTTTCTATGAAAAATATCAGTTTTCCACCTAAATTTCTATTTAAGGTGTTTGATTGCTATTTTTTCCATGGAAAATATTTTTCAACTTTTAAAAATATGCTTAATTTTTCTTTTTTTAAGGAAAACATTTTCCTTGGGTGGAGGTGGTTTTTATTTTCCATAAAAGAAAGAAAACATTTTCATTTCTAGGTAATATTTTCCATGTCAATCAAACGCACTCTTAAATTGTACTAGGAGATTTTGGTCGTTTGTCACATGGTAGGGTTTTTGTCAAAAGGTTGCTAAGTTTCATTCATAAAATTTGATTTTATTTTTTTTAAAAATAAATTTTATGAAAATTGAAAGACTTTGATTTTTCGATCTAAATTAGATTTATTAATAGGAGTTCTTGTTTCATTATTAGAGATTTTTTTCGGATAGAATTTTATTTGAAATTATATTTTATAAAATTAAAGAAAAGAAGGAAAAGAATACTAGATCTCAATGAATTTCCATGTAAATGCAATTCAAATTCAAGTAGTTCTTAACCAAGGGATTTCTATTTTCTAAAAGAGGAAAAAGGAAAAGACACTGCTTGTGCTGACCGCAATCACGCGTATGATACATCTGCAACTATCTTAAAAACCCGCGTCTCATTCGTGGGTTTTTTAATAACTGCGCAGAAATCTCATTTTACACGTGCCTTTTATTAAATTTTTTCATGCTCTTTCGTTTTTTCCTCCACAACCACACACGATCTCAACCTTTTGTGTCAGTTTCGTCTTTCAATAAGTATTTATATTGAAGAATTCGTTTTTTTCTGGCCCTCAAATCCCAATCAACCGCTTAAGATATATACACACATATCTATCCTCTTTTCCTCTCTCTCGCTTTCTTACTCTACTGATCATACTTGAAATTATGAAAAGGAATTGTGATTTGGAACTTGGGGTTTCATGCCCTTCTAATAGGCAGTGCCACCCTCTGTAACTCTCTCTCTCTCTCTCTCTCTCATAAGGGGTGTGTGTGTGTGTGTGTGTATTGTGTAATTTTGTTTATGGGGCTGTAGTGTTTCTTATTCTGAGTTTTCAAATTGAAGGTTAGATATGAAGAATAGTGGGAATAATCAACTGCTGACACTTTTCTGCAATAGAAAAGTTGCTGTTTTTGATGTTACAGAGCTTCAGGTTTAAATTTCTTTCAAATTGTTTATTGAGAATTCATGCAAATTGGATTGTGGATAAAACTTCTTATTGTTTGGAATAGCTTAAAAACTTGTTAAAATTTGATGTCAATGTCAACAATTAATTTTAACATCAGATGTATCAAAAGCTTTGTCAAACATGAAACAACCCCTTCTTATCATGCATATCTATCTATTTATCTAATGAAACAATTGATATTAATGCAGGCTAGAGCCATTATATTGCTTGCAAACAAAGAAATGGAAAGGACGAAACTAAGTTTGGATTCATTGTTATTACCCTTTTTACAATCGCCATTGAATAGTCTTTCCATGAAGAAATCACTGCAAAGATACCTCCAGAAGAGAAAGACACGGATCCAAGCTACATCCCCTTATCATCATCATCTTTAGTATTATATGTTACGGTGAAGAATGAAGACGAGTCTATGTGGTTTAATCAGATATAATTTATTTATTTAGTTTGTTGTATTTTATAATTAGCGCTTTATGTCATTATTTGGTATCTTGATGTTAAGATAATTAGTGTATCAGACACGTGGTTTAGTAAAATAAATACTCTGTAGAATCAATCTCAACAATATTTTGTACCAATAAGAGTATTAAATTTATCGATATTTGTATTAAGAGTTGAATACAATTCAAACACGCATGTAGCACTCAAAACATCCATTATTTGGAAAATACTTCCAATCCCTAGTTGATTTTAAAAAGCATTCTCGTAAAATTCTATAACCACTTTAGAATGTGCTATTAACACAATCACGAACCTCGAAATCCGTGTTATACATGAAAGTATTATTAGGAAAAAAAGAAAAAAAAATGATGAAGAGACCACACGGGCTGGACCCATTCATTCCGAAGGAAAAGTTGGTCCGAGTGGCCCAAGTAAATTTCAGAATTCCTGGCTTGGTAAATTTTTGATAAAGGTCTTTTTTCCAGTCATTTTCATTGGGATGTGTAATCTCACGCCATGCCAGCACTCACTACCACTCAAAATTCAAAGAAAAATCCAAATTTTCACACAAAAGACTGCACAACACCAAAAAGCTAACAAAACGTACAAATTTTACCTACATCGACTGTCAAATTAGAAACTTCGAGGAAAAACCTAAAATTATTCTGAATTTTCGCTTGATCAAGAATAATTGGACTCGTTTCATGATCAATTTGTACTGAATATTTGTGGGTTGATATAAATTTAGGGCGACGAGAAGGTATTTGTTGAGCAGAAATTTGAGGGGAAGAAATTTTAGGAGATTTACCGCCTGTTGGGAAAGGATTTTTTATTCAAAAAATTAATTTTTTGACTATTATTTCACTATTTTAACAGCAATTTTTGACTTCTTCTCTCACAGATCGACTCCACTTTTCTTCTAACGTTCAAAAAATCAATTCTCAAAATCTTTCTCAAACGGGACCTTAGCGTAGTCCCAGAAGGCAGCAGAGCCTCTTCATCTTCACACCAGCTTAGATATGCATAGGCTATCATCTTTACCTATGAAGCTTAGAAATGCAGCGAGGAGACAGGTGAAACACTACACAAATGTACATGCATCGATTTCTTCTAACATGAAAGATATTACACTATGCAACTTGAACTTGGGCCCTCATAAGTGCAAATCTTATGCCTGTATATTTGTCTATGTTGGGGATATTCCACCGATAATGTGCATACATTATATTCTCAAAATGTACCTATTACGTGCACGAAATCGAACATAGTTTATACTTACCAAATGAGATTTGAGAAGACGAAATGATAATTACCAAAGTCATTCACGTAACGACAGATTCAATCCTTTCCATTATTCAAATATAAGCCATTACATTCTTTAATTCAAACCTTATATGAAATTAAAAGAATGTTAGTCAATTTCTGAAATCAAATACTAAGTTAGAAAGAAATCAGAAAGAAGAGGAGATGTAAGTGATGCGATTGGCTGAAACAAGTGTTTGACACTTTGTCCGTGAGATAAATTTGCCTTGCATCGTTGCTAACATTTTTGACAGTCATCTCCCAAGATACAACAACTACATCAAGTCATGTGAGCACTCCAAATAGTTTAGACCAACGAACTCGAATGAAATTTTCTTTTTACTAAACCATGATCTTTATGCAAAGAAAACCACTTTTGATGAAATATTTTATACAACATAAAATGAAAAGAATGGTATGTAATGACAAATAAACGTCCAAGGAGCGCTATATATAGAAGGTGAAAGGGTGTGGCTAGAGAGACACACCCCACACCCAAAGCATTTTTCATGAAAGGTTGCAACCCAATCTATCGCTTGCCTACCACTAGATCGCCCGTCAAGCAACAAAATCAGAAACATTGTTGCTCGCCTGGCACTGGCCTGCCACTTGAGCGACGGCCGCATATGCTGAATTCCGATTTTTCCTTCAAACTGTGGACCATAGTTTCTCTTTCATCCAGAATTGGTTTTAAGATTCCAAATATACCATAACAGTTTACTCGACGAATAGAACAAGTTAGTCTATTTACTTTCATAATTTGACTATTGGATCAAATTCTAATATTTGGTCGAAATTGACACAAAGTCATTTTCCAAGGTTTATGCTTAACCAAAATTCAATTCTTAAAATAAAATTTCAACAATCCACCACATGAATGGAAATTCCAAATATGCAAATGACAATGCAAACACTAGTAGAGAGAGTAGAAAAAACACTACATCAGGTAAGGTAGCTTCCGGTTTTGAACATTCTTTAATGAAATACTATTGGACTTACCTGGCTAATTGGTGAAAGTGATGTCTTGAACCATTTAGCAGTTGATGTAAACCAAGACAACAATATTCACACAGATATCTTCCATAATCCGTTCATGGTTCTGCTGACTTGGTTCATGTTGGTCCTAAACCGTTCTTGGATTTCATAAATGTTTAGAGAACTTTAGTCTTGAACAACTCTCATTGAAGTAGCCCCACTTCACACTTACATAGGCGACCTCATATTAAGAGTATTCTGCCCCACTCAACTTGACTTAATCAAGATATAAGAAACATTAAAAGAGTATCTTAACCTCTGATCACTCTGTAGAAAGCGATTTAATATCATAGGAATGAATTAGCATATTATTTTCTAATTGCTTCACTGAATCTTCATAACTTAATTGTCCCTTTGAACCAAGATCTTGTGATCTCCAGTCAACAAGGTGGCGTAACCATTATAAAGACTCTTATGTAATAGACTTTAATCACATTCCTTTTAATATGAACTATACTTGATCTCTCGGTAAACATATATATAATGGATCCACGAGTTTCCGCCATTAGAGATTAACTGCTTGTGGCATTGTGTCTATGATGTATATATCTAGACTTAACATTACAAGTGACTCAATATCTCATTAAGTATAGCTAGCTACTTCAATTGATTCATTTAATCGATACAAATTGTTACGAACTAAGAAATCCTCTTATGAAACTACATGCTTCTCACTAGTTTTATCTAAAACTTTATCAATTCCAAACAACAGTTTTGGAGGATTTCTATCAAACACTACACTAGTCGATCACTTTTGCTAGTGAATTTCATACATGGGTATTCTATTTTCAACATTTGAGCTATTACAATGCATTTCAATTTTATGAATATTCTTCAAATATTCCAATTGTTATTGCATGTCCAGAACAAATGTCATAATTGATTTTCATACCATTTTATCCACGTTTGACTTAGTGTGCATCGCGTTGTGAACCATCCTTATAATTATTATAAGGGCTTCATACCTTTTCACCTTCATAGATTGTTTTTCTATGATTTATGAGGTATAAGGAATATAACTTGTAAATAAGTTACCCCCATAATTCCTCAATTAGGAATGTATGTGCTAGTAGTAGTGTTGCATCCTTATGTCTCAAACTTTTACAAGTTACAAGCATTAATAGGCCATGATTGAACTTAGAGTTCATCAACTCTTTTTAAAGTTCAGTTCATTCATCAAATAGACAATGTACATATCAAATAATTAAGAACAAACAATGCTTCGTGAAAGTCCAAATACTTTCAAATTTGTGGTTGTCAACTCACAAATAAAAACTACTTTCATTCAAAATTGCATCCCATAATGTACCAAGTCAACACATAGACCCAAATACAATTTACGTGCATAAATGTGTCAAACCAATAATGCTTGCAACAACATACCAATTTAATTGATTCAAAATATTCTCCAAGATATTCAATTTAGATATTCAACACCTTGAGTTCTTTAGGCACGTGTATATATACAACTAATTCTCTGTGAGCCGTGTTCCAGAAGATTATTTCTTCAATTGAGAAATGTTGTGTCAAAACTTTTGTCAAAGATTGACACGAAGAAATTACTTTGTCCAAACAATACCATGAAAGTTCATATATTTTCAAACATTGGTATATGTTTCTTCTTCTAAGGAGTACAGATACGTACAACTCTCTTGTTCTCAATTTGCAATTATTTGACAAACAAATTAGCAAATAAATCATAAGTCACACATCGGTTCAATTTAATGTACCAATTCGATGCAGCATACAAAACCACCTCAGAGCAACATTGGCAAATTAATTTGAATGCAACGCAATGCATCTATACTCAATGGTCACAATTCCCACATTCAATTTTCAGTTTACGAATATATTAATGAAATATACTGATAGATGTTTGTAGAGAGTCAGTATATTATGCAACTTTATAACTTTAGTCACATTTGATTAGTAATTAACCTAATTTCCAACATACGTTCAATTAGAGAATACAAATTAGCACGTGAAGAAATTCATCTTAAGATTATTTGGGATATTTCACCGATAATGTGCATACATTATATTCTCAAAACATACATATTACGTACACGAAATCGAACATAGTTTCGACTCACCAAATGAGATTTGAGAAGATGAAATGATAATTACCAAAGTCAAATACGTGACGACGGATTCAATCCTTTTCATTCTTGAAATATATGCCATTACATTCTTTAATTCAAACCTTATATGAAATCAAAAGAATGTTATTCAATTTCTCAAATCAAATACTAAGTTAGAAAGAAATCAGAAAGAAGAGGATATGCAAGTGATGCGTCATTCATCTTTAAGATGAATTTTCCCCGCATCGATGCTAACGATTTTTTGACAATCTCCCAAGATATAAAATCACGTCAAGTTATAAGAGCACTCCAAATTACTTAGACCAAAGAAGTTGAAGGAATTCTCTCTTTACCAAACTATAAACTTTATGTAAAGAAAACCACTGTTGATGAAGTGTTTTGTGCAACATAAAATGAAAAGAATGATATGAAATGACAAATAAACGTCCAAGGGATACTATATATATAGAAGGTGAAGGGGTATGATTGGATAGACACGCCTCACACTCAACATTTTTCAAGAAAGATTGCAATCTAATTTGTCGCTAGCCAACTGTTAGATATTTGCTCGAGCGACAAAAGCGAAAACCTTGTCGCTCGCCTGCTACTTGAGTGGCGGTCATATATGTCGAATTTCGATTTTTCCTTCAAACTTTAGACCATAGTTTCTTATTCATCCGAAATTAGTTTTAACTTTTAAGATTTCAAATATACCATGACGATTTACTCAATAAGTAGAACAAGTTAGTCTATTTTCTTATAGAAAACCTGATTCTTGAAGCAACTAAATTGAAGTTATCTACCTGGAAGAAAATTTATGAGCATGCATAATTCCATCCATTTTCAGGGGAAAGTTTGGCAATTTAATATAAAACTGACTGCTACACTTCCATGCTTCAAAATTATATCTCTTGTTATTGCCTTGATAAGATACTAGGAAAGGCATTGAGCAATGGATTATTACCTGTTAGTGCAGTTCTTGCAGACAAAGATGTTATGCTTTGCATTCAGCGTAAAGAGCATGGAAGGTTAGTGGTATTTATGCATTTTACTATGAAATGCAATTTATTATAAAATTGACTGCTACACTTCCATGCTTCAAAATTATATCTCTTCTTATTGCCTACATAAGATACTGGGAAAGGCATTGAGCAATGGATTATTACTTGTTAGTGCAGTTCTTGCAGACAAAGAGGTTATGCTTTGCATTCAGCCTAAAGAGCATGGAAGGTTAGTGGTATTTATGCATTTTACTATGAAATAATTCTTTCATTATTTTATTTTGTTCTTTTTTCTCAAAATTATGAAAACCATTGCCACTCCATCAAAATAATGTATAATTTGCACATTCCATTGATTTTTTTCTATGACAATTAAGGTCACTGTATAAGCATCCAATGAGTGCGCTTGTGTCTCTTTCTTGTCCGATCGAAGGCATGCAGTACTTTTTATGTTCTGCTGGGGGACCTAAAACTATTTATAATGTCTTGAGATGGATTTTGTTTTATGTCTTCACTACATTCATTTGCCCTCTTTGATCTTGCCCTTGATATTTTATTAGACTTTCATGTTAGAGTTTACACTACTTCATGATTTTGATTGTCCTTTGCAGCACCTTTGGAGCCTTTGGCCAGTGTAGTAGTCATTGCATCACTGGATGTGATAATAGAATAGAAACTGCTGAAAGGTACCAATCGTTTTAACATGTTGCATAAAAGTCATCACCCGGGACAGATTTCAAATAGAGTTGATTTATTCATTTAGTTTAAACGAGGTTTAAAGCATGTGATTTGGAATTTGTCCAATGGAGTATGTTTAAAACCAATAGCTATCACATCTTTCGGTAGGGGAGAGTGACTTAGCTGAAAAGAAAATGAGACCTCGAAATCTTAGCACTGCATTATCCTAGCTCTGAGTGGTGCTTCATAAATGCTCTTTATTCGTGCTTTTGTCTTATTAGTCACACTGCTGATCCTAGATCAAAAGTGACCATTGAATATTGAGTATAATACCATCCTACATGTCCAATTATCTGACAGATCTGCTCAACTAAATGCAACTGCTTGTGAAGGTTCACAAGTGATTTCATCTGTTCATCAAGGAAGTACATAGAAAAGGTTTGCTCGATGCTGTGGAACATAATAGCAAAGCCTTGTTCCCTGTAACGGCATATGATATATGTCTATATTTATATGATCAATAAACTAAGGTTTTGTTGTTATCGACCATGAATGAAACACCAGATAGATGAGGAATAGAAATTGCTGAATCAACTGCTCCTCCAGAATGGCTCCTGACTTTTCGGAGGGTCGGCGGGACATGGGCCCCTCTATCATATCTGTACACATGGAAAAGAGAGAAGAATCCTTGCAAAGCCAACTCATGATCTTATTATCTGCTTGACCCCTCCCCTGTCCATAAGGTATGGAACTATAATTACAATTCTTTTGCAATTATATAGCTATTATTTTTAAAATTTTGTAAATGTCTTTGAAGTTATATTGATCCTCTAGAAAGTTAATGCGCGGTCATCGAACCTGGCTTGCCGATTGTTCTAGTAACTATGCTGTAGCTGTAGTAGTGCGAAGTCATAGATGACTTCCACTTCCTTCTCTCTCTCTTTCTCCATCTTAGCGAAAGGGGGCAAATATGTGGACTGGCCATTTTATCTGTTTCCTGGTTATCCATCTTTGGTTTATGCTGATTTCAATTGCTGGCCCCATAGAAGAGCTGAACTTCACCCGTAAGTCTTGTAATATTGCTAGAAATTTTGACAAGACAATATCTTGATATCTCACATTTTTCCTCATTAAAAATAGAAAAAGGAAAGACACAAAAGTGAAATTGTTCTGCCCTTTTAGCTCGGGCGCAAACTTACCTGCTGAGATTCATGTGGCCCAAATAATAGATAAATTTGTTTGATATACTGATTATATCTCAACGGAATGTCCATGAGTTTTGTTGTCAGCATGGATGAGCTCCTCGAAGGCACGAAGGCACTACAGGATGTGTTTGAATTTGATTTACCAAAGATGCAGAAAGAGAAGCCAGAAACTGAACGTCATACAACCTCTAGTATTTTGTGATCAATGTGGCTTTAACTTGTATGATTCTTCTTAAAATTTATAAAAATCAGTATTTTTTTGTTATATCTCATATTATGTATATTACTTCTCCGAAGTACAATAGTTGAGCAAAATCTATTTATTAAAGTCTGAGCAACTATCTCCACGCACTTTCTGTTTATCAATACTTGAAGTTGATTTATTCGTAGATACACTTATGTTTGGTACTTTTTTAGTTATTTTCTGGTACAAATGCTTCTTCATTTAACTGATTGTTCTTTAGCTTCATGGTTGTGAACTAGCCTATTTCTAGTATAATCAGGTATCCCTAAGAATATGGATTGTGGGAAGGCATATTTTGCTCGAAAAGAATGATGAAGCTTGCTGCTTGTTTATGAAACTGGTCAGCTTGTAGGATATATCTGTTGCTCAATGTTCACGAACACATATTATAATTAAAGTAAGCTACGTATGCAATAATGAATGAATTAACTAAACTATATGTAAATTGTGTTTAATGCTAATTGATGTATTTGATGAATAACAAATGTACTAGGATCATGAATTCCCATATAATAATCCTTTTAACCTTAGTTTATACTATGACAATTCGACTGAATATTGAAGAATCGGTGATTCTATTATATTCAATAATTTCTTTCGAGTAATGTTAAACATATTCTTATATATGATTCGACTATATTTCTACGACAGATGCGAACATACAAGAATGTATGAATTTTTATAAACAATTAAATATTCACATAAAGCATAGCGGTATATCTCTATTTTTTATTGGACTCTATGACGATTTATACCATATCGAGTTTATTTCACTTCTTTTGAATGCATAAAATAAGACACCATATTCACACAATTACTATGCACAATAATCGTGAATAAAAGAAATTCATATCAACCATTCAGTATTAAAAAACGTGCTTTTAATGTCAAATATGTAAACTAAATACTAAAAATTCATATTGCACGGTTCATTGTTCTCTTAGTACAAATAAATCTAACTTGGCATGTTGGAAAGAAGAAAATAATAAGAATATTGAAAAAACGACATCACTAATTTAATAGTCATGAATTAAATCTTCGTGTCTTCAAAGATTTAATGTGGTGGAATGCATCATGAATACTTAGGGACGACCATAGGGTTTTAAAAGATGTCTCAAAATTGATTTCTATAAGAATTTAAATCATATAAGAAAATTAGATTTTTTGCACCGGAATTGTACTAGTACAAATCAATGTTATAGCATAGCTCACTGAAAATTAGGCCTTCAAGTCTCTGAAAATAGGTATGCGACCGAATAGTAGTGAAAAACTTTCAAAAGTTGCATTTAGTCCTTGAACTCCGTTTTCTCATCTCTTGACCTCTTTTCTTATTTCTTCTTCCAACACTCCATGTCTTCACCAAATTAGCCATTAACTCTTTGACATCCTCGTTTCTGCTTTCTAGTCATCTTTCAACTATTTACACTTTAGTTATAGAACTTTTGTTTTCTTTCATTTTGGTCAATTTTCGCTTGTTTCTCCTTATTTCTGCCACATTCATCAATATTGTCCTGCACAACATAATTTACACAGAATTAAGCCATATTTCGTCATATTTATCTACAATTATTCATGTTTTGTGGTCAAAATAAGTTTTTAAAACGCAATTATCACTCAACTTAAGGTGCATCAAATACCAGGTAGCTTGGTTAAAAGCATATTTGGGAAGTGTTTTTAAACGGTTTTAATTATAAATATATAGAAATGAGTGATAAATAAGTGGATGGTACTTTTGGATAACTTGAAATTTGTAGATGAAAAGTTATTTTGATTATTTATAAATAGTTTATAAAAATGAGCCAAACATAGGCTAAATGTTTCAGAGGAAAGCTAAATTCAGTGTGTTCAAGGGGATGGTGAACTTAGTACACTTTTAAATACAATTTCATTAACTTCATAACTAATTTTTTATGCAATGTTGATTCTATTTTTTAGTGCGGACTTTTTGAAACAATTTTTATTTATCAACGGACAGTCTTTCCCTCCCCGGATCTAAGTGTGCATAATTACACATGAAACGTACCATGATGGATAATTAATGTATTGTTTTAAAGAAAATATAATGTTATAACGTTTCATAATCATCTTCCAACACTAATTTTAATACAAGTCAATCCTCCTATTTTTAATTGCTCGTATAATTAATTTTATATTCAACTTTTTGAGATGTGTTTTAACTTTTTTTTAAAGTCCATATTCAGTAATTGTTCTTATATAAATCTTTTTTCTCTCTCACTCATTTTGGATGAAACATTTTCACAATAAAATATTTTTCATGTAAATCTTAAAATTTTCCTTACTTTTTAACTACATATTCTTCAAAAAATTACCTTTTAAATATTTTTTTTTTAAAAAAAACAAAAATTGACTGTCAAGCAGGGACTAAATATGGAATAGAATACCTCTTTTTCCTTTACAAAATTCTTTGTGCACACGATGCTAAATGCTTAGAGTTCAGTACGATTTGTATATTTTAGTTTTACATGTCTTGTCAAGCCATATATACAAAAATTTATTTTTAATTCCTTGATTATCTTTTTTACTTATTTATTTAGGCTTGCGCAGGCCATTAGTCTATTACCATGACAATTTAGGACCATATTAACTTTGAACAAATTTCATGATCTAATGGTCTGTTTTCTTTATCTTCTCCTCCATCCCTCCGGACCAACAAGGAATAGTACAGGAATATTCACCTGTTGTCCATCGGGGAAAATTGCATTTGAGGTACCAAACCTTTCGTTTATAAGCAGACTTTGTCCAAATCTTTCCTTTGTGCCATCGGAGGTATCAAACCTTCAAAAAATTCGCACCTGGAGTCCAAATTGACAAAAATCGTTAGTTTAACTGTTATTGACCAAAAATTAAAGGTTTGCCAATTGTTAATTAATTTTTAAAGGGGCAAATGTGTAACTTTACTTTTTCATATAAAAAATTTAAATAAAAGAATTATATTAAAACCAAAAATAAATAAATAAACAAACTACAATCATCATCTCCACCCCCCCCCCCTCCCCCATCCCCCCTCCCCCCCCCCCCGAAAAAAAAATTATATTTAAAACCAAAAAATAAAAAATTCCAATCATCATCTCCACTCACCCCCCTCCACATCCCCACTCCCCCCCGAAAACCAAAAACCAGTTTGGTAAATGAACAAAACCAGTTTGCACTGTAGCTCCGATGTAAATTGGGAGAATGGCCAGTGAGAGGAGAATGAGAGGATATAGTGGGGATATTTGTAGGATTTGAGGGGTTGTTTGGGAAGAAATGGAATTGAGGGTTTCAAGGGAAGAGAGTAAAAGGGGGCAAAAAAAAAAAAACCCATTAAATGAAATGGGCATTTGATGGGTTTTTATCTTCTTTCTTCCAAAAACTAGTCCATACAAATGTATTGGTACTCGATGGGTTCTTGTCGATGGCAAAGAAGGGTTTTTGTTTTCTTTCTTCCAAATTTTATTGATTTTTGGAGAGTGAGGAAAATGAGTTGCAAGGTTTGAAATTAGCTTTTGAGATTTCAGTCAAACTTTCGGCGAGGGTGAGGAAGTTAGTGAGATTCCAATTTTTGATTTTATTGGCAAATACCTAGTTTTTGGTGGGTAGAGAAGATGACTTTTAGTTTTGGGTGGGTGGAGAAGATGACTATTTTTTTTTATTTTTTATTCTTTTATTTAAATTTTTTATATGAAAATGTAAAGTTACATATTTGCCCCATTAAAAATCAGTCAACAATTGGTCATACCTTTAATTTTTGGTCAATAACAGTCAAACTAACGTTTTGTCAATTTGGACTCCGAGTATGGTCTTTTGAAGGTTTGGTACCTCCGGTGGTACAAACGAAAGGTTTGGGCAATGTCTACTAATGAACGAAAGGTTTGGTACCTCGACTGCAATTTTCCCTATTAACTATCATAAAAAGGTAATCGCTACTTCATTTAGAACCACTAATAAGTTCAATTTTCTTTATCCATTTTAGAATCATTAACCAAGTCTCTGCTGTTACCCAGAGATTATTGAAGTTGAAGTTCGAGCAGAGAGCTTTTAGTCTTAAAGCTTGGTTAAAATGATTCGTCTTAGCTAATATCATTGCACTTGAGTGAAAATGACTTTTAGATTAGAAGGTCCTAGAAATAAGGCCTCGGTTCGATAATATGATCAAGATTCAAATCCTTAAACTAAATTGAGCAAATATAGATATAGGTCAATCCGATAATAACAGTGTCCGATTTGTTATAAATAATTGATTTGGTTATATATTTTTATGGCATGTTATTTATCACTAAAATCAGTCTCGAGGTCCAAGTCAAGATTCAAGAAATGTCGTAAAGATTGATCCTCCATTACATGAAGTCGGTGAAGCTTAGCATAGAGTAAAACAAGACTAAATCAGAATTACAATGAAAGCGAAGCATGCTTATTGATAAAGTAGCACAACTACTGATGGTTGAGCCCAATCGCATTGTATACTATTAATATACTCCGGACTCTGGCAAGGCATGATTAATTATGTAAACTTAGTTATGTTAACAAACATGACTTGCTGTCGATGTGACCATCAATTTGTTTGTCACCTAATATAGCTAGTTATTTAAATTATCAAATTTCGTTTATACAAACGCACTCACCACTTCATATCTAGATACAATTCTAACTCTCAAGAAACTTTTACATTAATCAAAGTACCAACTTGATCGTTAAAGTTGTTGGAAAATATGAGTAAATGGCTCACTTTTAGCACACTTTTCGGTGGGATTCATTGGTCCAATTTGAAATATCAAAGTTGATCTGAATTCTCCTCCGTGAGAGTATCGAAATCATATGTTTACTTGTCCAATATAAAGCTCGGTGAATGAGAAATTGAAGCTCAAAATTGAACATTGGAAGATGATTTATATGAGAAAAATGAGTTTGTCCCACATAGGAAAAATATGAAAGTAAGAATCACTTTAAATATTGTTGCACATTGGGAGAGTGTAATCATGGGTAGTATAGAGGCTTTCTTCACGTGCGCGCATAGAAGGGGTACAAATCACGGACCGATTGCCTACAGACCTTGAACTTGTGTGCGGGCACGACCTGCATACACGAATGTCAGACCGAACGAAGCAAAAATTAGCCCGTTTGAAGTGTCCATGTTTTTGCAATTTTTTGCTTTCTCCAACAGACCTTTGAGTTTTCGAAAACTGTCAAAACTCTTAGAAATTGAAACTCCAGTATTCATTGCTATGGAATTAATAGGAAAATTTAAACTTATATTAAAGATCATTTTCTAGTAGTTCCAGCACATACGAAAAACTCTCTGTTAGAAAACACACGAAATTACATTGTTCGATCGTCTGCATATTATTCTGTTTGCTTATACAGTTTTTGTCTGGGTGGTGATATTGTTCAAACGAGAGATCAGTTCGCCGGAGTAGTATCTCTGGCGCTCAGATTCTACGAGTTTTACCATTGTATCCTGGGAAACAGACACTTGGATTAGACCTCAAACACTAATGGTGAGGGACGAATCTGTTTTAAGAAAATTGTGTTCGCACAGGTCTCGGGTTGAAAATTCATCTGCTATTTATTTATCTTGTATTACACCTTTGCAATTTATTCTTGCAGACTTATTTATTTAGCAATTTACACGTTTGCAATTTACTTGATTCATATATTTTATAATTTACTTTTTTGTTATATTTATGTTAGAAATAAAAATTTAAAAAGGAAAAAAATATATCTGAATTTTCTTCCTAATAGTTGGTAAATGCAATACAGTATATGTAAGTTACATATCCGGTATTTTTATGTGTAAGTGAAAATACGGTATGTGAAAATACGATACATATGAAAAGGGGTAAAGAAAATATGTACAAATACGGTCAAATGCATATATGATAGGCAGTATATATGGCAAGCTGCAAATGCAGTAGGCAGTATATACGGTAAGCTACAAATACAATAGGCAGCATATACGGTACGTTGCGTGCAACTACTGTAAGCTGCATATACGGTAAGCTACCTGCAAATACGGTAAGTTGCATATACAGTATATTGCATATGCAGTATGCTTAAATTCGGTATCTAAAATACATATATGGTATGCGCTAATTCGATTTCTTCCACTAAATTCCAACAAACTTAAAACAGATTTCTAAGAAAAAATTGGTTTCTTATACTGTTAATTTTTAAAAACTAATTTTTTTGTTTGACTTTCAGAAATGGCAACCAAATCGACCAACATGGATGTGACCCAAACTGTACTTACCGAAAATCAGGTTGTGGGCTCTGCTATGACTCAAATGCCAAGCTCTGTTACGGCTCAGACTGTGGCTAAATTGCCAAGTCATGTTGTGAGTCAAACTGTGACTCCAATAACTAGTCATACCGTTAATGTTCCAGTTAATCATAGAGAAAAATCGGAGAAATTCAAGTGGGCTTGAATTTCAAAATGTGGCAACAGAAAATGCTGTTTTGTCTAACCACTTTGAATCTTGCGAGATTTTTGATTGAGGCTGCTCCAAAACTCAATGAGGGTGGGGAGAGATGTTCAAGCAATCAGTGTACTTGTTGCTTGGAACCATTCAGATTTTCTGTGCCGAAACTATATTATGAACAACTTAGCAAACACGCTATACAATGTGTATAATACTATAAAAACTGCTAAGGAGTTGTGGGAGTATTTGGACCGAAAATATAAAACTGAGAATACCGGAGCTAAAAATTTCGTTGTTGGTAGATTCTTAGATTATAAGATGGTGGACTCCAAAACAATTATCAGTCAAGTACAAGAACTTCAAGTGATTCTTCATGAAATTCATGCCGAATGGATGATTTTGAGTGAAACTTTTCAAGTGGCTGCAATTATTGAAAAATTCCCCCCCCTCCCCACCGTGTGGAAAGATTTCAAGAATTATTTGAAGCACAAACGAAAAAAATGAACGTCGAAGAACTACTTGTTAGACTTCAAATTGAAGAAGACAACAAGAGTTATGAAAAGAAGTGGTTCAATCCTGGTATGGCTAAAGCCAATGTTGTGGAGCTTGGTCAAAGTAGTAAGACCTGCAAAAACAAGTCTGGGTCATCCGATGGCAAAAAGACCAAGCAAAGACCGAAAGATGAAATTTCTAATAAAAAATTTCAAGGGAAATGCTTCAATTGTGACAAAGTGAGTCATAAGTCTTCGGAGTGCAAATTGCCAAAGAAGAAGAAAGAAGCAAATGTAGTTAATTTCATGGCACAAGATGTGTCGGAGCTGAATCGCTCAACTATCATTTCTAAAGTGAACATGGTGGGTTCAAACTCTAAAGAGTAGCGGATTGATACATATGCTACGAGGCATGTGTGCTCTAATAAGGAGCTGTTTATAACGTTCGAAGTAATTGAGAATGTGAAGAAGTTGTTTATGAAAAATTCAGCAACTTCTGAAATCAATGGTCAAGGAAAGGTGGTTCTGAAAATGACCTCGGGAAAGGAGATGACTGAATATAGTCATGACGAAGAACTAGAAAATGAGATTGAGATTAGACGTAGCAAGCAGGTAAGGACAGAAAAATCGTATGGTTCTGATTTTCTGACTTATATGCTAGAAACTGAACCTCAAAGTTATTAAAAAACAATGAATTCCTCGGAAGGACCTCAATGGAAGGATGCCATTAAAAGTGAAATAAATTTCACACTACAAAATCATACATGAGAGCTAGTGGATCTTCCTTTAAAAAGTAAACTACTAGACTATAAATGAATTTTCAAAAGGAAAATGAGAGCAGATGGAACTATCGAAAAGTACAAGGCCATATTAGTAATAAAAGGTTACAAATAAAGGGAATGTCTTGAATACTTTTACACTTATTCTCTATTTGACGAGAATAATATCTATTAGGGTGATACTTGCGATTACCGCTTTGCAAAATCTTGAAGTACATCAAATGGATGTTAAAACTGGCTTTTTAAATGGAGATTTAGAAGAAGAAATATATATGGAACAACTTGAGAGGTTTTCATCGCCAGGGCAAAAAAAGAAAGTTTGTAAATTAGTGAAGTCACTATATGACTTGAAACAGACCCCCAAATAATAGCATGAAAAATTTGATAATGTAATGATTGAGAGTGAATTTAAAATCAATAAGTGTGACAAATGTGTTTACATCAAAGATACTAAAAATTGTTATGTCATTTTGTGTCTTTACATTGACGACATGCTTATTGTTAATATTGACAATAAGATGATTGAATCCACTAAAAATATGTTAAATTTGAGATTTGACATTAAAAATATGGGTTTAGCTGATGTTATATTTGGAGTCAAAATCTCAAGAACATCAAATGAGCTTGTTCTAAGTCAGTCACATTATGTGGACAAAATTTTAGAAAAGTTCAATAAGGATGATACTGACTTGGCTAGAACACCGATAGATACAAGTCAACATCTATCTAAAAATAAAGGTAAAATTGTCTCTCAAATAGAATATTCGAGAATTATTGGAAGTCTGATATACTTAATGAGTTGTACAAGATCAGACATAGCCTACACAGTCAGTAAACTGAGTAGATACACGAGTAATCCAGGAGCTGATCACTGGAAAGGAATAGTAAGAGTACTAAGGTATTTAAGATATATTCGTGACTGTGGACTACATTATACTAGATATTCAGCGATCATTGAAGGATACAGTGATGCTAATTGGATATCTAATATAAAAAACTCAAAATCCACTAATGGATTTGTGTTCACATTAGGAGGTATTGCTTATTGTGGAAATTCTCTAAGCGAATAGTTATAGTCAAATCTACGATGGAATATGAGTTTATAGCTCTAGATAAATGTGATGAAGAGGCCGAATAGTTGCGTAACTTCTTAAAGAATATTCCAAGATGGTCAAAACTTGTGCCATCAATTTGTATATATTGTGACAGTCAATCAGCAAAAGGAAGGACACAGAGTAATATGTACAATGGTAAGTCTAAACATATACGTCGTAAACACAATACCATAAGACAACTACTCTCAACTGGACTTATCACTATTGACTATGTAAGGTCAAAAGATTACATTGCGGATCTACTAACCAAAAGGTTAAATAAAGAGTTAGTTGGAAAATCATCGAAAGAAATGAGATTTAAGCCCTTGAATGGATAAGTCATTACAAAGGAAACACAACCTAGTTGATTGGAGATCCCAAGATCTAGGTTCAAAGGGACAACCTAATTGTAAAGACTTAATAAAATCATTGTGGGGTGTTACCTCCTGTCCATTCCTATGATGTAACAGTGATGCCCGTAAGGATGAAGGATAAACAATAGGCTTTTAATGATTCTTATGCGTCGAAAATCGAGCCAAGTAATGTAGGTTACTTGTAATAAGAAATCGCTTATGTGAGAGAGAAGTGGGGTCACTTCTAAGAGAATTGTGTGGGGCTCAATTCTTAAGAACTCTAACAGAACCAGACATATGTTCATGGCCAAAACGAATATAATAATGATAACTGAATTGTGTTAGGAAGAATCCTGTGTGGAGTATATCATCGTTTACATAAATTATAGAACATTTCAAGGATAACATATCTACTGGTCAGCTAGTAAAGTAAATATGTTTTCACAAGAGAATGTTCAAAGGATAATACTTACCTATCCTATACAGACTTCAACCCTTGAACTTTATCACCAAGTCTTGTGTCTCACGGTCTCATGTCTTTCCCAATTTTCATTCATGTGGGGGATTGTTGGAAAATATGAGTAAATGGATCAATTTTGGCACACTTTTCGGTGGGACCCATTGGTCCAATTTGGAAAATCAAAGTTGATCCATATTCTCCTTCGTGAGAGCATCGAAATTATATGTTTACTTGCCAAAAATGAAGTTTAGGTGAATGAAAAATTGGAACTCAAAGTTGACCATTGGAAGATGGTTTATGTGAGAAAAATGAGTTTGTCTCACATAGGAAAAATAAGAAAACAAGAATCACTTTAAATATTGTTGCACATTGGAACAGTATAATCATGTGTAGCATAGATGTTCTCTCACGTGCACGCGCAGGGGGTGCAAATCATGGACCGAAATAGCTTTCGAACCTTAAATTTGTGTGTGGGCATGATCTAAATACACGAATATCGGACTGAGCAGAGGAAAAATTAGCCTGTTTGGAGTGTCCACGTTTTTCAATTTTTTGCTTTCTCCAACCGACCTTTAAGCTTTCGAAAACTGCCAAAACTCCCAGAAATTGAAACAACTCCAATATTTATTGCTATGGAGTTAATAAGCAGATTTAAACTTATATTAAAGATCATTTTTCCAGTAGTTCCATCACATACGAAAACCTCTCTGTCAGAAAACACACGAAATTACACCGTTCGGTCATCTGCATATTATTATGTCTGCATATACAGTTTTCGTCTGGGTGGTGATATTGTTCAGACGTGAGATCAGTTCGCCAAAGTAGTATCTGTGGTGCTCAGATTTTACGAGTTTTACCATTGTATCCTGGGAAACAGACACTCGGATTAGATCTCAAACACCAATGATGAGGGGCGAATCTGTTTCAAGGAAATTGTGTTTGCATAGGCCTCGGGTTGAAAATTTATCTGCTATTTATTTAGTTTGCAATTATACCTTTGCAATTTATTTTTGCAGATTTATTTATTTAGCGATTTACACGTTTGCAATTTACTTGATTCATATATTTTACAGTTTACTTGTTTGTTATATTTATATTAGAAACAAACATCGAAAAAGAAAAAAAAATATCTGAATTTTCTTGCTAACAGTTGGTAAATGTAATACGGTATATATAAGTTACATATACGATATTTCTATGTGTAAGTGAAAATACGATACATATGAAAAGGGTAAAAAAAATATGTGCAAATACGGTCAAATGCATATAAGATAGGCAGCATATACAGTACGCTACAAATACGGTAAGTTGCCTACAAGTATGGTAGGCTGTAAATACGATAAGTTACCTGCAAATACAATATATTGCATATATGGTATACTTAAATCCGATATCTAAAAGACATATACAGTATGCGCTAATCTGGTTTCATCCACTAAATTCCAACAAAAGTATAATCAACCACTACTTTCTTTATTGGTGGAGTTCACATAGAAATTATATTTTGCAATTATTTTTCAATCTCATACAACTCAACACCCCCTTCACCAAGAAAGAAAAATAGGTAATTAGCACAAAAGATCTCTATCTTTCAACGTTATTGTGTAAAAACGTCCATACCTTTCATTTTTTTGGCATTTTCGCCCTTACTTCAACATTTCATTGCAGAAAGCGTCATTTTCAGCATTTTTAATGTAAAATGACCAAATTACCCTCCCATTTAAATAAAACCAAAAAAAGAAAAGAAAAATAAAGAATAAATTACAATCTTACTCATAAATGTTTTAAAAAGTGCAAGTAAATCCAAATAATTATTAAAAAGTATAATAGCACAAAACGTCTTTACGTTTGGCCTATAGTGTGCAAAACGCCCATATGTTTCAAATTGATGAAAATGAAGTTTTGCAAGCTACCAAACTACTCTACCCCGCACTGAAGAGAAGAAGTGAAAACTAATTAACATGTACCCCCTCTTCCAGGTCCATCACAAGAAAAATAAAAACCAACTTCTCGACCACTATATGAATCAACTGTATCAGGATCCGAAATTGGTGGAATTTGTACGACAACATCTGCTAGGGAAACGGGTTGATTATTTAGGTCGTTCCGTCATCATCGTGGGTCCTTCACCGCAATGAAATGTAGAAATAGGAAAGAAAATGCAAAAAAAAAAAAATCAAAAATCGTAGGGACGTTTTTTGCAAGAAGTGTCAAACGTAAAGACATTTTGTGCTACTAGGCCTTATTAAAATATTAAAAAAAAAAAACTCTCTCTCTCTCTTTCTTCTTTTCTTCTTCAAATGAGACTGCCACGTTAGAGGTGAAAAAACTCCAACCAATCATCGCCCAAACCGTTGAACCATCTGTTGATATTTTAAGACCATGAAGAGAGGTGCCCTGGTGAGTATATTTAATTGGTATGTTGGAAATTACATGGGTCTCTTTGAAACAGGTGATGTTGCCAGTATTTGCATTCGCAAGTTAGGTATTTTGGCTTGCGATTCCAAATAAATATATTGGCATTAAGGTTTTAAGATTGGATGATGGATCGTATGTGTAGAGTGAAGTGAGGGCTTTTCGGTGGTATGATGGACCAATAGTTTGGGTGGGGGTTTGCTAGTGTTTTTTGGCTTCCAAGGTAGCTGACACATTTGGAGAAAAAGAGAAGAGAGAGATAAAGAGAGAGAGTTTTTTTTTTTTTAATTTTTAATAAGGCCTAATAGCAAAAAATCCCTACGTTTGACACTTCTTGAGGAAAACGTTCTTGCGTTTCAATTTTTTTGCTTTTTCATCCCTATTTCTATGTTTTATTGTAGAAAACGTCATTTTCACTAATTTGAAACGTAGGAATGTTTTGCACACTATAGGCCAAATATAGGAACGTTTTGTGCTATTAGACATTTTAATAATTATTTGGACTCACTTGCACTTTTAAAACATTTAGGAGTAAGATTGTAATTTATTCTTTATTATTATTTTCTTTTTTTTTGGTTTTGTTTTATTTAAATGAGAGGGTATTTTGATCATTTTACATTAAAAATGGTGAAAATGATGTTTTCTGCAATGGAACGTTGAAATAAGAAAAATATGAAAGACGTAAATATATTTTTACAAGATAATATTGAAAGGTAAAGACATTTTGTGCTAATTACCCAATAAAAAAATATGAAAGATGTAAATAGATTTTTTGTTTTTGTACAATTATGCTACATAGAAATGATGGCTAATATATTACTTGATATAATGTCAACCATTATGTCACATATTTTTTGACATAATAAGTAGGAATGTCAATGGGTCGAGCCGGCATGAAAGGGCGAGCTCGGCTCGGCCCACAAGCTCGCGGCTTGTGGGTAGCTCGTGGGCCGAGCCGAGCCCGGCTTGCGAGTAGACGTCGTTTTTTATTTTTTTTTTTTTGGAGAACAAAGAGGTAATTTGAAAAATAAAAAAGTAATTTTTTTAACTAAAAGAGATAGAAAAAATAAATATGAAAACTTTATTTTTTTATTTTTCTTTTTAAAATCGATAAAATATAAATCATTCTCTTTTATCCGGGTTTGGGACCGACTATTTAAATTTTCAGTAAGCGGAGTTAAAAATTGTACATGAACAATTTTTTGTAGCGTGTATAATTTTTTAAAGAAAATTAAAAGTAACGATAAGAAAAGAAAAGTTTTATCAATATAATTAAATCAAATATCACTTACTTGACGACATGCAATTTCGGCATACTTATCTTGTAGTCGAAAATGAGTGTCCTGTTAATCCTTAAAGCACATTAACACTTCTAAAATATTTTCTTTCAGTTGGCTCGTGACCTCGCTCAAAACTCTTTTACCTGCACTAAAAGCAGACTCCGACGTAACAGTGCTAACCGGAGGTATAGCAGATCTTTTGCAATCGCAGATATAACTGGCCAACGTCGTTCATACCTTTGCTAAAATTCAATTACTTCGTCTGAACTTTTTTAATTGTTTTATCTGTTGGCATATTCTGGTTGAAATAATCAATTAATTCAGCAGGCAATGCATTATGGCTTGAGCCCGTAGATGTATAATGAGAATGAGATACAGATGGCGATGACATGACAGTGGCAGGGGTAGTAGATGAACACATTGCAGATGAATCAAATTTATACGAATTAATGCCTTGAAATAAATTAAATATTTCCGCATCTTCTTCTTCAATTTCAGTGGAACGAGTAGGTGCAGATGGTACCCGACTAATATTGGTACCTATTCGGTTCGCATATAATTCATACATTTCACATAATGTTTGTTCTAAATTTCTATATGTGATAGGTGTATCAAATGTTAAGGCGTTTGAAATTTGATCAATTATATATTTAGTTCTCGATAAATTATATCGAGGGTCCATCACGCATGCTAAATGAAATAACATAGGCAAATCTTCCCAATATTTTCTAAATTTTAATTCCATAGCAATTATAATTTCACTAAAATCATGGTCATTTCCGTATTTATGAAATGTTCTTACAATTATATAAAGACGTTCAAGCACCATACAGCTGGTGGAATAGTAAACACCTAATAAAATCTTAGTAATTTCATAAAAAGATGTCAAAAAATTTTTAACTTTCAAAGCTAAATACCAATTACGTTCAGTCAACATAACCTCGTCATCACTTCTGACATGTCTATTATTATAAAAGTCAGTTATTAAATGTTCAAAACCTTCACATGACTTTAATAACAAGTAAGTAAAGTTCCACCAATGACCTAAGTCGCTAACAAATATTTTAGCAGTTTGCACTCCTATTTCGGCACAATAATCCTCAAATACTTGTTTTCTACTTTGAGAGATTGTGATATATATTAATACGTTCCTAATATTTTGAAATTCATCCTTTATATATTTTAAACCATCTTGAACAATTAAATTCAAAATATGACATACACGACGAATATGAAACAAATACCCACCAAAATCAGGTTGTAGTACCCTATGCAATTTTTCAACAACTACTTTATTAACACTAGCATTATCGAAAGTAAATGAATGAATTTTACCTTCGCAATGATATTTTCTAACAATACTAATAACATCATTAAATATATTATTAGTGTTGTGAAGAAACTCAATAATTCTAAAAATAATAATTTTTTTATATATGTACCAAAGTGGGTCTATATAATATGCAGTTGCAGCTATATATGCTCTTTTATTAATCTCTTCCTATATATCTGAAGTTAAAGTTATGACACCCCCATATTTTTGTAAATCTATAATTAATTGTTGTTTTGTTGAAGTAAAATATTGTATTGTATCCGAACGAAGAGTGCTTCGACTTACCCCAACGTACCTTGGCTACAGATATTCTTTCACATATAAGACGTAGTGTTGGTTGTCAATTAATGCCAAACGCAACTCAGTACTAGCAACAAGTTTCACCATTCCGGTTCGAGCTTTCTCCTCCGAATACACCCATGTGGATAGTGGTACAGTAGAACCACCGGCATCTGGATTGCCAAATTGCAATTGTGTTTAACAATCTGGAATAAGTCCGTGTTTGGCCACATATATTTTGTAATGACGGTTGAGATGGGTGGTACCAATTCCTCTTTGCCATGCTAATCTTTGTTGCCAGTATTTAGTTACTGCTTTGGATTTTTGGACTCCATTGACGATTTTTTTCGTTGAAATCAACTTAAAGTGATCCCAGTATTTTGCTTTTTTTTCCCCTTTCGCTTTCCCCTCGCATCAGGAATGTTTAATTCAGCCTCTTCTTTTTGATCCCGTTCCTCTTCGGGAATGTCAACATCATCCAAATTAATTGGATAATTTGGATTGCCGCTTACATGATGATAAAGATCCAAATCTGGAATATTTTCAGGTAGGGGTATGTCATTTAGACCTTCAAATTGATTCTGAAATTGACTTTGCGGTGTCATAGGCGATTCGTTTCCTCCCACGCCGAACAAGTTTTCAACAAATGAGCGTGGATCCATTTGTTTAGTTATAATAAGTAATAACTAGTAGAAGAATAATTGTATAAATGTAGTGAGAAATGAAAATTGGATGAAATTTCAATAAATATAGTGAGAACTGAGAAATGAGAATTGGATATTGTATAAATTGTATATAAAAATTGCAAGTTATCAACACAATACAAGAAAGTTGAGAGAAAGATAATTGAGAGTTCAGAAAATTGTAAAAAAATTTGTGGCTAAATGCCACTATTTATAGAAGAAAAGAAAGAAAAAAAATATATATATATAAGGACCAAAACGATCACTGAAAAAATTCAGTGACCGTTAACGGTCAAAAAGCAGAAAAATAAATAAATAAATAAATAAATGGGAGATTGAAACGGTCACATTTCTTCGGTCATATTTCATACGAACCCACGAGCTTGGGCTGGTGGGTTCGTTTGGCTCGTGGCTCGTTCGCGGGCTCGTCGCGAGCGGCTCGTTTTTTGTGTGAGCTGAGCGGCTCACCCACCGACCCGATCCGCTCGGCTCGCACTCGGGCAAGTGTTTTTACGAGCCCGAGTCGCCCACGAGCTTCGTTTTCACAAGCCGAGCGGGCGAACTAACGAGCCCCTCAACCCATTTGCCACCCCTAATAATAAGTGTTGCAAAATGTAATTAATTGAAAAAATTGACTATATTTTAAACAATTTAATGATATGTAATTATGTGACATTATGTCGAGTAATCTGTTAGCCATGACATCTATGTAGCATGATTGCTGTAAGGAATTAGTTTACCATTTGAAAATACAAATAGTAAGAAATTATACCCTAACTGTAAACTCAAGCGTCAAGCCCTAATTTTTCATTCTCCATTCCTGTTTCTCTACTCACATTTTATCCCCCTCTCGATACTCTGTCTCACAATACACAAAGAGAAGGGGGCTGTGTGTCTGTATCGGCCACTATTTTCCTCCTCTTCCTCTGCCGTCCCGCCACCCAAGAAACAATCAAGATTCTTTTTTCTATTGTTCAAAGCTGAGATCTTTGTCTAAAAAATTAAGAATCTCTCCACACCCATGATTTTTCTCAGATGCATAATTTCTCATAGAATCCACTGATAATTACACATCTATAGTTGTATAATATTCATTTATACGTACGGATGTATATACAGGAGTTGTGAGGATGGATTCGATGCGGCTAGATCTGAGCGGCAAGAGTTATCCAGAACCGATCGATATCTTCGACAGGCTACCTGATTCTCTTATTCTCTTGATCTTCAATAGAATTGGAGATGTCAAGACACTGGGCCGTTGCGGCGTCGTTTCTAAGCGATTCCACTCGCTCGTTCCGCAGGTGGATAATGTCATCGTCCGGGTTGATTGCGTCATCTCCGACGAAGATCCTGCCTCCTCAGCTGCTACCTCGGCTGGCTCCTCTGCCTCCGATAAGTCCCGCAACCCTTTCTCCTCTCTTTTTCGCTTCGTCTTCTCTGGTCTGTTTAAGCCGCTTCAGTCATTAACCCAGCTTATTACTTCCTCGCCCCGTTGCCACTCACTTTCATCAAATTCGGAAGATTTGAACCTTGCTTCCGACCTGAACGGCGTGACTCACCATTCTCCTACGCAGGTCTTAAAGAATTTTAACGAAATTAAGCTTCTCAGAATTGAATTACCTGTCGGGGAGCTTGGGATTGATGAAGGCACTTTGCTCAAGTGGAAGGCGGATTTTGGGTCCACACTGGATAATTGCGTCATTCTTGGAGCCTCCAGTGTAAGTCAGACTGCAAAAAGTTACGAATTTTCTGGTTCTTGTAGTGTTAATAATGATGCTAATGGGAATGACGTTGGAGCTGAAAATGATAATGGGAGCTTACCCGAATCATTTTACACAAATGAGGGCTTGAAATTACGCGTAGTGTGGACAATAAGCTCCTTGATTGCGGCCTCTGCTAGGCATTATCTCCTTCAACCAATAATAGCGGAGCACAAGACGCTGAAGACCTTGGTTTTGACAGATGCAGATGGGCAGGGAGTGTTGTCTATGAATGAAGAGCAGTTGGAGGAGCTGAGGGTGAAACCTTTATCGGTCTCCTCGGCTTCCAAGAGGACTCTGGTTCCAGCTCTGAACATGTGGTTGTGGTATGCTCCCCATTTGGAATTGCCCAATGGGATGGTACTGAAAGGAGCAACTTTAGTGGCCATCAGGCCTAGTGAGCAGCTGAAGGAGGTGGTGGGGTCAGAAGGCAATTGGGTTGTGTCGGCTTTTGAGGAGCCGTATGGGACAGCCGCGAGGATGTTGGTGAAGGGGAGGACTTATTGTCTGGAAATGAACTCGTTCTGAAAATTGGGATTCGGTAAATAAGTCTGAGGTAATGCCTTTCATAGTACTTAGTGTAAATTTTTAATTGGTTTAATAATCTATTTATTTGTGTGATTTCTTATGTAATAAAAGCCATGTATAAACTCTTTGGGATTTCACATTGGAGAGCATAGTTGGTATTATTTCACTTTCTTTTATTGTACAGATTCTGAGAAGTTGACGTTGTGTCTGAATCACGTGTAAATTTGTTCAGTCAATTTAGTTTTATTTATTGCTAAGGGCGCAACTGGACTTTTCACCTTGATCACCCTGTCGCAAATTTTTCATCAACATTTTTCTGATTTTATGATCTACATTTTATGGCGATTGTATGTTTCTTGTCGTTTAGCTTTGCCTATGGACTAATGAATTCATTAATAGAATTTTGATAGCCGACGTCTATAATTTGGATGGGGTTCCCATTGTCATAAATAGTGTTTTAGATATATTTATGGTGCTCTTTTTTGCAATAACAGAAAGAAGCGTTTGCATTCAATAAAAAGTTCTTTGGTGTACATAATTTTCGCCTTTGAATTTAGTTACACTTTATTCCTTTTTGGCTGGTTTAAGTGGAAGTGCTATGCTTTCTTTAATCTAAAAGTTGAAGGGGGATTTGATATTGTTTTGAATAATGAAGTAACCATTACTTAGATGGGTAACTACACAAACAATTACTGAACTTTATTATCATGATCAGTGTAAGCCATTATTATAGCTATATTGACCAAAGATCAAGCTATCAAACATAAATTTTGCGTGCTTCTCTGATCAGACAATTCTCTTGGAACGTTTGATTACTGGGCATGTTGTATCTCTATTATGTACATCCTGGACGTTTTATTTATTGTTTCTTTCGCTGTTGTAGGGAACATGAAAACTCACGTGTAGAATATGTACCATGACCATATATCTTCTATCTTGCATACATATAATGTGCATTTTATTGTGTAAGTTGTATTGGAAAAAATGCTTCAAATGGTCGTCTCTATTTGTTGAACCAGGGTCAGTGCTTTTCATTTTGCATTTTTACACATTCTAGCTTTGACACTGCTGGATCCATTTCATGTTGCATTTTATACTACTATTTATCGGTCGTTTTTGTTAACCGGAAAATTGTTTCATATGGTAGTTCTGAATTCATCTTCTGGTGCTCCTAGGTCTTTCCAAAAATGAAGTTTGGCTTTCAAGGAGTAGGATATACATATTCCGAGAGGCAGGAAAAACTCAAATTTGTATTGATCAAATCGTGCTATGAATGAGTAACCAACAGAGGATAATTTTGATTTCTATTACAAATGAAATGCTGGCCATTTGTTGATTATGAGCCATAAACCCGTCCGCATAAGGTCAGAGTTTGAATTGATGGATGCATTTGCTTCTGGGAGTGACCAAAATGCTTCTGGATTATGTTGTAAAAGCCTTGTGCCAACAAGTCCGTCATCTACCTTACTAGTTACATATCTGTGAATATTTTAGTTATCGAGATCCTTGCTAATGTGATGTCCCTTTAAAGTTTCATTGAGCATCGTATCGGACATTTCAGCTTTGTATTGATGTACTGGTATTAGTTGATCGCTGACTTGATGAATATGTAAATATGGCAGACATCTTATGTAAAAGGAATTTCTCGACTTTCTCTTTGGGGAGGATTCTGGTAGGTATTTGCCACGTGCTGAAAATGAATGCATCGAGATTTTTATATGTTTGAGCAGGGTTACCCAGTATAGATTTTCGCCATTCCATTACTTGTGAAATTGTTGGGCTTTTTAGTGACACCTTGAATGGTTAGATCTGGTGATGGTATCATTAGTGTTCGAAGCAGAATAAGATTCATCCTTAATTGGCATTGTCTTTCAGAAACATGTTCTCAAGACACAGTCCTTGTGACCATGGTGTACATTGCATGTTTCTTCAGCATGACAGCAAACAAAGACATGGGCTTTCTCAGGAAAAAAAGTTGTGGATTGTTCGTGTGGTGTGATGTGGTTCACATACCCATAAACATTGGTGAGTGAGGAGACAAGTTCTCGAATTTTGAAAAAGAATACTGTTTTTCAACTCCATTGATATCGAGGATGAGTCTAGGTGACACTTGTATGACAATAAAGATAGATTTATTTAAATTTAATGTCTCGTTATTCATTTAATTGAACCTATTAAGTGGTCATCTAGATTAATGCTAGATAACATTATTGCTTGAAAAATTGTACGAGTTTCAGCCTCAAGATTTTCCTTTATAAGATTATCTCCTCATTTCCTCTACGTGATGATCATCATGGAAGTCTGTGGCCCCGAAACTGGCGATGATCATCAGTGTATGAATAGCCTTATTCAAGGACAATTGGCTAGTGTTGAGTTCTGCGTTGTAGTCTTTGAGTTACGTGCATTGAACTTTACGACTAATGCTGCATGGGTTGTTAAAGATGATGTTTCCAGGTTCTGAAAAGTTACGTTCAGATTTTCCCGCTATGGCCTGTGGATTGGAACAATCATGGCAGTTTTATGAAGGCCTAACTAGCTGAACTAGTCTCTCCAAAATGTTCACAGTTTCATACCGAGATTGGCAATCGACTGGTGAGTATTGGATATGATTATTAAAAAGAATACGAAGTTATAGAGTTTGCCTTGAAAACTAGGTCAACCTCCTCAATATTCGGAAAAGAAAAATAAATAAATAAAGAAGAAGAAGGTAATCTTTAAGAAAATGAAAACAAATACAATGGTACTAAAAGAAAGCTGAAAATAACTTAGCCCCTATTTGGTTAGGCTAAAAATCAAAATTTTTGTAAATTTTGATAAAAGGGGAAATATATGATTGAAAAATAAATAAAAATAGTGGATTTCATAACATGTGTGGTAGAAAATGAATTTGGAGAAAAATAAATTTTAAAAATTAGGGCCAAATACCTTAAAAAAGAAGATTTGGATTTGTTCATACAACTGATTCAGTGTTTGTTTTTTTTGGATAATCCTTTTTGGATTATTCTAGTGGTACCTAGAGGGGTACCGAAGGGTTGTCTATAATGGTCCACCCGGAGCCCCCCTATTAGAGGGGTGCCTGTGGCCCACGTACGCCCCTCCAATAGGGGGGCGATGGACACCCATCGGTACATGGTGATGTACCACTAGAATGATCATTTTTTCAAAACGATGATAACAAGGAGTTCAAAACACAAACAAATGTTCTAAAAACAAAAACTTGCAATCACTACACGCTCTCTCGTCACACGCATAAACTGGCACCTAATCAACAAATAAACCTAAATTCGTGAATGCCAGTAGAATAACTTGACAATGGACAATTGTGGTAATAATTTTAGACATGCAATAACAACATAAAGTCAGCTGCAAAGAAGGAATGCTCCAGCAGGGACTTGTGGCAACTTCTCGTCTTGACTTGCCTGCATCAACATCGTTTAAGATTATACAACATATTGACAACATTTTATCTTATTTTTCTTTCTAAATACCAATAACAAACAGTCCAACTTAGAGGACAGACCATAAGTAAAATTTTCATAAGTTGAGTAGACAAAAAATTCAACTGATTTCCACTAGGAAGTTAATCAAAGCAGTAAGATTGCAAAGGTTTAACATTAAGAAATTCCCTTGGCCAAAAAAGGAAAGAAGATAAAAAAGCAAGCAAGAAATATATTACTAATCTTAGAAGTACATCAAATTTACTTTTAAGCACAATCTTGTTTCAAAAAACTTTTCTGGGTTTATTAATTTTGTCTCACCTTATGCCCCTATTTGTCTCCCTTTAAAATGAAATTGTTTGATTCTTGTACTCTATTTCAACCACATATTTACATAATAAAATATTTTGCATATAAACCCAAAATTTTTCCAAACTTTTTTAACCACACATTGCTAAAAAATTACTATTCAAAACATCATTTTTTCAAAAAATGGCCATCAAACAGGGGCTAATTATACCATGATCTCAAGCCTTACTCCTCTTAATTTTAAATTAAATCTTATTTTCTACGTAAATAATTATTTTTGTCATTTCGTTTAATATATAACCATATCTACTAGAAGATCCAATATAGCCCTTGTTTGAGCCATATTATTTCCATAAGAATGTATTTTTGAATAGTATATTAATGGGAAATGTGATTAAAAAATAAGGAAAAATTTTGAATTTGCGTGTAATATTATTTTATTGAAAAATGCGTGATTGGAATGACGTCAAATCACTGTTAAAAAATATATTTTTTGAAAAGAATGTGGATCAAACAGGGCCATAATAAATCCTCAAACACTAAGTCATATGGGTATATACAAACATTTCTCCCAAAAACTATAGCAGATAGGAAGGGTGCAATCAAGCCCTATACCACTCAAATTCTAGCAAGGAATCCACTCCAAGCACCATTCTTTTGGGGCCAACCCCCCATATGCGATAGGATTACACCATGTTCAACCAACGCCAGTTTTTGTGTACACACACGATACCCCACTCTTTTAACATAGTTATGAAAGTTTCATCTTTTGATATAATTATCTCTTCTTAACGAAGTATATAGTTAAATTAGCTTGCCAATGGCCTATGTTGGGATAAATCACTAAGAAACTTATAATTTCCGTCAAAGTCAAACACGAATCTCAACCACACATTCGTAACTACTATTCATTTATTATCCACACGTTTCATGGGACCACTCCTCCTTATAAGTTACCTATAATTTTAGGCAAACAGCCAAATAAATATTTCATTGTAATCTTATTCAAAGGAAGTGTATTTCTCTTCTCAAATGCCGTCAAACAACCAAAGATAAACGTAATAATTACGCATCCTACATGCTAAAATCAGAGAAAGGTGAATATATTTTAACTTGAAGGTATTAAAACAATTATAAACGGGGAATCAAGACTCATGCCAATCCAGATAATTTAATTATAAACATGGAAATCTCCAAGACTTAGAGTCCCTTTGATCAATTGAAAAGGCACAATTAAGGCTCCTACTTATGGATGTCACTAGTTATAATATTGATGCATTATAAAATTTCTTTTTTATTATATTAGGAATGAAATTACAAGTTTTAAAGTAATTGTTGTTGTTGTTTGAGTGGAACAACTATCGTTGATCAACTGGTACAAGATGAATTGGTTACATATGTTATGTTAACTTGCATATTCTGTAAAAGAATATCATCTATTTTGACAGGAAATTATCAATTACTTTCAAAATAAACTATTTATTTTCATCACTGACCAATGAAAATACAATATATTTTAAACTTATTTCATCATAAGCTTAGCCAAAACATGCTATGACACTCAAACCCTAGAAGCTGCTTAGACTCGTCCATTGCCAGGTGTTAAGCTTAGGCACAGTTTTCCTACTGCTAACCTATCTAAGGGGGGCAGTAGAGACACAGAAGGAAGGGAACCAAGCAAAAAGACCAGTATTAGGGCTTATTCTATCGATGCTAAACTGGTCTCTATTAACGCAAAGACAAGTACCTTGTCTTTGCATAGACATGTCAGAAAGAAGGGAACCAAGCAAAGAGACAATCAGCCCAACCCTATTCGCAGTTATCTATGTAACATCATTAAAAGACAACACAATGGAAATGTCTGATAAAATATATGCACCTATGGCCATACTTTTTGTGAAACCAAGAAATCAAAGTCCGTTTATTGTAATGGAACATGTCAATCCAGAAGGCACCAAGAATCCTTAAAGTTAACATTAAATACAAACCCTCAAATCCATGTGTGGATAATGAATCAGATAAGCACAAATGTAATGCAGATCATAAGTAAATAAACATTTTTACAGTAATTTAAGGCGTTGAAGTTTTTACCTGCAGGAACAACTTCTAGTTCTTTCCTTTGGTCTCATGGCCGGAATGCCTGCTGCCACCATGAGCACCGCCGCTGCTGCCAGGATACAACTGGAGTCCGGCATCGAAACCAGCCAGGAAATGGTGGTGATTCTCCACAGGTGCAGCAACCGGGCCGGTGAAGAAAGTTTGTGATCCATGATCAATTGATGAAAACCTTTGCAGGCGAGGAAATAAAGTAGAAGAATTGGACTGAAGGGTCCCCCTATTGAATCCGGCAAGGCCAGAAGAAGAAGACGACGACATTGTGAAGCCTAGAGTGTACTGGTTGTGAATATTATTGTTTTCGTTACGTCCAGTAGCAGAAGGAAGAACTTGGACAAGGTGATCCGGGAGAAATGAGAAGTGGTGGAGCTCGGGGTTGTCACCGGCCAAGCTAAACAAGGGCGAAGACACTGTTGTTAGTGGAGGAGATAATGGACTTCCCGTGAGCATCTGCCCTGGCCGAGTCGCCATGGCCGGGTCTAATAGTCCACTCGTAAAGTAATTAATTGTACCACAAGTGGTTTTAGTGTGATGATTACCATTCACATTATTGATGCCTGCACTTAAGAGCTCGGTGAAAGAAGTGGTTTGGGAAATAGGGTTCTTATGAGTAACACGGGTCGACTCATTGTCTTTCTCTTTCTCTTTCTCCTTCTCTACTACTCTCTCCTTAGCACGCTCCCGAGCTTTGACCCTGTTTTCGGATCTGGACAGTGACAACCCAGAACCCTTGCTGGTTTCGGAAGTACTACTACAAGCGGGAGATTTGGACAACGTTGTTGTCATACGTTGTTGGTAATTAGGATCGCCGTCGACTTCCAGTTCAGCTGAATCAAACCGGAGATGATCGGCAGCGCCACCAGTGCTGGAATTCTCCTCCGTCGGTTGCTTGGAATTATTCTCTGGAAATGTAGTAGTAATCGGAGGAAGCTCCGAGATGGAGGTGGCCGCCGCCTTCAGCAACCACTCTATGGCCTTGCTCGGTTGATCATATCCTAGCCGATCCTGCAAATCATAGAATTGAATGGCAGTGCTCACAGAGAGGCGTACACGGCGGTCTTTTAACCCTTTCGAGGTCAGAACTTTGCTGTGCCGATCTTTTCCACCAGAAACTCGGGAAACCCTCACGATTCTCGAGGAAGACCAGCCGTAAAACCTTCTAAGTCCGTCAACACCAACATCACTTAGATCGACTCCGATGCCCCTTTTTGGCTCTCCAGCTTCATCATCTTTACGGGTCAGCTCTAGCTTATCTGAATCAAGCCTCCCATTACTGGTCCTTGAAAACTTACACCCACGAGCTTGAATCTCATCCGCCTCCATGCCACCACTCTCATACCTTTTCTCAAACCCCGTTTCCCTTTTTCACTCAATAAATGAGTTGGGTTCTAATGGAGACTGAATTTCAAGCATAGCATTTAGAGAGAGAGAGAGAGAGAGAGAGTAAACACTAACCAGTGGGCGTGCAGTTGTGTGGTGGGTCTGTATCCTTTACATTGATGACGATTACACAGATGTACTTTGGCTTTTGTTACACAGATGTACTTTGGCTTTTGTAATGACATATTTATACAACACAGATATATTAAGAGAGAGGAAGAGAGAGAGAGAGAGAGAGAGAGAGAGAGAGAGAGAGAGATTTTGTAATGACATATTTATACAACACAGATATATTAAGAGAGAGGATAAGAGAGAGAGAGAGAGAGAGAGAGAGAGAGAGAGAGAGATTTTGTAATGACATATTTATACAACACAGATATATTAAGAGAGAGGATAAGAGAGAGAGAGAGAAAAAAGGCTTTTTCTACAGTTCCATAAATCACGTCCTGTGACAAAGAAAGATTAGAAGCAAAGGATGTGGCTCTAGCTTTTTTGCAGTGTCGATTTTATCTAAAGCAAAAGCCAAATAAGTTCGGAAAATTTTTTATAAAAAATGTCAAACCATACATATCCTAGCAAGAAAATCCAAAAGAGAAATAATAAGGGGGTGTTCTCTTTGTGTTTCAGTTTTGTGTTTTGAGTTTTAAATTCATTTTGAGTTTTGTGTTTTGAGTGTTTGTTTTGAAATTGTTGAAAATGTGTTCTTTTTGTTAGTTTCTCAAAAAAAAAAAATTTTTTTTTTTAATTTTGAGAATCACCACAAGATCACCTCAAAAATAAAAAAGTATATATATATAAAATAATTTTTAATTTTTTTTTTAAATTTTGAGAATCACCATACCACCTCCAAAAAAAAAACGCTCAAAACGACAAAAAAGTCGTTTTGTGTTTTCTTCACAAATTTTTTTTTTGTTTTCGAAAATTCGTTTTCGAAAATGGAAAAGAGAACACGTTTTCACTGTTTTGAAAAATCGAAAATAGAAAACGGTCCGAAAACGGTAAAGAGAACAGGGCCTTAGTTTTTCACTTCAGATTATTCTGATGGTATTTATTTCATTTTATATGCAATTATTTATTGAGAAATTGCATGGTTGGTCCTACTCTATGTTCCATGTACCTGATTCGTACTCAACCTTTAAATATGGACATTTTTTTTTAAAAGTGTGCCACTCATCTTGTAAAGGGCCTGTGAGCCACGCCCTGTATACATATCGCAATCGATTTCATGATTCATTGAACGTACCAATTTGAACTAGAAACTCAATTTTTTGGGAAAATAAAATTCAGATGCGACAAGTAGAGATGGGCATGGATTGAGTCGGTTTTTTCCCCAACCCAAACTCAACCCAACATGGTCGGTTTTATTTAAAGTCGACCCAACCCAACCCAATTAATGGTTTAAACCCAACCCAACCCGATCAAGTTTGGGTTGGTCGGGTTGGGCTTCAATACAATTAAAGTTGGATTCGATTATATTTTTGTTAAATTTAGATAAATTTTTAAAGTTTGAAATTACTTGAAAATCTCTGATTTTTTTTTTTTTAAATACCTATGTAAGGAATTCTTTTTGAAAATGATGTATAAATAAGTTTAAAATTTATGAAGTATTTATTATTATTATTATTATTATTATTATTATTATTACTACGATTTTTTGGGATTTATTCATTTCACCATCATCTTCTTAATTTTTACTTTATTATGAAATAACATTTCTTTTGTAAATTATGTTTATAGGAATCAATCTATATATAAAAAAAATGGACGTTTATAAATTATAAGTCCTTTTCATATCTTTAATATTGTTTTTATTTAGGTTTTTTTTTTTTTCATCTTAGATATTATTATTTTTAATTCATCGGGTTGGATTGGGTTTTAAATCATAACCCGAAATCCAACCCAACCTCAAAAATATTTTTTCAATTCAATCCAATTCAATTGAACTTAAAAAACCAACTCAAACCGATCGGGCTGAGCGGATTAACCCAACCCTAATAACAAGTATATATGCATAATATTCAAAGTGGGAACCTACAAAAGTACAATTATTTGATCAGTATATGTGGAGTGAAGTGATTTATTTGCCGAATTGAACTGTGTTCACACAAAATTAATCAACAAATGTATGTACAATTAATTAATTGAAGTGCATCAACCCCAAGAATAGACCAGGTTCGAACAAGTACAGCTTTACCTATCCCATAGTTTCCTTCAACCGTATCAGCAAATTTCTGAGTTCTTGTTCAATTTTTGTTATAGATTTTTATATGCATAATAATTCATAAAATTGTACTAGGAATAATGTTATGTAATACTATTAAAAGGAAAAATAAAATAAAATAAAATCGCTTTAAATGTTCAATCCTATTTAACTCCTTAAATTAAACACGCCATAAGGGTACGTTAGGTACGGATTGCATGAATTGAACAACAAAGAAGATTTTTACTTCTTTTTTCCTTAATCTCTATTTCGTGTAATTTAAGTCAAAATCAATAATTCATTTCAACGACATATATCATAGGATTCACAACATTTTAACTGCACAATTAATAAACTTTTATCAAATTTTACTACATGTCTGATTTTAAACTCCACCAAACAAGGGCTTAATGATATTCTAGGTATGATTCCTTTTTCGTGCTTGCAAAGTCTCGAAAATAAAGAGTTGGTTTGAGAGGAATTTTTCAAAGTGAAAACTATATTTTTTTTAATGTATGGTTAAAAAATAGAAAGAATTGTGAATCACATAAAATATATATTAAAAATAAATTTAGAAAAAATCATTTCTAAAAAATCATTTCCAGACAAGCTCCATGATATTATAGGCAACTTGAAGAGTTTTTCAGAATCCCGCTACGCGTACGAAAGACGGCTGACAGAATCTATACAAATAAGACCCAGTCGACGGGATGGGTTTTTTGCATTATTTTATTCATATGGGCCCCACCCCCAATGTGAGAGATCTGTAGCATTTTTGTCAAACGCATTTTCTGTACAAATTGATTTTCCCTTTTCCAATCCCAATACATGTACAGAAGACGGTTGACAGAATTTATACAGATAAGACATAGCTAAGGGGGTGGGTTTTTTTGCACTATTTTATTCACACGCCCCTCTCCCCCCCCCCCCCCCCCCCCCCCCCCAATGTGAGAGATCTATAGCATTTTTTGTCAAACCCATTTCTGTACAAATTGATTTTCCCTTTTCCCAATCCCGTTATGTGTACAGAAGATGTCTAACAGAATCTATACAGATAAGACACAGTCGAGGGGGTGGGTTTTTTTGGTACTATTTTATTCACATAGGCCCACCCCCAACGTGAGAGATTTGTAGCATTTTTGCAAAACTCATCTCTGTACAAACTGATTTCCCCTTTTTCAATTCCACTACGTGTACAGAAGACAGTTGACAGAATCTATACAGATAAGACACACTCGAGGGGGTGGATTTTTTTGCACTATTTTATTCACATGGGCCCACCCCCAATGTGGTAATTTTACTTTCTTTTAAATTTAGACAAAATTCTTCATAACTTTTTTTATTATTTATATGTTTTTCTTTAATACGATATAGTACCACAGTCACATTAATATAACTCACCTTGATAGTTAATACAATCCACCTTAATCTTATTCCCTCTAACCCAATATAGTATGCCAACCTCACCCTCGATTTATTACAATTTGATCCACAATTTGCATAGATCAATCATGGTACAGTTTATCAAACTCTACCGTGGACAACTTTAAGGATTTAGAACCAACTTGCTTGATAATATGTGCAAGGCCAAGTAACAAGTGGATCTATGTGCGTTTTGCCTTTCTGTGAAATCTTGCTAGTAGAGTGAAAACTTGACTCAAATAGGATTAATAGATTTGGGATATTCATCATCTATTTATAGTGTAAATTATGTGTCACTATGTTGTTTTGGCTTTAATGACACACACAAGTTTACATATGTTGGGATTCTTTTTCCAATAAGTAGTATCAGAGTACACAGTTGAAATTGGGATTGCTGCGAAGATGAAGATGAGCTCCGAGATTGAGAAACCGTATTTTCCTTCTATTTTATACATTTTCAAGCAAGGGATGTTTTTTGTGTGCATCCACACATACCAGAAAGAGCTACTAAATCAATTTCTAGTTTAGGTGAATGAAGTGTGATCGCCTTATCAGAGTTGAAACTCATTCGAAAGATATTTCGACTTATTTTCCTACTAATGTATTTTGATCCCAATAATTTCAAACCAGTGCAGAGGCAATTGATTGACCCTAATAAATAATGGACATGGTTCTGACTAGTACAATTTCACTTTCTCAGTAGTTTTATCGAATGTGTCCATTTGTTGACCCCTCAAAATGTATCTCTGACGTGGTCAACAGATCTCAATACCTCTAACGTCTATGCAAGCCTATTTCAGCACACTAAAACAAACTGTTAGTCACACATGGCCTCCTTAGGCAAGGGGTGAAGTTTGCCATGCGCACTCCGACGATCAAGTCAATTTGATATTCAAATAGATAGATGTGAGAAGACTTTTGACGTGAACCTCCAATATAATGAAAATGGAGGTTAATTTTGAGTATAAGGTGTATACAGAGAGAAATATATTTTGAAAGTCTAAAATTAAGGTAATATGACACTAAGTGTGAGCTTTTATAGTGTAAGAATATGATTTATGACCATTGGATGGAAGGACATGTGGCTCCATCTATGCTGTTACCACTTTCTATCGCATGCGTCAATCAACAATAGGTTGTCATTGTCACTATCACTCATTACCTAGTGTGATGCTATGGACTTGACTAGATAGGTTGACAGTAATAGTAGTGACAGAGATATTACGTCAATCACATCAAAAGATTGATTGGGAGATTTGGTATTGAGATCGTTTGCAGCTTGGCCTCGACTCATTGGGATTGCTGCTTGCTGGTGTTATATGTGGCCTCTGATTCACATGGGTCAGGCGCTTGTGGGCTCAGACAAGTGTCCTGTGTGGTGACTCCTCTCCTATTAGGACCTGCCAACTAAGAGGGTCGTAACACTATTTTATTAAGCTTATTCATGATTTTGAGCACAGAAAACTCTAATTCCTACTCGTATAGTCTATTCATGAATAAAGTTCAAATTCCATTCAGTTCTATCCAATATTATATAGCAAACGTACCATGTTTGGCACACATGATAACATAAAAAGTATTATACATAAAAGTCATTCTATAACGAAAGAAAGTTATTATGAGACTTCAAGATGCAGATTTTGATAATTTAACTTTGTGGGATTGTAGTAACTCCAAGAAATGGTCTAGACACGCCCCCAAGGACCTTAATAACATTTTTCAATTTTGCCAATGACTTTGATGAGTGAAATATTAATTTTCCCATCAATCCATTTCACATAACCCTCCATAACTGGAAAAGACAGGAGTGATGTTATCTCACGCCTTGCTGCCACCCGTAGTGTAGGGTTCGATTCCTGAAACATGGAATTGGACTCCATATAGACGCAGTGTACATGTGGCTCTTGTTCCCTGACTTGATGGGGCACATTCCGTGATTTACCTCCCTCACAAAATTCTAGGGGCAGGGCGGTGGGGGCCCTCA
>NC_036246.1:39964705-39994982 GCF_002742605.1 Olea europaea var. sylvestris | reverse complement strand
AAGAAACCGTATAATCTGACTGGAAGTGGGCGTGTTCTTGATGATCACGTTGACGAAGATTTTGATTCGAGTACAAGGAGTGCCAGCAGCAGATTAACTCAGGAATGGCTTCAGGAAGCGAAGCGCATTGTGGCTTCTTCTCCTTCCCGGATTGATTCACCCTCTCGACTCGTTGGCTCCCCGAGATTTGCTACTTCTCGAGCCAGGCTATCGACTTCATCTCTCGAGAAAAGAGACCCTTTCGACAGGTCTGCTAGAAGGTAAGTAATCTGGCTGCTTCAATCTGAAATAATAGCCCTAATATTTATCTCAAGGTTCTAGTTACTTAGCATTTTTTTTTTTTTTTAAGATTTCCGATCTAAATATCGATATTTAAGGAAAGATAAATAATTGAAAATTTATATGGTCATATAAATTACTAAAATCACCTAGTAACGTGCATTCAGTATTGTAAGGTCCGACTCGTCAAACAAAATGTCATAAACGAATAATACGAGTAGATCCTTGATATATCGAACATAGTCAATTGAAAGCTTTAAGTTATCAGTTTTATCCTCTTTTTCTCGTTTTCTTGTATTGTTTTCGAATTCTTGAGTGTAGGATAAAGAACGAAAAATAATCACTTTTGTTGGAAAAAAAAAAAAAAAAACAGGCATAGAGCAAGGGAAAAAAGCTTCAGTGGGGAAATCCTGTCAAAAACTGCAAGACTTTCCAGGAACAAATCTGAAACAGATAGAAACCCTTCACAGGGTGAAGAATCTCCTGCATCAGATATCCAAAAGTCGTTCTCCAACCTTCTCAAAATCCCCAGTAGTCCTACTCCAGATCCCTATCCCACTATCTCACCAGACCTCACACCCCCAAGTCCAAGTAGTCTCGTGGGCCCACCTCTACCACCGCGCCAATCAGTGCACCGAAGGTCGCGGTTCCAAAATGACCCCAATGCACCACTGTCACAGCCTATCCCAACCCCAACTAACCCTCTCTCCGTTTCCAAACGAACTTTTAAAGATACTGCAAGTACTACAAATAATGCACCAACAACAATCTTGGATAGTCCATTGCTCTCCCCACCAAAACATTTTACTGAGTCGGCCCACCGAAGGTCGAAATCTTCCACCACTTGTTCCAGACCGGAGGACGAGGTCTTGTCCCCACCCCGGAACTTGGTGGAGTCAGCTCACCGGAGATCCATATCTTCTTCAACTTGTAGCACTAACAGGATCTTGAAGAAGAGCAATGTGGATGATGGACAGTTGAAAGAAGGAGATTTGAAGGGTCAGGAACTGAACAAGTTCTTGAAAGAGCAGANGAAGAAGAGCAATGTGGATGATGGACAGTTGAAAGAAGGAGATTTGAAGGGTCAGGAACTGAACAAGTTCTTGAAAGAGCAGACGATCAAAATTGCAGAAATCATGAGTGGGGAGATAAATGGAAAGGCAAAGATTGTGCTTTCTGGACCTTCAAACAGTTAAGTTTTGTATTTCTGTTACTAATTTTCTTTTTTCTTCGTTTTGAGGGACAATTTGATAGCATGAGACATAATTCTCTCCTATATCTTGTCGAATAATCTGTACCAAATATATAGTGATTTACGTCCACTTCAATATACTAAAGTGATAGTGTGAATAATTTAGATGGAATTGTGTGATTCTAAGGGAGAGTTTCGATTTAATTTTGATTTAGGCACAAGCTCAATGGTAGCAGCCATATGTTATGCGTGGTTGTTAGAGAACAGAAAGAGGACTAATAAAAAGGGAGGAGAGGGAGATAAGAATAATTTGGAGTTTGTGGTTCCTGTGATGAATATGAGGAGACGAAAAATGTGGAAGCAGCAACAAGCGGCTTGGCTATTTCACCATGTTGGACTTGATGCCACTGCTTTGCTCTTTGCTAATGAGGTGCCTATATTTTCTTAATAGTCGTTTCTCAGATAATTAATTGTGTCTAATTTCTGTTTTTCTGTTTGTTTGTGTATGTCTATTAAGTTTTAAGGCAATAGAGTTTATCAATTATGCTTTGGAAAGAGCGTGACACAGATGAAATCAGGCAATTTGTGTACGTGACAGACTATTCTACTAAAGCGGATACTCCTCGCCATTAGCTTTTAAACTTTCGTTTGGTGGATTTTTCGCCTGTAGAGATCCTTTTAGCAATTTTTTCAAAACTTGTTTGTTTTAAGTTTACACATTAAAAGACTTAGTTCAAGATTCATTGACAACGAATCTATTGAGATAGGAGAGTTTTGTCAATCTTAACATGCTGCTATTTCTTAAAAATTGCTTTTTCTTTTTCTTTTCTTTTTCTTAATAGAAACTGATTTTTCAAAATAACTTTATCTTGCGACCATTTTAAATCCCACATTCTTCAAAAAATCCATTCACACTTTTTCACATAACTATTCCCTATGTTTTAACCGCTTATTCTGAAAAAAAGAAAAAATATATATATATAATTTTTTACAAAATCACTCCTCAAAGAATCAACTTCACACAAGGGCAAATATTCTTCATTTAACATCTCAAAATACTCTGGACTTAGTGTGAGATTATCGTCTAGTGAAATACTATCAAACACAGAACTCTATACAGTTCTACATGTATTATCTATATATTCTTAATGAATCCTTAACAATTTCTTAAGTTATAATGCGATAAGGCTGTGAGTGGTTGTGATTGCTTCTTTGCACTATGTAGAGCCTAATCATACTGTACAGTATTCCTACTACATATTTAGAGAGCTAATTTGATGCGCATGAGAAAAATTTTACTTTCTTATCCATTATAGTACATACTACCTATCATTAAAGGTGTAACACTATAAATGTATATGGCGCATAGTGTGTTTCTGATTCATTTGACTGATTAATGCTCTCGTATAAGCAGATTAGGGCTTAACCGTAACTCTAGCTCTAAGTAGGAATACAGCTATAAAATTGACTGAGTGGAAGCTTTTGAAGTTAGATTCAATTCGCAGAAATATCGTATGCAGATAATACAGGATCGCCTAATTACATTGATTTTGTTATTTTAAATTCCCTTTTTTGTCTGGAAAATTTGCTGGAAATTGTTCTTGATAATCTTGGTGCTATTTTCAATCAGGTTGACATGGAAACAATGATCATGGAAAAGCAGTTGAGCATGCTTGTTGTTGGAGAGGATATCCTCCGAACCAATGGCGAGGTTGATTAACTTATTTTGGTCAATTGGCAGCAAATATATACATGGATTTCCATTTTCAAGATTATTTAAAAGCATGAAACTAATCTAAGATCAAATTATGATTTTGCAATTGCTCTAGGTTGGATCGGGATGCACTATTGTGACGGACAACTATTGTGAGGACGCATATGACCTACTTCAAACCCCTATCGTGAAAAAACTTCTGGTAGAATGAAATAAAATTTATCGACTTTCTAGTGCTATACACAATTTATATTATCTTTTTGCTCGTCTTGAAATTGAAAGAGAAAATGAATGATGGAATCCGCTCTGCCATTGGAACTCATTAATATCTTCTTATCAGCTTGCAGGTATTCTATTAGACACACAAAATTTAAATATTTCTACCAAGTTATCTATGAATAGGGATGCAGAGGCAGTTCAGCTTCTCTCAGTTGGCGCAGCTCCTAATTATAGGAATGCTCTTTATGATCAATGTATGTTTTCGTCTTCTGATAACTATGAGAATTCCCTTAAAAATTCGTAAACTCTATAGTGAGAATCCCCCTTTTTTAATATTTTCCAATATTCTGATTTTTCATTTCAGTGATGCAAGATCGAAAAGATAACGCTTTCTTTGAAGTTCTGCGCCACAGTTATGGGAAGCCTTCTGGTGAAAGTAAGCTGAAATTGTGCTAAGAAAGAAAGACTCTTTATTTTCAACAGCGTTCCTGAAATTTGTTTACATGATATCATCTGTAACATAATATGTGGTACATGGGTAGGTAATGTCTACATCCAAGATGTTTGGCTTTTACGCTGAACGTGCATTAGACTGGTTCTTCGATGTGGACAATAAATTATACTCTGAATACATGTTTGATAAGTAGTGCTCGACTTGATGGTCGTAGCTTCTTTCTCTTTTTCTTTAAGGTGTTGAGTAGCCTCCAACTTTATTGAATATGTCTCAAGTACTTGACACATACAATATACAGGTAATCGGGATAGTGGAGCAATAGAGCAGAGGATTTCTGAGAAATACCCTTTCAGTGCAGGAATTGCACCAAATGAAGGAAAAAATCGAAATAACACGAAAGATGAAACAAATCAGAAGGTGTCACCAGTTATAGGTAATATAATGCATATTAACTGCTTGCAATCTTATATGTATATCCAGTAATTTCGGATCAGAATCTATGCTAGTTAAAGTTATCTCGTGTTTTAATTGTAATATGCTGTAATACAAAGAACGGTTTCTTTTTTCTTCTTTTAATTCTTTACATCAACACATACAGTGTCTCCCATGAAGATGCCCGTGCAGGCTCCTGCAAAGACACCAGCAAAAGCAGCCAATGCCTCTCAGGGGAAGAATAAGTCTTTTTTCGCAAAATTGTTTGGATTTGGATCAAAACAGTGACAAAAGTATGGATATGTGCTGCGAGTTAAAGATTTTGATGCGGTATGTAAAACTGGTAAGAAATGTTACTGGAACTTCATAGAGGCTCCAAGGCACAAGATGTTTAGAAATCAACCCATGTTTTTAGGGGAGTTATTTATGCTTTATATATTTATTATTTTGTACGAAACAATTATTTTGAGACGAATTGTCTGCTTGTAATAAACTGCAACAAATCAATTACTAATAATTTTGTTATCCCTATTTATCTAATTGTTAGTGCAAAATATTAGAAAGTATATCCATAACTACTGTTGCTGCCACTGCTACTGATATTTAGAAGTTGAGGAAATTTCACAAAATGTCCAATTTTACGTAATCATTTGTAAAAATGTCCACCATTGCAAAAATGTCTAATTTGGAAGAATTTAGACCAAAATACCCTTATTAATAATTTATAATTCAACACTAAGACAAAAAAAATGGACATTTTTGTAATATTATTATTGACCAATAAAATTTTGACACATAACCTGCTATATTTATTTCAAAAGGTATAGATGTCAAATCACAATGAGAAAATTACTTAGAAACCTACCTTTAAACAATAGTTTTCAGAAATAAAGGGAATTAATTTTCATTTCATAAATTAGGTGGTAATCAAAAATTATTAAATTAATTAATACATAGTTAATAATAGAAAATGTTTTATATCTTCCTCCAACCAAAACCACCCACCACTCAAATTAAACTTTTTCTCTCTCTTCTTCCTCTCCAGTGTCTTCCAGGATTGATAAAAATGGAAGATTTCTAAATTACAATTCTCAGAAATTTCAAAGTCAGGCGCCATTGATGGGACCCATCACAACAAATCTACACCTATAACTTCACTACCCCCATTCTGCGACTATTGCAGCCATGGGTTTCTATCAATTAAACCAAAATTTTGATTCGATTGTGTGCGCCTGTTCTTCTAATTTTGATTTAATTGGTTGGTGTTTTTTGAAGGTGTTGGTGGAAGTTATGGTAGTGATGATTGTTGTTGTGGATTTGAGTTAAAGATGTTAGTATTGGTGGTGGTAATTATTTTTTCGAGCAGATCTGCTGTTGGAGATCTGGTTTTTTCTGTTCGAGAATTGGTTGTGACTATTTGTGACCTATTTTGTGTTAATTGTGATCGGTTGTGACTTGAGATTGATCTGGTCATGGACAGTCACATTGAATACAAATTTGGTCACAGACCCCGTATCAATTTACCCCAGATCTTGTATCAATTTTTAACCCACACACTTTATTTCTTCCCCCAAAAATTAGGTCGGCACTCTCTTACCCAAAAATCAGATCTAGGACTTCTTTCCCACCCATCTTCTAGATTCCGACCACTTACCACTTCTCTCACTGGAGTTTCGCAATAGAAGTGTGGTGGTGTTGGTTGGTGTTTTTGAAGGACTGTTGGAAGTTATGGTACTGATGATTGTTGTGGATTTGAGGTGAATATAGTGTTTATGGTCATCAATTTGAGTTAAAGATGTTAGTAGTAGTGGTGGTGGTTATTATTTTTCCGAACAGATCTGCTGTGGTGGTTAGAGAGTTGGTTTTTTCTGTTCGAAATCTGATTGTGACTATTTGTGACCAATTTTGTATTGATTGTGACCGGGTGTGACTTGAGATTGATTTGGTTACATAAAGTCACAATGAATACAAATTTGGCCACAATTAGTTACATCGAAGACAAAGTTGGTCACGGTGATTCTCAGATAACAAAAGTCGGTGAATTGGTCACATATAACACAGGTACGGTCACAGATAACATGTGAAATTTCAAACTTTATTTCTTAATATTGAAATTAATCATATGCATATTCATTCCACTTAATTAGGTCACAGATTCAATAAAACTAGTCACAGATGTAATGGAACTGGTAACAAGTCATTGCTAAAAAAGAAGAAAAAATGTTGTCGGAAAAGTGATGGATGATCGGAATATTCGTCGAATGGTTGTCGGAGCATCGTCGGGAGGTCGTCGGAATGTCATTGGAATAGTTGCCGAAATTGTTGTCGGAGCCGTCTCCAGAGGTGGGGTGGGATGGGGTGGAGAAAGAGTAAAAGGATTTGATGTGATGGGTGGGTGGGGTTGGAGGTGAGGTGGGGTGGATAAGTAAATTAATTGTACTATATTATAATTAATATTTAATAAATTTAATTATCAACTGATTTTTGAAAGATTTTTAGAAATTTGTTAATTTTGAAATGTGATTTTTAAATGGAGGATTTACGTGGTGTTCCCAATCAAAATAAATGCTATGTTTTTCTGATTCAGAAATGTCGAGAACGACATTTTTAAATGTAGAGAAATGTCACGTTCAAAATGAAATGTTATTTTATACAAATGAAACGGTGTTCAAATTCGAGAAACATTATTTTCATGTAACTTCTCATGAAAGTTATTTCTCAAAATTCGTGATAAATTGATATAAAAATCAAATGTCGAGAATACCATTTCAAAATGTAGCTTAAAAAAAAAAAAAAAAAAAAAGTTAGACCAACTATCCCATCCCATTTAACCCTCTTTCACCAACCCAGCAGAATGCTAACCACTAATGCCTGACCCCCTTTCACCAACCCAACACCTATTCTCCCAACCCACAAACCCGCCGATTGGAGAAAGAAACCCCAAGAGTTCGCCACCGGCTAAGTTGTCATCTCCGGAAAATTCGTTCTACTAAATAACGAAGAAGCTCAAGTTTTTCAAGAAACCCTTATCTCCTACCCATTTTGTCGTGGTCGTAACTCTCCGGCTGCCATTGTTCAACCGTTCCAGCAAAAGGGGACGTCTTCAAATCTTATCTCTTACCCATTCTCTGCACATTTGTTGAACGGTTAGCGTTTTCAGTTTTTTATAGTCGTAATGTTTTTCGAATTATGGGATTTTGCTGAATAAGTCTTCGGTCCTTTTTGCCGCCAACAGGCAGACATAAACATTTGAGATGTTAATAGCAGTACCGAGGAGCTTTGTAAGTTAAGCTATTGTATGGACAGTAAGATGTTGTGACAAAAATCTGGATCTAAACAGGCGGGAGGTTGGCACGAAAGTGATAATGAAGTTTTGGTTCAGCTGGTTCAATAAGTAGTAATGTCTTACTGAAGAACCGGGTTATTGGTTTTGTTTATCAAGCTGAATGAGGAACAATTTTTTTTAATTTGTTAAATGCAGATGTGCATTTAGAAATATCGAGTTTTGAAATTTTAATAGCGGATTGAGGTGTTAAATAATTATGATATGATTCCTGTGGATTTATTTACCAGAGGGTAAATTTAACTTCGGCTTCATAATTTTTCTGTGGTAATTTCTTTTCCATTCAATTATCCTTTCTCATACTGTACTCCAGTTTTGAATGAAATAAAACAGCAATGTTTCATGCTGCAGTCATTGGGTTTTTGAATTTGATTGAATTTTGGTGGTATAAGCTGCTCAATTCTATTTGCCATGTAGGGATGAGAGGGAGGAATTTTGGTGTTTGTCACAGTTGTAGAAGCTCCGATCACTACTTCGAAGATTGCAAGAGAAAAGTTCCTTGTCCACGGTGTGTAGTCTGAATTCGAAAATGTTTTGAGGTTGAAAAGGAAGGCAATAACAAAGGCCGACTTTTTAGAACTTGCAGCAGCTCTTGTGGATTTTTTGACAAGGTAACAAAGGAAGAATTGAGTGTAGAGTCGAGTGCCGTTAATGAAGTGATGAATCCTACTACCAATGAGGATGTGATAAGAGTGTAAAATATCATATTTTTCCCTCTTAACTATTGCATTCATGTGATTATATTATACCAAAATGCACTCATTACTCTTATATTTTGGTTTAGGTTGCATTTTGGTGAAAAGGATGAAATTCGGAAGAAACAAGTGAAAAATGACCAAAGTAGAAGAGAACGAAAGTTCGGGGACTAAAGTGCAAATGATCCAAACTTGTGTCTAAGATTATGATGAAGATTCGAAAGTGTTAGAGGTCAAGTGGATGAGGAAAGAAGTCAAAGGGATGAAATAACGTCAAAGTTTGATCAATACATCAATTTCCAATCGAAAACTAACACACCAGTTTTTAGTCTCATGTTGGGACCCATTTTTGACATGAAATATGATCGAATTGGGAGATGACTTCTGAATAAAAATTGTGACCCTTTGAGTTAGCTATCCAATGCAACTTGAATCACCTCAATTGGATATCAGGAAAGAAAGTTATGATTAAAACATTGAAAGCTATCTGGCGGCACCATGCGGTCGCAAACACCTATACTGAGAATTGAAGAGGCTGAAAGTGTATAACCATGCGACCGCAATGACAATAACCATGCGGTCGCATAGTGTTTTTTTTTGGGGGGCCGAATCTCAGTTTCCTTATACGATTGAATCTCTTATGGTAACCTAATTTTTACGGGATATAAATGCCCAAAACCACCCAGAACGAAGTCAGACGCCCCCAGACCTATTTCTTTCATCTTGGTGCTCAAGAAACTCCATGAAAAAAAAAGGAACTTGGTGAAGCAACGAATGATCTCAATCAGTTTTGGTGATTTCGACATCTTTAATTCATGTAATTGAGTTTTTCATTATTAAACAATTTTAGAATCGAATTTCCATATCTTGAATATGTTTTTTATATTAGTTTAACAATTATTAGAATTTCCATAGATTCAGTCATGCTTTCTCTATCGAATATTCGAAATACTTGTTGAATTACAATTTGAATTATTTATTGTTGAGATTATTTTAACTTTTATCAAATCCTTCATAGATCTAGCCATGTTCCTTCTATCGAATGATTGAAATAATTGTTGAATTTTAATCTTAATATTACTTTATTGGTGAATTGATTACCGCCTTATGCTTGATGTATATGGTCGATCTTTGATCTTATTCCAATAAAAAAAGTGTGCGAATGTGTTACAGAAAATCTAGATTCTAGCAATATAATTGAAATTAAATTGGACTTTATTGTTAAATCTTCCGATTAGAGAGTTGGGAAGAAAATCTCTAATTGAGGAAAAATACATGAATTATTGAAGTCGATTGATCCAATCCAATGGGGAAATTCCGACGCTTCACTTATGTCGCATATTGATAATTAATTTTTATTCCAAGTGACAAATCATTCCCACATAAAATTACGAAAACCCTAGTTTGTTTGATTTTTTGAAAAAATTTCCATCTCCCTGTGGATACGACACCCCAAAGTTGTACTACAATCACCGCGTTATACTTTGGGCGTAATCAAATTTTGGCGCCGTTGCGGGGGAGACGGTACAATTAATCAAGGGATCGACCGAAAAAGGGTGACATCGTTCCTTTTCCTTCATTTTTATTTGATTTAATTTTTTTTAGTGTTATTTTTATTTTGTTTTCACATTTTCTTTGTTTTTTTTGTGTGTGTTTGATGTGCAGGGATCGAGGCAATCAATGGAGTTCTACTGGAGCACCTTATTCAGTGTTTGAATCTCAATATAACCCTTATTTTGCTGCTGCATCAATTGCCACGCACACCTCAACACATAACACTATGTCTGATAGTGAACACGGCGATGCGCCTTGTAGGACTTTGCATGATTATTTGCACCCCACACGTACATCCACACCATCATGCATAATGTTTCCGCCCAATATGCCACGTATGGAACTAAAACCGAGAATGATTCCACTTCTTCTCACTTTTCATGTACTTGACAGTGAAAACCCTACGTGCATATTAGGGAATTTGAGGAAGTAGTTGCAACCTTCCACAATCAACATGGTACAACGGATGCAGTCAGGTTAAAATTTTTCCCCTTTTCACTTATCTTGTAATGGCTTCGGCCCCACTGTACTTAAACTTATGAAATGAAATGAAAATTTTTTGTGAAGTATTTGGGCTTCTGCTTCTTTGTATTTTCTTTGTTTATACTTGTATGAACGACAAACGTTAGACTAATTACCTCGCGACAATGACCAGTTAATAACTGTGGACCGGACCGCTTAAGTTAACATAAGTTTAAACACTTAAGCGAGTATGAAGCGATTCTTAATGCCAACTTATTAATAATCTGAGATCAGACCAATTAGGCAAACATGAAGAGCCGCTTGATGTTAATCAGCTAATAATTGACGATCAGATCGCTTAAATGAACCTTCTGAAGTACTGAGGAACTATTCACTAACTGATATGGCTTGGAACTGAAAATTCATTACTAAGATAAATTACACCACCCTTTACAAAGGCGATTCCATCACTTCGGGAATTTTATAACTGAGATCAGATCTAGACAATCGATTCGCTATAACATATTGAGATCGGATCGGAACATAGTCTCATCACTGGTAGTACTTCCTCAAGTGTTCGATGTTCCACTTATGAGGCAGTGCCCTTCCTGACACATCTTCGATTTCGAAGGTACCAGGTCGGGATTCTCATCGGATGCGGTAAGGGCCTTCCCAATTCGGGCGGAAAACTCCTGACCCGGTTGGTTTTAAAGATTGGAAAATTCTTCTGAGGACGAGGTCGCTCAAGCGGAGAGTTCTATTTCTGACCTTGGAGTTGTAAAAGCGGGTCATCTTTCGATGATATTTTGCCAGGGTCACTTGGGAGGTATCTCTCTTTTCCTCATAGAGGTGTAGTTCTGTTATTCGGGCCTCGTCATTGCTGATCTCATTGAAATGTATCCGTCGATGTGATGGGACCCCAATTTCAACCGGACTCATTGCCTCGGCTCCGTAGGTCGTGGAAAATGGGGTTTCACTGGTTGCAGTCCGACAAGTCGTCCTGATAGCCCAGAGGACGTGGGGGAGTTCTTCAACCCAAGCCCCTTTTGATGTATCCAGTTTCCTTTTCAGGGTGTGCTTGATAGTCTTGTTCACTGCTTCAACTTGCCCATTCACCTGGGGGTGATGAGGTGTCGAGAAGTCCTTCTTTATGCCCAATTCATCGCATAAGTCTCACATCTTCCTATTGTCGAACAGCCGCAAGTTATCAGAGACTAAGGAGTGAGGGATGCCGAATCTACAAATGATGTTTTTCCAAACGAACTTGGTAGTATTAGCCTCGGTAATTCGGGCAAGGGGTTCTGCCTCGACCCACTTAGTGAAGTAGTCAATGGTGACAATAGCGAAAGTTGCGCTTCCTCTCTCTTTTGGGAGTGGACCAATGAAGTCGATGCCCCACTTGGCGAATGGCCAAGGGCTGGTTACTACAGAGAGGCTCTGAGCAGGCTGTCTTTATACGTTCGAGAAGTGCTGGCACTTGTCATATTTTTGGACAAATTGGCAAGCATCCCTTTTCAGGGTCGACTAGAAATAGCCTTGACGGAGAACCTTGTGTGCCAGAGTCGTTCCTCCGGAGTGATTTCCACAGATTCCTTCATGTATTTCTCTGAGTATGTATGTGGCCTCTTCGTGGCATACACATCGAAGAAGGGGCGAAGCGAAGCCTCTCTTGTAAAGGGCGTCTTCTTGTAGGACGAAGTGCGCAGCCCTTCTCCTTAATTTCCTCACCTCGCCTCTGGAAGCAGGCAGTGTTTGTTCCTTCAGGTACGCCATTATGGGTTGCATCCATAATGGGATGTCTTCTATCCATAGTACCCCTTCACCTTTGGAGGTGGAGGGCTTTGATAAGTGCTCAATGGGGACGATGTTTAGCAGTTCTGAGTCCATGCTGCATGTGCATTTTCTAGATGGGGGACTTGAGTCAGTTCGAACCTTTCAAAATGGGGAATTATGTTCAGAACCAACTTCAAGTACGCAAGCATGTTACCATTTTGGCTGCGAAATTCCCATTTACTTGATTTACTATGAGCTGAGAGTCACTGCTCACTAGGAGCTTCCTGTCCCGCATTTCCTTAGCGAGCCTTAGACCTGCCAGAAGGGCCTCGTATTCGGCTACGTTGTTCAAGGCTTTGAAGTCGAACCTTACCGCACAATTTAGCATATGGCCTTCCGGGCTCTCCAACACGATCCCTGCCCCCGCGCCAGCCTCTCCTGAGGACCCATCTACGAATAGTTTCCATATGGGGGGCTCGGCTGGTTCCATTATCGCCTCCATTTCTGGGGCTTTGGTAAACTCAACCATGAAATCAGCAAGGGCCTGGCCCTTGACGGCGTGTCTAGGTCGGAACGTTAGATCGAACTCACTGAGTTCGATGGCCCATTTCAGCAGGCGTCCTGACACGTCTGTTTTCTGCATTACATGCTTTAAAGGAAAATTAGTGAGAACTTGTATTGAGTGGGCTTGGAAATATGGCCTCAGCTTTCTTGAGGCTGTGATAAGTGCGAGTGCCAATTTTTCCATGTCTGGGTAGCGTGTTTCAGCTGGGAGAAGTGCTTTGCTGATGTAGTACACTAGCAATTGACGCTCATTTTCTTCCTTGATTAGGACTGCGCTGACTGCCACATCCAAAACTACTAGATACAGTAATAGAGATTCATCCGGTTAAGGTTTCGACAAGAGGGGTGCTTCCCCGAGGTGCTTCTTCAGAGCCTCGAAGGCTTCTTCGCACTCCGAAGTCCATTGGAATTTCTTTTCTTGTTTCAGTACATTAAAGAAATGCAAGCTTTTATCAGTGGCTTTGGAGATGAAGCGGCTGAGTGCGGCTATCCGACCATTGAGACTCTGGACCTCGTTCGGTTTCTGAGATGACCTCATTTCTAGTAAGGCCGTTACTTTCACCGGATTTGCCTAAATTTCTCTTTGATTCACAATATACCCAAAGAACTGGCCTGATGCCACCCCAAAGGTACACTTGAGGGGATCAATTTCATATTATACTTTCTAAGTATCAGGAAGGTTTGGTCGATGTAACTCACGTGTTTGGTTGCCTGGAGGCTTTTAACCAACATGTCGTCTACGTGGACCTCTATGGTTTTGCCAATGAGTTTGGCAAACATCATGTTGACTAACCTCTGGTATGTGGCCCCGGCATTTTTAATCTGAAGGGCATAACTTTGTAGCAATACATGCCCCTGTCCGTAATGAATGATGTAGCTTCCTCATCAGGTCAGAACATGGGTATCTAGTTGTACCCTGAGTATGCATCCATGAAACTCAGTAGTTCATGCCCAGTAGTAGAGTCCACAAGTTGATCAATTCTCGAAAGTGGGAAGCTATCTTTGGGGCACTCCTTATTTAGGTTTGTGAAGTCCACGCATATCCTCCACTTTCCATTGAACTTTTTCACCAGAACCGGGTTGGATATCCACCTCAGATATATGGCCTCTCTAATGAAACCACTGTGGCTAAGTTTGCTTACTTCGTCTTTCAGTGCCTCGTACCGTTCCGAGTTTAGGGCACACCTCTTTTGTCCAAGGGGAGCATAGGAGGGGTTGATGTTAAGGTAATAGCAACTGATCATAGGATCTATTCCCACCATATCTTCATGTTTCCATGCGAAGACATCCAGGTTCCCTTTCAGGAAACGTATCATCTCAGTTTTTGCTTCAGCTGATAATGACTTCCCTATACGCAAGACTTGATTGGGGTCTTCCGGGTTAATGGGGAAAGTTTTCAATTCTTCCATAGGGGTCGCATTTGGTTCATAATCAATTATTCGGGAGTCTAACTCATCAAGAGGGTGTCCTTGTTCAGGGGCCTCTTCCATGTCGACGTCTCCCTCTTGTTCAGATGTATGCCCTTGTTCAGGGGCGTCAAGCATTTTCACGTCCGTATCGACTTCAGCGGATACCTCGGCTAGGATTACATTAACAGTTCGGGGCTCGAATTTGCGTAGCGAGTTTAGGTAGCAAGCCCTGGAACACATCTGATCGCCCCGGACTGTTGCAATCCTATGTTCGGTTGGAAATTTCATGCACAAATAGTGAATGGACGTCACAACCCAAAGATCATTCAGAGCAGGTCTGCCCAATACTCCATGATAAGCCGATCTATGATCTACCACCAGAAATTCCGTGAAATGCTGGGCTACTAGGGGTGCTGAACCCATTTCAACAGGCAGGATGATCCGCACTCGTAGGATGATGCTGTCCCCAATGAATCCGAACAGTGGGTCGGTCATGGGGATCAACCCATGTTCCATTTGCATTTTGTCAAAAGTGGAGCCGAACAATAAGTTCACGAAACTGCCATTGTCAACGAGCATGCGTTTTAATTCGTTTCTAGCTACTACGGTTCTTACAACCAAAGCATCGCAATGGGGGTGGTGAACTCCCTCTGAGCCTTCCTTGGAGAAGGTGATCGGGGCCATCTTGTTTGCTGATTTTGATTCGTTAACAATGTAAGTGATCATCGGGGGATCCTTTACTTCTTTTGTGTAATTTCTTTAGGCATTCCTGGTGTTGCCACCGACGTGGGGTCCCCCAATGATGGTATCGATTTCCCTTATGACCTGGCCTCCCGAAAATTGGGTTTGATTCCCCTGTCTGGATTGGCCTCGGTTCCTCGATTCTCTTCTACGAGGAGATTGTTCTGATGACCTCTCCCTCCCCTCCTCGGGGAGATGGACCTGCGAGGGCGTCCGTTTCTACTGGAAGTGTGAGGGTTGCTTCGATCAAGGCGCCGATTGGCATCACGAGACTCACTAGTGTCATGTCCGTATAGTTGATGGAATGTACAAAACCTTGCTCCTGCCAGTGGTTTGTTTGACCTCCTTTTCTTCTTCTTATTGTTATCAATTCTCCCAGATGGTCCTGCTTCAGCAGGGGCATTATCATATGCCAACACTGATACTGCATTCAATGTAGCGAAAGCTAGGGCCTGTCCGGATGTGGGAGCTATGGTATGCCCCGCTTGGGTCCATTGCTGAGTAACAAGATGTGCTGCGGGGCCTCGACCTACCTGCCTCTGAGGAGGAGGGAGTCCCTGCGCGGCACGGTTTCGATGATCGATCATTTCTTCACTAACAATTTCCACTCTCATCATTTTCACCAGCTCGTCATATGTGGAGGGATTCTTGTTGCGCACGTCCCTCCAGAACAAAGTGTTCATGTTGAGCCCACCTTTCAGGGCTGAAAGGGCTTCCCTATCAGTGACATGTTCGCAGTAAGTAATTTCATCGGTAAACCTGGCGAGATAGCTTTTTAGCGTCTCCCCAGGGGCCTGCCTCATGTTTTGTAGGCGTTGAATTGGCGCCTCTCCTTCTTTGCGTGAGAGGTACTGGTTCAAAAATATTTTCTTCAAGTCTGGCCAACTTCTGATGCTTAGGGGAGGAAGCCTGCTGTACCATACCTCGGTGGCCCGGCCTAGTGTTAAATGGAAGGCTCTGCATTTTAGAGTAGGCGAGGCTCCCCTAAGGCTCATTTGTGTCATATACTTTGTGAGGTACTTCTCCGGATCCCCCTTTCCCTCATACTTGGGGATCTTAGGGGGCATGAAGTTAGCTGGCATTGGAAAGCTTCGAATCTCCCTTGAGAAAGGAAGGTTATCGTCATCATCGTCAATCTCATAAGATCGACAGGGCCCCTCTGACCCTTCATCATCTTGGATGTCCTGGGGTGGTGAAGGTGCTTCTCCTCAACTCTCCCAATCGACTAGGTTTCTCCTCTTCCTCCTATTTCTAGGAAGAGGAGGGGGAACATGTTCTTGTTCGTGATCCGAACGAACTGATCCTCTTGCCGGGCGGACCCTATTGCTAGGATCCTCCCCTATCCGGTCGAAGACGCTTACCGACCTTTGGTCGTCGTGTTCTTAAGGAAGTTGTCCCCCAAGGGTGGTTCTGATGGATGACTCCCTTGCACATAAGATGTTGCTTCGACGTTCATCTCCCTTGCCAGGGGGCATTCTGTGTGCCGGCTCATGTGGCCCTGAGAGTGAGATAAAAGGATTTCCTGCACCGGATAAGATCCTTGGGGCCTTTAATAGCTCTGGTGTCCCTGGGCTTGCATGAGGAGTTCCTGCATCGCCATATTCTGAGCTGCTATGTTTCTCATACCCGCAGCTATCTGAGCCATTCTTTCAGTGAGTACGGCTGTTCTTCCGCCTCGGCGATGCCGGTGATGCGGTCTCTGATGAGTAACATTGTTATGGAGTACCTCTTCTTCAGATGCCTCTCTCATGGGATTGTCGTCTTCATGGCTGTAGCTCATTCTACCTCTTTTTTCAAGGGTAGTAAGAACTTGGATTGTAACTCAACTTTGTTCTTTTTCAAGAATGCCCCCCTTTTTAGGGTTAGTCGACGGTTTTCCGGTACCTTCTCCAATGGAAAACGCAAAACTTCGAATGGGAAATAGTTCCCACAGACAGCGCCAATCTGTTGGCCTTGGAAATTGGTCCTTCCATGTGGCCAACTGAAAGCTACTCCACATATTCCTCCCTGTGCACAATCAGCAAATAGTCAGGTGCACACGGCCGGAACCAAAGGGGGTGGTGGCGACCGTATACACTTCGACGGTCAAGTCAGATTTGGGTGATCGAAACAGTACCCAGGGGGTATGCAAATCAATCAATAAAGGGGGAGGAGAAAATATATAAACTTATTATGGAGTGCTGTGTATTAAGAGTTTCATTACCTTTGCCTCTTGCCAAACCTTGGGTATTTATAGATGGTATGAACCGTTGGATGTGAAACGCGTGTATACATCTGACGGTATGAAGCGTTTGCTCATAGGCGTCAATTAACCGCGTTTGTAGAGTGGGCGGACAGTTTGTTTCCTCTGAGTTGAATTGACATAAAGTTGATAAGTCACATCAACTAGCCTCACGGAGACGTCAAATCAATTTAAGCCTTAGGTGTAGGACAAATCTCAAATTGGCGGCGGATCTTCTAATCGGGGTCCACTTGATCTCGACCTCGGAGGTGAGACGCTTCGGCAGATCAGTAGTAGGAATGGGAAGGGTCATTTTCAGGTCGGAATAAGTGGTGCTGCGGGGGGTCCACTTGATCTCGGCTATGACACTTCGGTATCCGAGACGTGTATAATCGGAGCGAAACACGAAGCACTAATGAAAAAATATGGAGTTATTTATAAAATCTCTACTGCTTACCACCCCCAAACTGGCGGACAGGTAGAATTGGCTAATAGGGAAATTAAACAAATTTTGGAAAAATGGTGAATCCTAATTGTAAAGATTGGTCTTTAAGATTAAGTGATGCACTTTGGGCTTACCATACTGCTTTTAAGACTTCCCTAGGCATGTCACCATATAGACTTATTTTTGGAAAGTCTTGTCATTTACTTGTGGAGCTTGAACACCGAGCATATTGGGCTATTAAACATTTTAATTTCGACCTAGAAGAGGGAGGTAAGCTTAGGAAATTTCAATTGGTCGAGTTAGAGGAGTTGAGAAATGAGGCCTATGGGAATTCTAGAATCTACAAGGAAAAAATGAAAGCTTTTCATGATAAAAACATTTTGAGAAAAACTTTTAAACTAAATCAAAAAGTATACCTGTATGATTCTAGACTCCACAAGCATCCTAGAAAACTTCGTTCTAGGTGGACTGACCCCTTTGTGGTATTACGAGTCTTTGAAAATGGAACGGTTGAAATTAAGGATCCTAATGATGGTAGAGTGTTCAAAGTGAATGGACAGCGTCTCAAAATAGGGCTCAGTGGGTCACTTGCTAGTTTTAGCCTTAATAGAGAATCAAAACATGCAAGCCAATAGCATAATGGAGTATCTTTAAAATGGTCCCAAATTCTGCAAACTACCGGATTAGCTCATAAATCAATCCAAAGAACATACTTTATTTGTAAGTCGTCCCAATCTAGGGAAGTGAAGACGGCCAATACCTGCTTGCAAAACACATGCAATGTGAACTCTTAGAATAATGTGTCCTCCATTCTTATTAATAAAGGGAGTTTTAAGAAGAGACAATCTTATACGTATTGCATAACTAAGAATGAAGCAGAAATGCTACCAGTATCATTATCTTCGAAAAAGCAGCAGAGCCTTTCATCCTCTTTGTGTATCTGTATCTTCCACCATCTAATTGTAAAATCATGATTCCACGTGATCAACTAGTAGCCAGTCAGCCATTAAGCAAAAGAATTCATATGAGAAATGAAAACTCAGGCAATAATCTACTTGTTCTTAAGCTCTTTGAATGGGAATTATATTTTGCAAGATTAATGTACAAGGTAGAATCCCTTTAAAGGTCATACACCATCCCCTGATTAGAACATTCCATATAAAAAAAATGCTGTTGTTTATTAAAGATAGCATACTCAACCCATACTTTATATAAAACTGTAGAAGCAAACAACTCTATATAAAAACCCATACTAAACCATTCAAGTCATAATAATTCAACAAAATACATAAGCAAACAACTCTATATAAAACCGAAACTATCAAGAAGATAGCAATCTTTTTCAACACGAACAGTTATTTCATGGCACATGGCTTTAACAAAATTCTTCTCTTCCAAAAAAAAAAATAGCCAGGGCCACCTTGTTGGTGGAAAATGTGGATGGTAATATGGAATCGAAAGACCTATTATAGATTATGAACATAAGCACATGCATAGTACAAAATCAAATGGAAAGGGAAAGATGTAGACATGTGTAAACCTTGAGAGGTCAACATGGAATTTTTTGACGTTGGATGGACCGAACTCGAGGTTGGCAGGTGCTGCGGGTATGCATGACTTTCAACGTCCCCCTACATTGAACAATAACTCAATTATTAGTATCGAACAAATAATGATATTAAACTAAGTCACATGAATAGACTAACCACCAATAGTTGTGAATATGAAAAAGGAGCTTGCATTAAATATGGTTGAGATGCTTGAACGACGGGTGGAACCAATGGCGTGTTACTGTGACTCGACCGTTGCCTCTTTCCCTTTAATGTAGTCTGCACGTAAACATGTCTTACAAATATGATGTAGTGTAATATAGTTTACATTAACAAAAGTAATCATGACCATACCTTTGGTTTCTTTGAGCAGGACTCCAACGAACCTTTTTTTCGAAGCTTCCTTGGTGCGCCCTTTCTATTGCTCGACAAAGGATCACGTATGCACCCACTTGCATTTTCTAAGTCACCAACAACATGTGAAATGACATTACTCCCACTATCTGACTTTATCGTGAGTAGCTCTTGTTTTTGGTTACTTATCCACGCCTTTATCGCCAGGGACCACACTTCATTATCGGCAGCGAGGTTTCCAACCTTCGCAAATTCCTGACACATTTCATCGTATCTCAACTATTCGAGAGTACTAACCAAGCCAGCGTAATTAATTGCAACCCTTGTGTGTGCTCTACAAACATCGCGCCTCCATCTCCATAGTATATACCTCTCAGGCAGTGATGTGACATCGTTACGAATCAGTATGGCGATAACATGTCAACACAAAATTCCTCGAAACTCAAACAAATGACAACTGCAAACAATTTCACATGCATCTCTATGGAACGAGACAAAGAACTTTTTTATCTTTCGTCGCTCGTCACACATGACAACCTCACGTAGTTCGAACGTTATCCCTGCAATACCATCCATAGTAGATATGATGTCACAATAAACCTTCCCATTGAGTTCGACTTGAACTTCCCTGAATTTCGAAATGGTATAATACTTCTGATACCGCTTCTCCATTTCAAACGTTGTTGTAGACGGTACCATTTGCAAGTATGACTTGAAGTCAGCCTGAAACTCCTTCTCAACTTTATTCCTGAGTGCTCGTTCATATTGCTCGATGAACTGTTTTAATGAGGTTTTCGAATGAACATACCTGCCGAAGAAAGCATTTATACTCTCACTGCGTTGAGTTGTTGACATTCCTACCCAAAATATGGTCTTCAAATAACAAGGAACCCATCCATCTCTATTTTCAAATAGTCCTGATAACCAATCATTACTATGCAAGTCATATGTGTTCAGCATCACTCTCCAACCTTCTTCGAATTCTTCAACAAACTGCGAATCATACACCAAGCCATGTATGCTCGAAAAAATCGAAGCCTTATCACTGTGGTATCCAAAATTTTCTGGCAATTTCTTCAGAATATGCCACAAACACCATCGATGTTTTGTATCCGGAAAAGCAATCCAATCACATTTTGCATAACCCTATCTTGATCAGTAATGATTCCGTGGGGGAGCTTTTCCATACATACACTGAAGCCACGTCCCAAATAGCCACACAAAAGTATCCATGTCCTCATTCGACAACAAACCACAACCAAATAGTATTGATTTTCCGTGATGATTAACGCCAACAAAAGGAGCAAAAGGCATATCGTACTTGTTAGTTAAGTAAGTGGTGTCAAATGTGACAACGTCGCCAAATTCTTTATACGCTTCCCGACACCTATTATCTGCCCAAAATACATTTTTCAAACGAGACTCATCGTCGAAATCTATGTTGAAGTAGAATCTTGAGCATTGGGCTTGCATCCTGGAAAAGTAGGATTGTATTGCTGCAGCATCTCCTTCCCCAAGCCTTAATCGTTTCACTTGTTCAACATAATTTCTACAATCATTTTCCACGCAAGTAATATTTCCATATCCCCCGCTTCAACAACTACGGAGTTGTAGCTTTTATGCAATGGAATTCCTGCCATATCATTTACTTCGACTTCGAAGGACTTGTTTTATGATTGTGGTCGAGGTGGACTTTGTTAATTCTCCAGATCCCATGATAATCTGAACATGCAGTGATCCTGACTTTACAATTTGTCTGAATTGTTGGTTGGGGCTTTAAAGAACCGCTTGTACTAGTTGTTCTTCGGCCTTCATGACTACATGTGAAGGTGACATACTTCATTTTCCCATCATCCCCTTTTTTCGAATTCCTTCTCCTAACTGGAAACCCAACATAATACACATATATTTTATAAAAGTCCCATAATTCTTTTTCTTCATTGAAGGTCATTCCCACCTCCAGCACCATCGGATCATTTTCTCCTAACGTTTGCTCTTTCAATGATATTACATTGTCCGCAACATTCTCATCAGCAGTGTCTTTCATATTTGCTCCTATTATAACACAATGAGTGACAATGTTCAGTACATCTCATCCTTCAGTTATAGGCAATTTATAGAAACAGAGAATTCTTAGATTCAAAATTTTATTCGAGCATTTTTATACCTTCTATTGTATTTATGAAGGGACAATCACGGAATCAAATTCTTAGCCGTTTCACAATCGAAGGTATCAATGCAGAGATAATAAAAGACGAGGCATAAGTGTATAAAATATATGCCCAATGGTCATGCTTATTTGTAAAAGCCAAGAAGTCATTTACTGTTAACAGTCTTAACCTTAGAAGAACAACTATAAAAACGACACTATAATTTTCAAGAAGCATCAAGGTATTCTCACTATAAAAAGGACACTATCATCTCAAACAACCAACATTTACGAATGTTTCGATTTCGCGCATTTTCAGTAAATTTCTGAGAAATCGAAATCCATCTGAAACATAATGACATTACCTGAGCTTGGCTCCACTAGGTTTTCCGGTGTCGAGGAATTGTAGATTCGGCCACTATCGGAGTTGGGCATCACCATCTTCACAGTTGGGGAGCAATGGCTTCGATTTGGAGGAAAGGCTTTGCGCAGGACAATGATGGGTTGGGAAAGACTTGCAAAGGGCAATGACGAGTCGGGAGATTTCGCCTTCATCGAATGTGAAATTAACGACCACACTGAGAGTGAAATCGAAGGGGAAAAGAAGGCGGGATTTTCGTTTTGGTGTTCAACGCCTCTACTGGCTTCAATTCTGTTGGGTTCAAGATTTTCATTTGGCTTATTAGATTAGTCAAACTGACCAGCTGCTCCCTCACGTGAAATGCACATGGTTTCCAAAAATTTTAAATATTTGTGGATTTTCTGTGACCCAATTATGTGCATAAGGCATTAGTGTTCTTAAAAATGCCCTTAGAAGCTTCTAGTGATGAGAAAGTTGTACTCCAAGGCTGCTCTAGCTAGATTGAACATATTAAAGATCAATTCAAACACCCGTATCCTCATGATTGGTTGGACATGTTAAGATATTAAAGAGATTCAAGATTAAGGATTGTACTTCTATCTTCAGGTAGAGATTCAGAAATAACACGATAGGCTAGATTTTGTTGTTGTTAGGATCATTGTTATAACCTTGATGACAACTTGATTTAATAAGTTGCTTATTTATAGGTTAAATCTTGTGATTGTTGATTGTTTGTTATTGGAATTTTCGTGCTATTACTCAACTAATCTTAGTATTGTTTTTGGCATTCCTTTTGATACCAAGAGGTAATCATTTTTTGCAACTCGAATAATGGACAAAACTAGATACTAATCCTATAATAGATAGAGATATATTTACGTTTTTTCTTAATGCAATTTTAACTGATATAATAGTATTGTCTTGTATTTTTATCTATTCAGATACTCCATATGGATATAATTGGATTATAAATATTGGATTAATTATCTTGAAAGAAAAAATAGTGTATTAGGAATATCGATTATGAATATGAAACAAGAATTGATTAATCACAGGTAGTTGAGGATTAACCCTTGTTTGACAAACATTATAAAGAGAAATTAGAGGGAAATGACGTTTTGAATAATTATTTTTTGAGAATGTGTGGTTAAATGTAGGAAAAAAAATTTGGATTTACGTGCATAAAACTTATTGTATGAATGTGTGATTGAAAATGAGTATGAGAAATAAAATAAAAAAAATTTGTTCTAAACGAAGTCAAACAGAATCTTAAAGTAGGCACGTGCCCAAGAGAAAATTACTTTCGATTTTTGGGAAAATTACCCAAAAACCTACCTTATAAGTATACATTTCAAATATCAAATCTTAAAACTTTTCTTTTCAAAAATCAAGTGTTATTTCATCTTTTAAATATTAATAATATTATTATAAAATTAAATTTTAGTCCACATGTTCAACCCCACCCACCCCTATTTTGTTCAAAACCTAATTTCATTCCTAACCTTTTCTTCTCTTTCTATATCACCCTCTCCACCCAACTCACCCCCTCTCTATATTTTGTCGTCGAGCTGTCCGTGAAGCCATTGATGTAGTACTAGCCACCATCGCTAAAGGCCACTCCCGCTGGAGCCGCATGATTCTTATGAATCGGCTCAAGCTAAATTCACATTCTTGGTCGATTGGTTCACGATTACCAAAAAAGAGCCTTTACTAGTGATTTTAGAGGAGGTTCCAACGCAGTTGTACCTTCTGGTGTTCTGATTAATCAACCTGACTCGAGTTGATTTCGATGGTGGTGATTGTACTGGAGGTGGAGGGGGTGGGAATTTAGGTGTTGGGGGTGAGTAGGGTGATGATAAAGGTGAGTACATTTGTGGATGTAGGGAAAAAACTGGTGGTGAAGATGGAATTGGTTTAAGACTTGATGGCTGAGAATTTGATGGTGGTGGTGGTGGTGTTGGCATTAGTGCTGCTGTTAGCGACAACCGTAACACAACATTTGATTAGTATCGGTGGTGGATACGTGGGTGGTATGAATCTATAGTTGTGCTAATTTACATTTGGTGGTGGTGGTGGTGCGGTGATGTCAATGATGATGGTGGTTGGTGTTGGTGGAAGTAACGATGATGGTGATTGTTGTTGTGAATTTGGACTTGAGTTGAAGTTGGTAGTGGTGGTGCTTGGAGAGGTGGTGGTGGTGAGTGTTCGTGGATTGTAGTGTAGGTCTTTGTATGTGCAAATTTTTTTTGCAACAACTCTCTATGATGTGTTTATTGAGATTGGACATCACTAACTTTGCTTTCATTGTGATTGTTTGTGACCAGATTAATAGTGAGTTACAAATTAGACTGGCCTAGTCACAGATGGTCACACGGAAGATAAATTTGATCATAGTTAGTCACAAATAACACACGTCGGTGAATTTAATATTTATGGTCCTGAATTTAAGTTGAAAGTGGTAATAGTGGTGCATTGGAGATAACGTCGTGGTGGTGCTATGGACCGTGTGTAGATTTTTTTACGGGTGGCCCTTTGTGATCAATTGTGTTTATTATGATTTGTTGTGACCAATTTTGTATTAATTGTGGCTGGTTGTGACTAGGTAACATACCACCAACATCAAGATTGATCTGGACACAAATAATCACATATAATATAGATATAGTCACAAACAACAAATTTGTTTATAGATAACATATTTAGTGACAAATATGGTCACCTAAAATGTACCATTACTGCTTATCACAAATTTTGAATTTTTTTCTACAATGAGGATGGAATGGGGGTATAGAGAGATAAATTATTTTTTCCTATTTTTGAGGAATTTTCTACTCAGTATAGGGTGGAGGTGTCGTATGGTGGTTCCATGGAATGAGGGTATAATATCCAGTTTTTAATGTCTAAAAATTTTTTGAGGATGGGATGGAGATGGGGATGGGGAGGGATACGATGGTTCTATGGGAGTGGAGTGTAATTTTCAGTTTTCAATTTTTTGAAAATTTTTCAAAGGGTAGGGATGGGGAATTTAGGGTATAGGGGTGGGAATACTATTAATTGGATTGAGATAATCAATTTCAATTAATTATATATTATAAGTTGTTTGAGCCACATTATTTTTTATGGAATGTATTTTTGAATAATATATTGATGAAAAATGTGTGGTAAAAAATAAAGAAAAGTTTTGAATTTGTGTGTAGTATTATTTTATTGAAAAATGTGTAGTTAAAATAATATTAAATCACTGTTTAAAAATGTATTTTTTTGAAAAAATGTAGCTCAAAACATACCCTATATATATTATTAATTAAAATTAACACTAGAATTTTTAAATAATTCTACAAGTTTGTTGGTTTTGAAATATGATTTTTATATGTAGGAGTTATGTATTGTCTTTCCATATTTTTTTATTTTTTTTATTTTTTGCTTGGTCTATTGGGCTTTTGAATTCAGCAGCCCAAGAGGAAAAGACGCAACCACATATTTCACTCCTCCCATCGCTCCGCCTCTTCGCGACTCCGCCCGGTGCCTCAGCTCTCACTCTCGTCTCTCGCCGCCTTCCACTACCGACTACCGGCGCCTCTCAATCTCGTCTCTTGCCTCCCAGGATCCAAATCAAATATTTCTGTGAGGACTTGTTTTCCTTTTTCTTTGTTATTTTGAATTTTGTTGATGGCGTATTTTTTCTGATATTATGTTCATTTGGGTTGGTCGTAGGTTGTTAATTGAAATATTTAGATTAAAATGATATGAACTTTGATTTTTTTTTTTTTTTTTATTCGAGTTAAGTTCCCCTGTTTAAGTACGTTTTTCACCCGTGAAGAGAATTGTGTGAGAATTGACCGGTGGAAGTGGAGCCTTGAATAGACAGTTTTAAATTTCTCTGTTGATGAAATGGGATTCGCTGCATTAAGGTTTTGTTATCAGCTTGAACATGGACTCCTCTACCTCTGATAAATGATTGGTTGAGATGTGAAAATGATTTGATGATTAGTTTATGTGACTTGATTCCGTCACGTTTTCTTTGTAATACAGGTTTTAATTCAGAGAAGAGAAATGCAGTCATTATTTGGGAAAGTTCGTTTTGCCACGAGACAAACAGTCAGCAATCTGAAAAATGTTGAGTTTAAATCAATCTGTTCTTTAGAGTTGAACGTTCAGGGTCACTCTTTTGCTAACTCATCGCAATTCAACCCTTGTTTTGGTTCTAGCCGGACATCCTTTCCGGTATGTTTTAATGGCATGTAACATATGGTTATTGGTTATTGAATTTTAACAATTTACAAGCTTTCTCTTGAAGTTTTATTTTGTTGGTTAAAATTAATTTTTCAGAAGGTCTAAAGCTTGATATGGGCATGGAAACCATTGTTTTTTTAGTGTTGCTGTTTAGTTTCTTTTAAATTTATATTAAGCATATCACATAAATCTGTAAATCTGAAATTAAGAAAGGAGAGCAAGCACATGGCTCTGATCTGTATATGTAAAGTTGGAGTAAGCCATGGTTTGGTTTGGTTTACCATTTGAATTAGAAAAAAGAAAAAAGATAGAAGATAAGCATGATTAATGAAGATAAAAATGAACCAATGAACCAACTCTTAAGGTTTCCCCCTCTTTTTTTTTTTTTTTAATAAAGATGAGGTTGTGGAGGTTCTCAAGAATGGTGTAGTTTTTCTGGCAAGCCTTAGAGTTCGGTCTTGAAATTTTGACTATCCCAGCGTTGTTCTAAAATCTGAACATGGTTATCCCATTCTTTGGCCCAGTGCAATGAGTTGCCTTGCCAAATCTTAGTTGAGCTTAAAACTATGCTCAAACTCTTGACGATAATACAGATATGCTTTGGGATTCACTTATTTTTCTAACAAGTCAAGTTTAACTGAGCTTCATTAAAGCCATTCTTGAGCTATACTCATTCCGGAGCGTAAAGATTAAATAGAAATCAGAGGTAGATATGATGCTGCAATGAACAGGAGCTAAGTAACAATGTGAACTTGTGTTTTCATTTAGTTCAAATTACTCCTTTTTCCTGCATTTGACATTTCTCTAAAGTTCAGCAACCATATGGTCGTCCTTCATTTCCAGCTCACTCTATTTATTGATTGAACAACTTTATTGTTCATGTGTGTGTGAAATTTGGTTAGTGGTATTGAAGCCAAAGTTCAACAGCCAGGATCTGTTGTTTTAGGGAGGACAATAACATAATGGTTTTTGGGGGAAATGTGATTGAAATCACATTGGTGAATGGTGATGATGGGACCAGACCATGTGGGTAGTAATTGAAGCAATGCATGTTGGATCGGAAAATAATGATGAGCTGATTGTGTTATTGAAGAGCAAGAAAAAATGTACCTGATCCTTGGTGAATGGTTAAGATGCAATGCACAAACTATAGCTTGGAGGAATTGCTAGTTACAGAGGGGTGCACATGAAAGCTTGTTGATACTGGATGTTTGATCGCGCAGGATTTTTTATTTTTTTATTTTTAAAAGCAAAACATGACGCAACCTCAGTGGGTTGCACCACCAGGGAAGGATGATGAGGGTTAGGATTCTCCAACTGTATATATATAATTAAACTCACGAGAACAAAGGAAGGGAGACATAAACCTAACCTCTCAAAAGCAAATAAATGCAACAAATGAAGGAAAATAATAAGAGGGAAAGTACTACTAATGAAGGAAAATGAAGGAAAGTAATAAGAAATGCTACAAAACTCAATATTTTAAGCTTTTGGATCAAGATTAGCATTCAAATATATATGTTCCTGTTCCTCCGCTTCATGGCAATTTCATTTGGTTGATCTGCATTTTACATTGACGCTAGCTTTGTGAACTATGATATCATCAGTCATACAGTTTCTCTGTCATTTGTCCCTTCTCAAAGATGCATCCCCTCCTTTGCCCATCTATTTTGGCCTTCGGTTTTCATAATTCGTGCAACTCACTCTTTTGTTCTTCAAATTAACCCTATCTTCAATATGCTTTTAATGGTAGATCCTGTTGATTATAAATACTTCCCAATTTTTGGTAACATGGATTTGCAATTTTTGGTAACATGGATTTGGTTGAGTGAACTAAGCTTGTTAGAAATTATACCAAGTCTTATACTCGTATGTGTTGTGGTGTGTGTTTCCGAATTTTTGGCAACATGGATTTGGTTGAGTGAGCTAAACTTGTTAGAAATTAGACCAAGTCTTATACTCGTATGTGTTGTGGTGTGTGTTTCCGAATTTTTGGCAACATGGATTTGGTTGAGTGAGCTAAACTTGTTAGAAATTAGACCAAGTCTTATACTCGTATGTGTTGTGGTGTGTGTTTCCAAATTTTTGGCAACATGGATTTGGTTGAGTGAGCTAAACTTGTTAGAAATTAGACCAAGTCTTATACTCGTATGTTTTGTGGTGTGTGTCTAGCTATATTTGTATGCACATTTACATATTCTTTTGAGCTTTGATCAAATGACCCATTTTACAATGTTTACAATGCCACAATATTAAACAAAATAATGGAAACTTGACATGCTTGTCATTGAAACTATAACAAACCATATATTTGGCTCAAAGCTACCTCTACATGACACTGCAGCACCTTTTTTCTTTTTAAACTGCTTCTGATAGGTGAAAGAATTCATGTTTTTCAGAACAAATGTTCTGTCACCAAATTTGAAAGCGATGAGATAGCTTTTAAGGCTCCATCTTACAGAAGTCTAAGCTTAGGCTTGACTCTGTCAGCTGCTAAGGTATTGACTTTACCCACTAGATGTATGACAACAATGGCACCTGCTCCTCAAGATGCTTCCACTTCTGATGATGTGCCACAATGCATCAAATTCAAGAGGCTTGATAAAACAGCCAGACACATAATGCAGGTACAAAAAATCAAAATATTCTTCGTGGTCATTTATTTCCTTTCACATTACAGTTTGGCACTGTCCTACAGTGAGGATTTTATTTTATTGATACAAACTGCAGATACTTGATAAGGAAGCAGTCGAGGAAGTGAAAGAAAAGCGAGAGATACCTGACATAAGGCCTGGTTACATTGTCCAACTCAAATTGGTACGGAATGCTTTTACTGGAAAATCGTTCTTTTGTTTGCTAATTCTTCTGCTGCCATAACATTGTCAGGCTCAGTAATTTCAGTTTTGATGCTCCATACTCATGCCCTTTGCTATGATCTTGCTATCACAGGAAGTCCCAGAGAACAAAAGACGTGTTCAAGTTATAAAAGGCATTGTTATAGCAAAACGAAATGCTGGTTTGAATACTACATTTAGAATAAGAAGACTAGTAGCTGGAGTTGGTGTTGAGTCTCTTTTCCCTTTGTGAGTATTCATGCATTTATATTTTTTACTAGGTTAGAGGTTGAATTATTTTCCCTTTTTGTTTCCTCAATTTGGAAAAGGATGCACTTATAACTCAATTCTTTGTGACATTATAAAATGACCTTCGGGTTAACCTCTTGATCAGTGTGTCGTGTTGTGTGAAACGCACCTATTCTTTTGCTACCACTTTCCATCATTGTGGTTATTTCAGGCTGTTAAGTTACTTTTGATAGATGAATCTGTGAAGGATGACTAAATGAGGAGATTATGACAGGTATTCGCCAAATATAAAGGAGATAAAGGTACTGGACAAGAAGAAAGTACGCAGGGCCAAGCTTTACTATCTCAGAGATAAAATGAATGCACTTAAAAGGCAATAACTTCCTCTCTAGATGGTTGAGATCGGAAAAGGTATGTCTATGGGCAATGACAGGCTTGTATACAGAAGATTCTGGGTATAATCATCTGTGTAACATTGAGTTGAGAGACTTGGGATTATCTTTAAGAACTATAAGCCTTCAAGAGTAGTTATTTCTCCATTGTATTTATTAAGCGTGTTCTTTATGTATTCCTGGTAGGTGACTTTCAAAGAGCCCAACTATATGGTGATTAGAAGAATGGTTGACGAGCCGCGGAACTGCTAGGAAATGTTTGGTATGAGTTATGGATTGGACTGAATAAACAAAATTTTAGCTCTTTTTTCTTTAGTGCGTGTCAGCACCATCCAATCTAATTACCAAACGTGTCAGTGTGTCATTATTGTTTGTTCTATTAACAAGCTGTGCAACTGCTAGAACCGCTTGCTTCAATTTGAACTGCGTCAAGAATTCTTGGAACGTTTGGTTCACGAGATAGTCGTCCTAATTGGTAAGCATGGCGGAGACAGGAACATGTTCCCATCGTGAATTTCTGAATTTTTTTTATTTAATTATATATTCAATTTAAATAGTAGGAATTTCAATTGCGATCATATTCATCACTGTAGAGCTGTTGAAAAATTAAATAATAAATTAAACACATGGTAAACAAGGAGGCCATTTTTTAACCATT
>NC_036246.1:39953805-39956737 GCF_002742605.1 Olea europaea var. sylvestris | reverse complement strand
ACTCATTTTAAGAGTTCACTTTATGTGCATCTCTGGAATTCAACTATTCAAACCCGTCATCCCCTTCCACCCCTCCCTTCCCCCTTCAATAAAATCTACTGAAGTTTGTAAGGTTTTTTTGCAAAAGTTCTAGATTTAATTTTGTTATTTTGTTGACGTTATCTGTTTTTTTTTTCTTTTATGTTTTTTAGTTTTCTCAATAGAAGTTCTTTATGAAGACAAATTTCGGGTTATTAGCAAAAAAGTCCCTATCGTTTGTACTCATTGCGAAAATAGTCCCTATCGTTTTGAACTTGCTATTTAAACCCTCATTTCAAACATTTCTTGCAGAATTGGTCCTTTCCGTCATATTCCGTTAAATCCATTCATTAAATATGTGTAATTTGATGTAAAAGGTCCTTATTGTTTGCTATAATTACGCAAATAGTTTTTATCATTTCAATTTTGATATTTAGATATTCAGATTGACATTTCTTTGCTTAAATGATCATTGCGTCCATTTTTTCCTTTATAACATTATGAAATGACTAATTTATCATCATATTTAAATAATCAAATAGAAAATATAAATAATATAAATAAATTGTATCTAAAGTTTCTATTTTTTTTTTTTTAAAAGTACAAATGAGTCTCAGGAAAATAATTGAAATATTCTAATAAACAAAAACGTTTCATCTTCCCACTTAACCCACGTACCCTACGCCCATCCCCCTACACTCCACCACACCACCACAAAAATAATTAAAGAGTTAATTAACAATATAATAAAAGTAAAAAAAAAAAAGAATTAAAAATAGAAAAAAATTATAAAAACATAATGGTGTTTATTCCTCATCAAATATTTTTTTATACTTTTAATTCTCTTTTTGATTATTTTGGTGGTGAAGGATAGGCGTACAAGTAGGGATAGGTGGGTTATTTGGGAATATAAAATATTTTTTTATTAGAATGTTTTAAAAAAATTTATGTGAGATTCGTTTGTAATTTTAAAAAATACTAGAAACTCTAAATACAATTTTTTTTTATTTTTTTTTTCTATTTGTTTATTTAAAGATGATTATAAATTAATCATTTCATAATGTTATAATAGAAAAAATGGACGCAAGGACCTTTTAAGTAAAGAAATGTCGATTTAAATATCCAAACGCCAAAATTGAAATGGTAGTGATTATTTACGCAATTATAGCAAACAATAGGGACCTTTTACATCAAATTATACATATTTAACAGAAAGATTTAACGGAATATGACGGAAAAGACCAATTCTGAAACAAAAGTTTGAAATGATGGTGTAAATAGCAGGTTTATAACGATAGGGACCATTTTCGCAATGAGTACAAACAATAAGGATATTTTTTTTGCTAATTATCCACAAATTTCTAATACCATACCTGTCTGCATGTCTTTTACAATTCTGTTTATGAGTCAAAATCTTGAACCTGTCAGTGAATTTCGTTCTCTTATACAAGGATTGCATAAATGATAATTGCACAAACATTTAGTAGAAGATGAATAAATAAACATAAATTATTTTTTATTTATGATCTATACATAGTATTGGACAACATATTAAATGAGGTTTTAGTTTCTTTTTCTTCTTTAATATCCAGTACTATGTACAAATATCACCTTAAAGTGCACATATATAGACTATAATCCAATACTGCCATCTAAAATCCAAACAATGCAATTATCTATCCTTATTCTCTTCTCCATTTTCTCTTGAGCGAAAAATTTCACAGACTCCTGGGATTATACATGTAAACGGTTCTTCCATCCCATTCTTGAACTGGCCTTGCATTTTCCTCAAATCCCTGAAAAGAAACAAATCAAGACATCCTCGAACAAAATCTAGATGATAAAACAACAATATACAAAGTCTTGTCAAATATTTTGTAGAAACCGAAAAGTTTTTAAAACTTTCTAGTATTCTCTATATAATTTTTTTTGCGAGTAATTCACTAAAATCAATTCAACCCTAATTAAAAAATACTTACATCATGAACGGCATTCCTGAGTTCTCTTACTTGCTCCCTTGAGACTGTTCTCACCTATAAAAGAAGTAGACTTTCAGATGCTCTAAGCTTAAAATTAGGTAAGAATTACTGTAACTTCTGTCTTCAAGGTAAGTTATTATTATATAAAAATGTTGATTATGTTGAAAGTAATTTTGGCTGTCAAATATGGACTGACCTTCTTGCGTACTGTCCAAATAACACCCTCTGTGCATGGGGGAACTGTTAGGGAACCCAAATATCTGTAATATTTTCTGCTTCCAAACTTGATTGTCCATGGGTTAACAACCCCCAAATCAATTCCTTTGTGATCCACTGTTTTGACATGGTGTAAAAACTGGAACAAAGAAAGACAACCAACTGTTAGTAAAATATGAATATTGTCACAGGTGCAAAATGAAAGCATACATAAATGGTGCAGTTCGGTGATCGAGTGTTGTCTGATGGAAAATAACGGATTAAATCTCGTAGCCAAAGCTCTTAGATTTTGTTTAATACGTAATATTAGACACAATTACACTTTACATATTCTTCCTTTTGGATATTGTTCTATTCTATTCAGTACTAAAACTTACAATCTACGTGCTATTGAGTTATACCATCAATGGAAAATATTCGAAATAAGTGAATCCGAGCCAAACTAATTACCTTTGAAAGGAAAGGATCTGGTTGTCCAAATTTGTACAGGATTGCAACTACTGCAATCACTCCAGAAGAGCTTTTATGAACCATGTGTAGCTCCATATTATAGCTGCTAAGAAAATTTAAGTGAGCATTTGCTGAAATGTAACTTATTGAACTTAATCTAGCAACAAACTAATATTACTTATTTCTGAGGTTTTAAGTAATTAATTGTTGGTAAAGAAAAGAGTGGTCAAATGAACCTTTTTCCATTCACTGTGTGTTCAGAGGGAGAA
>NC_036246.1:39946075-39951698 GCF_002742605.1 Olea europaea var. sylvestris | reverse complement strand
GTGGGACCCACCCCCCATGTGAGGGGCGGGTAACCCAGAGTGTTATAACACTCTGGGTACATGTAGCAAAATCCAAAGTAATAACACAGATATACAATAAAAGGGGTGTTTTGATCCAACCAAAGAACAACTCGAATTTTGAAAATATAAATTAATAATTAAACCAGAAAACCACCCATGAAATTAAAGGGTTGTTTGACAAAACTTTTGATGAAAATTTTAATAAAAATTGATGAAATTTATGATTCATATATAAAATTAATTGATGAGTTTGATTTCAACTTTTTTGGCGGATATAAAATGTCTACTATTATCAATGCATGTACATATAATATTCAACAATAGCAAAAGCCCCAGAATCTATAATGGTCTGTTGTTCCGTTCCAACAATGCATTGCTTGGGTCAAGAAATTGAAGTTATATAACGTGTGTGTAAGAAAGATTATATTTTCATACCGATTTCAGATTCAAGCGCATTGACAGTAAGAAGAAATGATGTAAAGAAGGCAACCATGAATAGAATGGAGAAGATGACTTTGTCCATGATGCCTATTCTTACTGCAACCGTCGGACGGTGGTGGAGCAACCAGGGACGACGGCCCTAATGCGCTATGAAATATTGCCAACTATACAAAAATATAGCCGGCAATGTAGATTTATGATCAAATCCTACACAAGAAATATAATTTTGAGAAAGAGAGAAAGAAGGGGTAATGTCAATGGACAACAAATATTTTCGGAAAGTCATATGCAGCGAGTCAAACGTTCTTTTTAACAGTTACTATTACTATATAATTACGAGGAATCATAGCGTTTTCCATTTTTAGGTACTTTGATTTTTTTCGGAAGAAAAAAAATAATAATAATAAAATTAGTTACGAAAAAAGAAACAGCCTGCAAATCGCAATCAGTTAAGCTGATTCGCTCTGCCGCCCCCTTTCACCATCAAATTATTCTTGATTTTTTCACGCATACGGATATATTTACACATGTAAAAACCTTATAACTTTTTGTTTAGATTTCGACTTTAAAATTCGATTTTTCCTGGGTTTGCATTCATAGTATTCATTGATCAGTGTCAGAAAATTACGTGTCTTCAATTTGTTGTTCAGCTGCAAGTGCGAAATATAGTTTGAATAGCTATAACAACTGGGTAATTTCATCGTTAGATCTGAATCTTACTATTATTTTTTTAACCACTAATAATTTCATCCAATTGAACAAAGAATGCCCCAAGATTCGACGTCGGAGCCTGAACCGGATGATTCTGATCCAGATCTAGAATTCGCAGAGGTTGATCCCACTGCTCGGTACGGTCGGGTCAGTGCAATTCTTATATTTTTTCGCCATTAGTTGTTACTGATATAGTCGTATATCTTTTAGTGTACATTAATATTTGAACTGATTTAGGTTTTCTAGATGAGTTTCTTTAATTTTCTGCAATACAATGCAATTCTGCAGTATAAAGAAGTACTTGGCAAGGGAGCTTTTAAAAAGGTGTATCCTTCGCAGAATTTGTTCAGGCTTCATTTGTAAATTTTAAATATATTCTAGCATTTAAATGATAATTGGATTGAACTACGAAATTTTCTGTTAGTCCTTGATTCTAATGTTGGAAAATAGATACAGAGCATTTGACGAATGGGAAGGAATAGAGGTGGCTTGGAATCAGGTCAAAGTTGCAGATCTATTGAGAAATTCAGACGATTTGGAGCGGCTGTACTCAGAAGTTCACTTGCTAAAAACTCTTAAGCATAAGAATATTATCAAATTTTACAACTCTTGGATCGATGCCAAGAATGAGCATATCAACTTCATTACTGAAATATTCACCTCTGGAACTTTGAGACAGTAGGTCAAACAATGATCTGTTATGATTTTTATTATTAGCTATGAATTTGGATATATATATAGATATATATTGAAAAGTATGGTGGCTGGAATTATGCATCTGTATAGGTACCGGAAGAAACACAAGCATGTTGAGTTGAGAGCACTAAAAAAATGGTCTAGGCAAATCCTAGAGGGTCTTTTATATCTTCATGGTCATGACCCTCCAGTTATTCATCGAGACTTGAAGTGTGATAATATATTTGTTAATGGGAACCAGGGAGAGGTGAAAATTGGTGATCTGGGACTAGCTGTTATATTGCATCAGGCTCATTCAGCTCACAGTGTCATTGGTAAGGTTGATTCACTTTTCTTCTCCGTTGTCTGAATTTAATTTTGATGGTTTGAATTGTGAAGGAAAGGATTTAATTGTTATTTTTTATGCTAGGCACACCGGAGTTCATGGCACCCGAGCTTTATGAGGAGGAATACAATGAGCTTGTAGATATATATGCCTTTGGTATGTCCTTGCTGGAGCTGTTGACCTTGGAGTATCCATATGTTGAATGTGTCAATGCTGCTCAGATATATAAGAAAGTGACAGCAGTACGTGATTCTTGACTTTCTGACTGTTCACATTCCATATTTCTCTTCACTATCCTGTACAAAGCAAATAAAAGCCCTTGTTTGAGCCCCATTTTTGGGGAAGAATGAATTTTTGAATAGTGTATTGATAGGAAATGTGTGGTTAAAAAATAAGAAAAAATTTTGAATTTACGTGTAATATTATTTTATTAAAGAACGTATAGTTGAAATGATGTCAAAATATTGTTGAAAAATACATTTTTTCAAAAAAATGGGGCTCAAACAAGGGCAAAATTGTAGCAAAAAACTTTTGAGAAATTTTGTTCTTGTTAAATATATAGTCGCTTACTAGTTTTGTTTGGAAACTAAGCTATTATGCTCTTAAAAAGCTATGGAGCACATACACCCTTACTAGTTCGGCAGGTACCTGTCCGAAACATGTTGTGTCATTATAATACTCTTACCCTTTTGGTGGGACACCTTGCATAAATTTATCTCACATTATAATTTTGATCATTGGAATGAGTAAAAATGTTGGAAGTTGATTACTTTTATTTCTTACTTTGATTTAATTGCCAAGATCAGATTCAGATCTTCAATATTGAGATATGAGTTTGTGGAGTGGGAGGGAGCTGACTAACGTTTATTAAATTAACTTACTTTGCTCTACTCTGTACCACACAACTAAATTCCTTTTGGTCTCTTTCCCTCTATAAGGGAATCAAGCCGGCATCGTTTGGAAAGGTGAAGGATCCTGGAGTCAAAGCATTTATAGAAAAATGTATTGCAAAAGTCTCTGAGCGGTTATCTGCAAAAGAACTGCTTATGGACCCTTTTCTCCAAGCAGATGAAGAGTCTGGAAGTATGGGAAACTCCATGCATTCCCTTCCTCTAAATGCAGGTGATTTTGCAGAATTCCTCTAGTATTTTGATTGCATGTTAATAACTCTCCCTGCTTTTGATGCTTCGTTTTTTTTGCAGATGATAATGGTGTAAAGTCTGACAGTGGAAAAATGCCTCATGACTCCATACCTGAGGGTAGTCAAGACTTCATGGTTCAGGGTGAAAGAAAAGACCATAATACGATATTTTTGAAACTCAGAATAGCAGATTCATCTGGTTATTTTTCTTCTTTCTATGTACTATATTTAGTTTTTATTCTAATACAAGAAAGATCCCACATGAGCATAATTGATCTCATTAAAAACTCTTTTAGTGTAGGTCACATTCGTAATATTCACTTCCCATTTGACATTGAGACGGATACGTCAACTGCCGTTGCTAGCGAGATGGTTGAAGAACTGGATTTGACAGATCATGATGTATCAATAATTGCTGCAATGATTGATTCTGAAATTCAATCACATATTCCAGACTGGGCTCCCAGAGAAAACTCCAGCAACAATGTTTGTGGTGAAGCTGAAAGTGGTGGGTATGGAGCTCAGGATGATATGTCCCCCACGACGCATGATTCTCCTCATTATAGCCCTCTTGTTTTGGATATACTGCCATCAGGTCATAAATATTGGTCCGATTCACCCAAAGCTAGTCGTGGAAGCTCTCCACTAAGGCCAGGGCCGTCAAACTTATTGGAATCAGAGTCAGTGATCTCTGGAGACAGCTGGTCCGAAGATAATTCACAGTCTCCAATCAGCCATAAAGGTTTGAACAGTTTCTGCAATGCTTCTCCGCAGAGGCATGTGGAGTCTGAGTCAGATCATGATGGTCATAAGAAAGGCAATGAAGAAGCCTCATTACCCCAAGATTCACAATTTGGTGAAGTTGACAAACGTATTGATGTATATTCTTTCAATAGGCCTCATTCATTGGGAGAAGATACAATTCCAACTGAAACTGATTCAGATGATGTTAAAGGTAATGTTAAGAAACTTGAGCATCTATTAGATGAGCAGCAAAGGGAGCTCGATGAACTTAAGAGGAAGCAGGAACAAGCTATTTCAGATTTTCTAAAGGAACTTCCCCTGGATGTCCGTCAGAGAGTTCTGAGAACTAGGAACCAGAAAATCGCTGAATATAAACTGAATAGTTTGACTTTTAACTTTATTGATCCAGGTTTGCAGATGTGAGTCTTGTTGCTTTACATTTCTAACTCGCCTTCCAAAGATTTGGAATTTTCTTTGACTACATCAATTATTATATCATCACAAGGGTTCAAGATAAACCAGAAGGCTGATAGTTTTAATCTTGTGGGAGAGACCAAAAACAGGAGTCACTGGAAACATATCTATGGATGTCTTTTAGCTTTGGCTTCAACATGGAAAACGGATATCAAATTTGACTTTTTTAATCTAGAATTTTCTAGCGTACACATGCAGGGACATAATTATGCTTCTTGAATTTGCCTCAGGATTCTATTTCTGTGAACTATGGTTAGTTGTACTGCTGAAGATCGGTAGTGCCTGGATTTGTTAAAACCTTGAAATCATGGTTTTGTCAAGGGCGGACATATTAATTTCGTCTCATTGCACAGTCAACATCTTTTGCAAATTGTTTTATATTCCAATTGATTATTTGATTTTCATGAAAAATATACCTGTATATAGAATACATGTTGTGTATTAATGACGCAAGTGGCTGATTGTCCTGGAATCATTGTCCATTGAAGAAACTATTATTGTTTCTATATTGTGAATTTATTTTTGTGCCTCGGAAAGCATTGATCGGTTGATGTTACTAATTCTGTTGAATACGAGGTCCGAGGATCAAATTGTATACGAAAATGGTAGTCTGTTTACATCTCCTTAATTATAATTTTGGCACATAGTTTTGTGTTGCATGATGAAATGAATCCTCTTTCTATTAGTTTGCTCATATACATGTGTTTGACTCTTGGTTCGAGTCTATATTAGCATTGGATTCATTTCTTTTACATATATGCACTATGTTTTAACGGTGAAAATGTCTGTTTCACCAGCATCTATGTTTGAGGAGAGTTGACTCGATACTGGATCGGGGCGACGCCATTGTGGTCTACTGATTAACCAGTTTTGTGCTTTTGTACATGAAGGGTGATCCTAGTTGAGGAATACTTCATTTTGGTCCTTTCATGAAGTGAATTCTGTATTAACTTCATAATAATCAAGGAACTTTTTAGCAGGCTCTTTGGATCTAAATGCATAATGTCATTGCATCTCTCATGATATGCTTAGCTACATGAACTTGTATTGTTTTCTCATGTTTGGGACCA
>NC_036246.1:39937558-39945897 GCF_002742605.1 Olea europaea var. sylvestris | reverse complement strand
GGATCTAAATGCATAATGTCATTGCATCTCTCATGATATGCTTAGCTACATGAACTTGTATTGTTTTCTCATGTTTGGGACCAATATATAGTTGAAAAGATTATAATTTCTTTTTCTTTAATAGCGTCTAGAAGTAGATGTATGTTTGGCTAGATTTAATCATGATAATTATCTTTTGTGTTCTTTTTTATTGTGGTTTTGGCTCATGGAAATTGATCAACTTCTTGTCTATTGGTCGAATTATACATGTGATTTACCCGATTCTTTTTTTTTTTAATGATGGGTTGGTTGTTTTAACTTTTTAAAGCATAGTTCAAGTCTCCTATGAACTTTCGGTTCTACCAGTGAATTGTCATAAATCCAACATTTTGTCCAACTTGTCGAAATATAAGCTTTTATCGTATTAAAAATTACCTCTTATGTACTTTGTTTAGGTAGTATATAGCGATATACAACAAGATCTTAAAATTGTGCTTTTAAATATAGTCAACTATGCCAGCGTGATACCTATTACTTTTAAGAAATATAGAAAATGGAAAAAAATCTGGAGGATACAATAGTATTTCTTATAATATTAATATTACAAATATTCTCGGACTAAATATATTGACACCATAAGTTTTTATAAGAGCGCAACATTTAAATTAGATGCCTCTTTATTTATTGTTACATTTAATTCAACTTTTTGATTACATTATTACAAATAATCTTACAATAATTAAATATCCTCTCCTGATGACGATTTTCGTCCAAAATTTCCATTAATCCCAGAGTAACAACGGTGCAAGTTTTAGGTTGGCCTACAAAAGGGTATGGATTTTTTGGTTAGTTTGATCCCATGTTACTTTTATCAAAATCTAATTTTTTTCCGAACCAAATATGAGTGGCATTCCCTATTTTTTGCGCGGTTTTACATGAGAATACTGATGTGACATGGAGGGCATGAATGACAAGGAGTCGTCGAAGATGGTGATGCCTCGTGACCCTGTGAATATGGTGGTCGAACTCACTATGCCGATTTCATGTGAACAAGGGATGAGGTTTGCCATCAGAGCGAGGGGGGAAGACGGTGCATCTGTTTTTCAATCTATCATTGAGCGAAATGACTTATACATGAATGATCCTGTGTTTTGTTTCACTAATTAATGGGCATATCCTTGCATTTTGTTAGCTGCAAATTCTGTATAGATGATCAAGGTTTTCTGGCTTATATATTTCAGCCTTGTGTTATTGAAGAAAAGACCATTGAACTCTTTTGCAGAGTCCCATCTCCTATTTAAATATTATTTCCTTCTACAAAAAGTCTTCTTTCCTTGATCTCTTCTTTTATCCATTTTGGTTGTCAAACAAATAGTCTATTTTCTTTCCTAATAGAATTGTTTTATTTAACAAATTTAGGTTGAACCCGAATAGTTGTAACTGTCTGAAGAAGTTGAGAACAAACAATATAGAAAGGGACTCGAGAATATATTCTACTTCAGATCAATGAAGCTGAAGAACACTTTTATACTTCAAAGAAAGAGAGGAAATCAATGCAATATAGCTGGTATCAGTGGTATATACATCATTTCCACGAAATTCAAGACAAAAACCTCCTTAGATCTCGTCTATTGTGTGCGTTCTCTGTATACAAGATTGGAAAGACTACTGACTGATAAGTGTGTTTTTGCACACTTATGTAGGTCACAAACATGACTTAATAATTAGCAAAATGATTGAATTGTGACTTAATCTCATACACTTGTGAATTATAGGGAACAACGATGAACATGGTAAAATTCAGGAGAAAAGATGCAAAAAATGACTAAAGTGACGTAAAGTGAAATTTCAGGGACCAAAAGTGAAAATATCCAAAAGTTGATCCGATAAACAAATCGAGAAATCGATTAGACCAATTACCAATTGACAATATCGTGGGGTGATGAAATGAAAAGAATGAAGAGAAGATGCCAAGAGGTAAAGGATGCAAGTGGGGAGACCAAAACGCACATCTACCATAGTTGATAGTACTATGCGACCACATAGTACTATCCTCTATGCGGTCGCATAGTAGCATATTGAAAACAAAGAGGCTCCAAAAATTTACTCTATGTGACCGCATAGAGTTGCTCTATGCGGTCGCATAGAGCAGTTCTTAAGGGAAAATACAGTTTCCTTTTTCTTCCGAAACTCTTATTTCTTTTTAGCATGTTAGGCTAGATTTATCACTACTAGGAGATCGATGAACCTTGTAATACTACGTTTAATTGTTGTTTTGGATTTTTGACGTATTTGAACACTAGCTCCGAAATTGATTGATTTATTTGTTTTTATTTTCATATAATTATTGTGCACGTAATTATATGATTGTGGTGACCTGTTTTATGCATTCGAAAGAAGGAGAATAGGTTCGACATAGTATAAATCATCATAGGGTCCGATAGGGAATAGAAATATACCTCTATGCCTTGTATGAATCATTGGATATTCGTGAATTTATAATGTATGTCGGTATATTAGTATTCGTCATAGAAATATAGTCGAATCATATATTGGGATAGGTTTGGCATTGTTGGAGAGAGATCGCTAAATTAAAGTAGGAATATCGATTCATCTTTTGTGGAATTGTGTATCAAATTTGCATAATTGACAATTGAACGGGTATTGCTTGGGGATTCTTGATCCTAGTGCATTAGAACATCCATTAATTCTCTAAAATTCTAGTTAAATTGCATCCAAGTTATTTTGCACTTAGTATAATTCTTCATTCATAATTGCATCGACGATTACATTTTGTTAGTTAAAGTACAAAACCTCAATTTGGTTGTCTTGTTTCGGTTAAGGTCATATTAGATTAATTCGAACTAATTCAATCCTCGTGGGATAGATACTTGGACTTATAGTCTATTTTTACTACTTGTTAACGAACCGTACACTTGCAGTGAATTTAAAATCGGAATAAATAATTTCTCGAACAAGTTTTTGACGTCGTTGCCGGGGATTGAAATTTGGTTCTAATTTTATCTTTTGTGACACTAATTCGAACTTATCTAGAATAAATAGTTAGCTTACTAGGTTTAGTTTGTTATTACTTCAATTTAATTTTGTGTTGATTTTGCAATCTTAGGGCTTGTATGAAGGAGCACCTGATCAAGATTTAGTTCCCATAGATTCAGAGATCGAACGCACATTCTATCATAAGCAAAGAGAAGCAAGAGTGGCACAACAAATGGCTAACGAGCAAAATCGATCGGTAATTCCACTCAAAGAAGGCATGGCAGTTGAAGATGATGGGAATACAGTACTCGAGGACTTCATGGCTCCGTTGGTGGTCCAAAGTCAATCTAGCATTGTATATCCTCCATTTGGGCAACCAAATTTCTAGCTGAAAACAAATGTGATTCAACTATTTCAGAATGGGCATCAATACCACGGGACGGCTAGTGAAAATCCGCATACACACATATCCCGATTTCTGGATATGTGCCAACACTTCAGGTACCAGGGTATCTCAGACGATGCTATAAGACTGCGGTTGTTTCCACACACCTTACGGGATAAAGCACTTAAATGGCTAGATTCACTTCCCGTCGTAAGTATCACCACTTGGAACGAGTTAGCTCACAAATTCTGCACCAAGTTCTTCTCGCCAACAAAGGTAGCCAAAATGCGGCATGATATCTTTATTTTCAACCAAGGTGAGTCCGAATCATTTGAAGAGGCATGGAATCGTTTCAAGAATATGTTGAGGAAGTGCCTGCAACATGGCTTTGACAAGAAGACACAGATCCGATTTTTCTATACTGGACTACTTCCATCCTTCAAGAGCATGGTGGATTCCTCATCTGAAGGGTCTATCTCCACGAGAACAATTGATGGAGCATGGGAGCTATTTGAGAGAATGGCAACAACTTCAGCCATGTGGTCTACAGATCGAGTGGTTCAGAAGAGATCGCCAGGGGTTTATGAAGTAGATACTTATTTCGCACTGTCTGCAAAGATAGACTCTTTGTTCCATAAGGTTGAGAGCATTTCACAAACCGCCACTGCTAAACAAGTCAAGAAGCCAAGTTGTGAAGAATGTGGAGCAGACCACAATACTGTTAATTTTGCAATTCTAGCACAGGGGGTCCAACATGCAGATTATGTGCAATAGGGTCAACGCCAACAGAACAACCCACATTCGGAAACCTTCAATCAAGGCTGGAGAAAACACCCAAACTTCTCATGGAGCAATCAAAATCAAAACAGACCAAAAGGTCAATATCAGCAGCAGGATAAAAAGCCATCATTGGAAGAGATGTTTGAAAAGTACATGGTAACAACCAATCAGTATATGGAAGTCAACAACCAGATTATGCGAAAGACAGATGCAACTCTTTAAGATCAGAGTGCAGCAATAAAAAATTTGGAGACACAAATAGGATAGATGGCAATCTCCATGACTGGTAGAGCACCAGGAAATCTACCCAGCAACACTGAAATCAACCCTAAGGAGCACGCAAAGGCTATAACAACCAGAAGTGGAGTACAACTACCAGAGATACATGTCAAAAGATCAGTAGCTAGCAAGGAGTGAGCACCAACCTCGGATGACGAAATTGTGGAACAAACTGAACAAACAACAGGGAATGTGGTCAAGGAGAATTCCAATACATCACGGGGTACAGCTACCATTCCTATCAACCCTCGTGAGCCTCCTATTCCGTTTCCGCAAAGATTGAAAAAGCACAAATTGGATCAGCAATATAGTAAATTTCTTGAAGTCTTCAAGAAATTACACATCAACATCTCATTTGCTGAAGTACTTGTTCAAATGCCGAGTTATGAAAAATTTCTGAAGGATATCCTCTCCAATAAGCGAAAGATAGAAGAACACGAAACAGTGATACTAACTGAGGAATGCAGTGTCAGAATCCAGAGAAAGTTGCCTCCAAAACTAAAGGATCCAGGAAGTTGTACTGTACCTTGCACTATTGGGAATTGTCATTTTGATAAAGCGTTGTGTGATTTAGGTGCAAGTATTAATTTAATGTCTTTATCTGTTTTCAGGAAACTCGGCTTGGGAGAAGCTAAAGCCACAACGGCTACGTTACAGTTAGCAGATTGATCCCTTACACATCCAAGAGGGATCATTAAAGACGTATTGGTAAAAGTGATCGAATAATTTAAGATACATTTCGGCTACATCATCCTTCCGATGCATACAAGGCATGCATTGCACATTCTCAATCTACTCACATTGATTCAAGTGAGATTGAAACATGTACACGATTTTTGGGAACTAATCCCAAGTTGGCAACTAGGAGCTGGGAACTAGGACTACAAAGTCAGTGTCATCTATTCAGCAACCTCCCAAGTTGGGACTCAAACAATTGCCACCACATCTTCGATATGCTTACCTGGGGGAGTCTTCTACACTCCCGGTTATTATTTCAAATACTGTCAGTGAAGTGGAGGAAGAGAAACTACTTCGGGTGCTAAGGAGAATAAAACAGCCATTGGATGGTCGATTGTAGATATCAAAGGGATCAGCCCGTCGCTATGCATGCACAAAATACTCATGGAGGAAAAATTCAAATCAAGCATTGATGGTCAGCGGAGATTGAATCCACACATGAAGGAAGTGGTTAGGGCTGAGGTATTGAAGTTGCTCAACGCAGACATCATCTATCCAATATCAGATAGTGCTTGGATCAGTGCAGTACAAGTTGTTCCCAAGAAAGGGGGTATCACAGTGATAGAAAACGAGAAAAATTAGTTGATTCCTACACGGACTGTGACTTGATGGAGAGTTTGCATCGATTACCGCAAATTAAACGCTGCTACTCGAAAGGATCACTTCCCACTATCGTTCATTGATCAGATGCTGGAGAGACTAGCAGGGCATTCGCATTACTGTTTTCTAGATGGATATTCCAGGTATAGTCAGATTCTAGTGACATCTGACGATCAGGAGAAGACAACTTTCACTTGCCCCTACAGTACCTTTGCATACCGTAGGATGCCATTTGGTTTATGCAACGCTCCTGTAACTTTTCAGCGCTGCATGATGACTATCTTCTCAGATATGATTGAGAAATTCATCGAGGTATTCATGGACAATTTCTCAGTGTTCGGGTCTTCGTTTGATGAGTGCTTGGAGCATTTGAGTCTTGTGCTACAGCGGTGTACGGAGACTAACTTGGTATTGAATTGGGAGAAATGCCACTTTATGGTACAGGAAGGCATCGTGCTAGGACACAGAATCTCAGCAACTGGTATTGAAGTGGACAGAGCAAAGATTCAGGTGATCGAGAAATTACCGCCACCTACATCCGTAAAAGGTGTTCGTAGTTTCCTCGGACATGTTGGTTTCTACAGAAGGTTCATCAAGGATTTCTTAAAGATTAAAACCATTGTGCTGTCTGTTGATGAAGGAATCCACATTTGAGTCCACATATGAGTGTCTGCTCGCTTTTAACACCTTGAAGAAGAAGTTGATTTCAGCACCCGTGATCATCACACCAGATTGGAATCTACCATTTGAATTAATGTGCGACGCCAGTGATTATGCTGTTGGGGCCGTCTTGGGACAACGAAAAAATAAGATATTTCACGTGATTTACTATGCAAGTAAGACCTTGAACGACGCTCCTCAATTATGCTACTACAGAAAAAGAGCTCCTTGCCGTAGTCTACGCCTTTGACAAATTTCGGTCATATCTCGTGGGATCAAAGGTCATCATTTGCACAGATCACGCTGCTATCAAATACTTAATGGAAAAGAAGGATGCAAAGCCCCGTCTCATTCATTGAATACTGTTGCTTCAAGAGTTTGACATGAAAATCAGGGATAAGAAGGGCAGTGAAAACGTAGTGGTAGACCACTTATCTCGACTCGAGGCCACAAAACAGACAGAAACAGTGGAAATCAACGAACTCTTCCCAGATGAACAGATTTTTGGTATGGGGGAGGCACCTTGGTATGCGGACATAGTTAACTACTTAGCCAGGTCTATCATGCCGCCTGATTACTCCAGTCACCAGAAGAATAAATTTTTCTCTGAATTGAAATATTATTTTTGGGAGGATCCCATTCTATACAGGCGGGGGGCTGATCAAATTGTTCGTCGCTGCGTACTTGAGGAAGAAGTGCCTTTGATATCAGAACACTGTCATTCATCTACATATGCAGGGCATTTTGGTGCTTCAAAAACAGCGGCGAAGATCCTTCAATCAGGTTTTTATTGACCTACACTATTTAAAGATGCTTTTGAATTCATGAAAAGGTGTCACCGATATCAACACACTGGTAATATATCCAGGAAAAATAAAATGCCTTTGAACAGTATCCTGGAGGTGGAACTATTCGACGTCTGGGGGATCGACTTCTTGGGGTTATTTCCCCATCCTTCTCTAATCAGTACATATTACTGGTTGTGGACTACGTATCGAAGTGAGTAGAGGCCGTTGCACTGCCTACCAATGATGGAAAGGTGGTGATTGAGTTTCTAAAAAAACATATTTTTACCCGCTTTGGAACACCGAGGGCTATAATCAGTGACGGGGGCAAACATTTCTCCAATCGTCAGTTTGAACAATTGTTGGCTAAATATGGCATTAAACATCGTGCAGCCACTGCATATCATCCCCAAACCAGAGGACAGGTCGAAGTGTCCAATAGACAACTGAAGCGAATACTCGAAGTCACAGTAAGCTCGTCACGAAAGGATTGGTCTAAGAAATTGGACGACGCCTTGTGGGCCTATAGGACTGCATTCAAGACCCCTATAGAAATGTCACTATATCGACTGGTTTTCGAAAAAGCATGTCACTTACCTCTTGAGATAGAACATCATGCTTATTGGGCAATGAAAAAATTGAATTTGGATTTGAAGGCTGCGAGTGAAAAACGTCTCCTACAACTTAATGAGCTGGATGAGCTCAGAATGGAAGCCTACAAGAATTCAAGAATCTACAAAGAGCGCACCAAGAAATGGCATGACATGCACATTCAGAGGCGTGAATTTACGGTGGGGCAGAAAGTGCTACTCTACAACTCTAGGCTTAAGCTGTTTCCAGGAAAACTGCGATCGAGGTGGTCTGGTCCGTATACTATTACACAAGTTTTTCCACATGTGGCAGTTGAGATCACTCACGACAGCAAGGGGACATTCAAGGTCAATGGACAGCGTCTGAAGAACTATTGGGGAGACGATTTTTCAAAGGAAAAGTCTATCGTTCGTCTTAGGCCACCAGAATGAAGCAACACGATAAAGTCAAGCTATCGACTATAATCTAGTGCTGGGTAGGAGGCAACCCACTGTATCCTTTTATTAGCTTACTTTTCACATTATTTTTAGAATTATTTCATTTTT
>NC_036246.1:39933458-39937501 GCF_002742605.1 Olea europaea var. sylvestris | reverse complement strand
AAAAAAAAAGCCTATGCGATCGCATAGACTGTGAGTCCATGCGACTGCATAGCCTCTTACCGAACATAAAAAGGGGATTCTTATATCTACTATGCGGTCGCATAGTACTCTCTCAGTCATGGTTTTAAACCATGACCGAGCCATTTTTCCCTATTTCCCCCTAATTTCCTCACACACCATACTCACCACTCTCCCACACAACTCAACACACCGCATTTCACTCGACTCCCCATCCCATTTAATCCATAAATCAACATTCCACGCATCCCGTGTGAAGTCTAGGTATGTTCCTCTTTCCTTCTTCTATGCATTTGTCTTCTCTAATTTGGTTCGTTATGAGAATAAGCTATTTGAGCCTGATTGTGGAGGATGGGCAATGCTTTTCGTTGGTTTTGTATATGTTACACTTGACTTGTGTTGTGGATTGGTGGAACATTATCAATTTGGTATTGTGTAGGTTTTTCAATCTGGCATGCTATATGTTCGATGAATTGCCTACGTGACAATTGTAATACATTTTGTGCAATTATGCATTAGACATTTGGAGTATACGCATTCCCATATACATGATGCCCAAATGCCATCGAAATTGAGCTCGAGACACTCACATACCAACCCCACGCATTTAGGCTCAAGTGTTAGGTTCACGTCACCTCATCGCACCCACTTCGTCCCTTGCGTTAATTACCCGTACGACGTCCAATGAGCTTAAAAATTGAATATGTGTCACTCCACACTACATACTTTCATATGCCCAGAGATTGCTCTGAAAAACTTCAAGTTTTCTCGATGATGTCCGGGGCGAACATGCACACTTAATCATCGAGTTACTTGATTCATTTGGTTGTTTGGACCTCTGTTTGTGTGTAACTTGTTATTTTGCCTTCCTTAGACGTTCTTGAGCATGTCTTCTTGACCTTTGCATGTTACAACATGCAAAAATCATTTGAAAGGCCACGTATCATATCACATCCATTTTGCAACACGTCGGCACATGGTTAGGTCACGGCATGTCATGGCACCCTATGTCCCCTACTTTCCACCATTATTTGGCATACCAAACAAAGTCTATTTGCTTTGAAATTTGAAAATGTGGTAGATCTCATTGAATACTCATGCCTGGAGCTTGCCCGGGGAAATTTCAATATTTTTTGACGATGTCCGGGACCAAACATGTGCACTCAGTCATGGATCCAATTTTTTTCAAATGTGCTTGTTTTGGCCAAACATTCCAATTTTTCACCTTGACATTCTCTTTACACTTCCCTCTTTTTCATATTTTGATAAGTGCACACCATGGTGTTCTATATGCATGTTGAAGCAAGTTTGGGGGATTTGTGAACTATTTGTCTCGTTTATCTCATTCCCCCTATCGTTTTTTTTAATACTGCAGTTTACTGACTATTATTTCTTTACCTTTGCAGGATGCCCCCAAAGCGTACATCAAAAGGAAAGGAGAAAGTTGGTTCCACATCTGGCACAGCCCGAACTAGGTAACTCGAAGGGGGAGTCCGGCGTTTTCTTTCTTCCGACCAAGCAGCCCGCTATGCCAATGTTGTTCGGGAATGGGCGCTCATCCCCGAGAGACCAGTTAAGTTTATTTCCCGGGTTTTGAATTAGCTTATCTAGTCCACAACTGCAGGTGGGAGAAGGTGATTGAAAGACCACACCCCCTCTATGAAAATTCGATGCGGGAATTCTATGCAAATTTCAATGCTGAAATAGACACACTGGGATCCGACCATTTGCATCAGACTTGGGTTCGGGGCAAATGGATCATGTTTTCACCTGAGGTAATACATGATTACTATCAGCTCACCTGGACAAATGTAGTCCCAGTCCCGCATGATTTCAAGTGGGTTGAAGTTGCAGAAGTTTTATTGGGACGGGAAAATGCTTGGCCGCTCCCTACTGCTGATTGGTATCAGATTGACCTCACTCTGTCTATAGCCATCCTATGGTTGTTCATCTGCCACAACATCAAGCCAATCTCCCATAGGACGATATTCACAGATCAGAAGGCGGGTTTTATCTACCACTTAGTTCGGGAGAACAAGATTGACTTGGTCACTTACATTTACAATCAGATACACGTTATAGGCGCATGGAGTGACAGGCACACATCACTGATTTTCTCGAGCCTGATAAGTGGAATTTGTAAAGCTACCTGCATACAAGTTCAGCCAGGGGAGGCACCAGAGAAACCAAGTCCATTTATCAAACGCCTCACACTCGAGGCCCAGGACCACGCCAGGATTAAACATCAACAGAAATTGAAAAACGAGCGTCGACGACAGCAACAGGCTGCAGAGGGGCTAGCAGCTGAGGACTTTGATATGCCACAGGCTCCACCACCATTGGCTGACGTGGACACCCAGTTATTGCGGCAGATGTTTGCTACTATAATTGGACACAGCCGAGACATGTAGCAGCTTTAGCAATCCTTTGGGGCAATGACTACCACCATCCAGCAGGTGCAGACGGATATGGCATCTGCACGAAACTTCGCGTCCACTGCCAACATTGAATCCATTGCAGCATGCCGACAGATGAGTACCTTTGACGAGCGTCTAGGCATGTACGTTGGCCGGATGGACGGTATACAGTAAAGGGTGAACGAGCCTTGGGACCGTCTAGGGAGTTTGGAGACGAGGGTTCAGGCCATGAGATGGAGCAGACCCAGCAGTCTGCCATGTTGAGAGAGATCTTGTCCTGCCTTCCCTCCCCTCCTGGCGATGATGATGCCGGGCCTAGCTTTCCATCTCAGCCACCGTTGTGATCAGGGGAGTACAGTTTTCCCATTTTGATTTTTCATTTTCATTTCGTCCTTCAAATTATGTCTTTAATCTTTGTTAATCTTACATTGAGAACAATGTATTAACTAAGTTTGGGGGGTTGACATAATTTTAAGTCTCTATCTGTGTTCATCATTATCTATTTTCCACTACTTTCCATTACTGCATAATGTGTGCATGATGCGTGTTAAAAAATAATAAAAAATATAAAAAAATAAAAAATTTTGCATTTTATTCATTTATTTTACATTTTCTTCGTGCATACTTGTATGGACTTGATAACTTTGTTAGCTATGATGATATTATTGGACTAGTTAAAACTGCAAAAACTTTGGATCTGGTGCTAATTAAACTACCTGATACTTGTTGATGCAACACTTGACTTTATCTATGCACGCTATTCATGCTTGACATATTAGGAGAATGACTAGATTTTGGGCATAACATAGGAAACGAATGATAACCCCCTATTGAATTAGTCCATGAACTACCTTAAGACAATTTGGTGATAGCTGAGCTATTATAGGAAAGCATTGAGATGAGCGGGGGCTCCGTGCATGAAATTTATTGTGTGGATTGCCTAGACCAGTGGGATGAAGAGTAGGTGAAAATCTTAAATTGGGGGTTGGTTTTGAAAACTAAATGTCTAAAAAAATAACAAAGGGCACAATTTTGATATGTGAGAATATAAAACACTTCTTTTCATACCTTTATGACTCGAGCAAGTAAGCATGTAAGGATATTTCAAAATTTGGTACCCTAAAGCCAACTGGTTTGGGAGTCACAGGCCCAAAGTTCGATATATGGGTCATATAGAAAGCAAGAGGGAAAGAAGATTATAAAAAATCTTCTTATCAAGCCTTTATAACTCGAGTAAATAAGCCTGCAAGGGTTTAAAACCTAGTGTCCTAAAGCTAACTGGTTTGGGAATCACCGGCCTAAAGCTCGTTACATGGGTTATATAGAAAGCAAATGAGAAGATGACAATCAATCAAAAATTAAAGAAAGGTGAGAAAAACAAAGGAGAGACAAAATATGACGAAAAGCTCTTAGACATTTGGTTGAAGAGACTGTACCTCTGAGGCGAGACAAGTAATCTAGTTTGATCTTGAGTGTCAAAGCAATCAATTCTAGGAGAGCCTTCACTTTTTGAAATGTAGACTTGTGATAGTGATGCTAAATCCAAACTACGAGAGGGTGAGAACTACAGCTATATAAATTCCTAATCTTAAAACACAACCCTGGGAT
>NC_036246.1:39918233-39932525 GCF_002742605.1 Olea europaea var. sylvestris | reverse complement strand
AATCATTGGATATTCGTGAATTTATAATGCATGTCTTGGGATAGGTTTGGCATTGCTCGAGAGAGATCGCTAAATTAAAGTAGGAATATCGATTCATCTTTTGTGGAATTGTGTGTCAAATTTGCATAATTGACAATTGAACGGGTATTGCTTGGGAATTTTTGATCCTAGTGCGTTAGAACATCCATTAATTCTCTAAAATTCTAGTTAAATTGCATCCAAGTTATTTTGCACTTAGTATAATTCTTCATTCATAATTGCATCGACGATTACATTTTGTTAGTTAAAGTACAAAACCTCAATTTGGTTGTCGTGTTTCGGTTAAGGTCATATTAGATTAATTCGAACTAATTCAATTTTCGTGGGATCGATATTTGGACTCATAGTCCATTTTACTACTTGTTAATGAATTGTACACTTGCGGTGGATTTAAAATCGGAATAAATAATTTCTCGAACACTGACTATAACGAATTATATTTTAACTTGTTCATCTTCTTTACCGTTATCCCACGCTCTGCATCCTCCCCTAATGGAAGTTCTCAATTGTGCAAATAAGTTAAGCACAAACAAGGTACAAAAGGGGGTCAAGATTATATTGTACTTCAGAGATATATAAGGTGAAAACAGTGATAAACTACCATAATTGAAGAAAAATTATAATCTAACAAAATTCAGCAGTACAGCAGAAAATTTATTACGTCCTCAGATTTCTCATATATTGGTTCTAAATTCATTTCCACAACTGGATGAGTTTAATTGCACAATATGAAATATATTTCAAAATAACACAAATCATTAACAATAAAAACTTAACAGGAAGTGATAATCGGACCAGGAGTTCTTCATTCCCCTTGCATGAATGATAATTCCAAATTCACGTAGTCATGCTTCTCCTTTTCAAGTATTCGACACTTCTCGATCGCCCCCGCCCCCACTACACCCCACATCGCAAAAATGAAATATTAATTCTAAACAGCTTACATAAGGCATGTATTGGCATAGTTGAAGCTCCATTCCAGTATCCATGGAGATACAAGTCTGTAAAAAGATGAATCTGTTCAGATTTCAAATACACACTGATGTATATATAGCTGTGGGAAAGCTAATTGGATTAGCTTTAAGCCCTCAGACGATCTTATTTATTTAAATTCTGTGGTCGACATAGGCGCATGCAGATTTTCTCTTTAATGTGCTGTGAAGGCACGTTTGGACAGGAAAGTGAAAGGGCAAGAAAGGCAAATTTGTTGCCCCATAGCTGTTGCTCTTTTTTAAAGCATTCCCAGGCATGCTGTTTGAATTTTGGCTCTTTATCTTCTTCCTTTTTGGTCCATGCTTGTTGATGGAATTGTCAAGCTTCTTTTACAAGCAACTTTTGATGTACAGGTCGTATTTTTTTTATTTTTTACATTTTCATCGTATCCTGGAAAACTCTCATAAAATTTTGATTAAACAATGATTTTGCAGTATACTTCAACTGTCTTTTTGGGATAGATCTTTTAGTGCACATTCATTGGGTCATCAATGACTGATCGGACTGACAAAGTGAATCATGCAGTCGATTATTTTATTGTTATTGTAGCAGTCAATACTAAACCTACATAATTTTTCTAATCTTATAGCATCGACTTTTATGAGAGAAGTCTTTGATGCCAAATTTTTAGCTAACTTTAACTTTTGTAATTAAACTTAGTTGACCGAAATAATGATGCCAAACTGTTTATTTTCTTGTTAATTACCAGGAAGATCATATACACTCCCTTTGCAAGGTCTTTTTGAATTTACAAAGCTTAGACAGTGAGAGGCCAGCTCACCGTTTTCACCCTTCATATTTTGAAATAAATAGTTCTAATGTTTGTGGATCTCAACGTTTCCATCAAATGGAATTTTATTGAATTGTTGTGGGCCAACCGTCGAGGTGGGGCCTCGACATTGACTGCTCTATTGAAGTTTGTCTCTCCGACGAGACCACACAAAGTCCTTTTATCTTGTTCCAACTCTGCAACAAGAAGCAATGTTGCATTGCACGCATTTGTTGATCTCCTAGCCCATGTTTGATTCAACTACAAGATTGAATTAAAATTTAAGTTACAGCCAACAATTATAATTATAACCACATATTATAAGGGACCTACAAATTTTCTACTACACGTTTCGTCAATTTTTATCAAAATCTATTAAAGATCCATTTGTCATGACTTTCAAAGAGCTATAAGAAACTTTTGAACGATTTAACTAATTTTGCAAAGGGCAATTTACAGAAATACACCAAAATAATGTTCCTATTTGAAAATTCAGTATATAAATTAGGGGCTAACAATTAAGTACACTTTCACAAAATTCTTCCCATCTACTTCAAATTCAAGTAAAAATGACTTCTCTAGATTATTCTGATGGTATTTTACTTTTTTCCTTCAGAAATTTTGCGAAAAATAAAAAAAAAATCTCTACATCTTTATATTGCATTAGAAGTTTATTTTTCAGATTTTGGTGTTAATTTCTTCCTCACTTTAATTTCATTCTATAATTAGCATTGGAAATCCCTTTGTTTGCAGTTGACGTACTCATTTTTATTTTGAAGCTTTTGACTCTGAAATTTTTGAAATTTGATTCAAATTATTTAGTAAATAATTTTGAACTCTTCTTTACTTTTACATTTTTATTCATTAATTGATTATGAATTTAGATAATTTCTGTTCCAATTGTTCAATAATAAAATAGGTAGTTATTTAATCTCCTATTATCAGAAGTTCAATTTTACAGCTAATATATGCTCATGGAAATTAAACTATTAGTTAATAGTGATGAGTTAGTATATATATATGAAAATTCAATTTTAGATACTGTGAATGAAAAAAATCTGAAAATAACATTGTTGATTTTGAGAGGACATGGATTGAGTTAACATAGGAAAAATTAACTTTGAAGCAATTCAATTAATGCATCCAATGTGTTCGTGAAAATGAGAATGTGGAAAAGTAACACTCTCTAAATAAAGTCGCAGTGTCTCATTTGAACAATTAATTAGATGTATACATATATGTTTTCAAAAAATTTAAGATATGAATTCAAAATAATATTATTTTAATCTTGCATTCAATTCATATTTTTAAATCAACTCAATTGATACATTCAAGGTGTTCGTGAAAATGAGAATGTGAAAAATAAGTATTCTGTGACATTTCTATAAAAAAAAAAGTAAAAAATAAATCATATTATCTCATTGGAGTAATTAACTAGATGTATACATGTGTGTTTTTAAAAATTTAAATATGCAAATTCAAATATTTTTAATCTTGCATTCAGTTCATATTTCTTTAGAATTATTCAATTGATGCATCCAGTGTGTTTGCGAAAATGAAAATGTGAAAAAAATGACATTCTCTCACTTTTCTATATATAAAAAAATAAAAATAAAAATCACAGTATCTTACTGGAGCAATTAACTAGATGCAAACGTGTACGTTTTTCAAATTTTAAATATATGAATTAAAATAATTTTAATCTTGCATTGAATTCATATTTCTTTGAATTAGTTCAATTGATGCATTCAGTGTGCTTGCCAAAATAAGAAATGTCACTTTTCTAAGAAAAAGTCGCATCATCTCATTAAAGTAATTAACTAGATGCATACATGTATATTTTTTAAAATTTAAATATACAAATTCAAATCTTGTTTTAATCTTGCATTCTGTTGACCTCTAAAAATGTGCCAACATGTGTCAATCTTATATGACGTCAACGTAGGTAAATTTCGGCAGACCTTGAACGGACACCTATTTGGAGATTCGTATATTAGTCATGCGCACACATATATAGGAGTGAGAAATTCATGATCAAAAGCAATTTTAGAATTAAAAATATGGTTCAAATAAGCGTTCATAGAGGAAAAAATAATGTATGTTTACATGTATATTTGTTCATCCCTTACAATGTTACCAAAGCTATTATTTATAATATCCAGGCCAACGTGGTCATCATTGGATCAGATCCACTTGGCTCCATCTAATTAATCGAAGTGTCACATTAATTACATTGACAAATATATTTGACAAAGGATCAGTCGTTCTATACTCCTAAACTGACACATCTGACATTAATTAATGCGATCGTTACATCAATCATTCCTAAATATACACTCATTAGACCTACTCTATAGAGCCTCGTGTGAGTTCGGCTGAAGTGGTGAGAGCATTTCGGCAATGGAGCTTAGACGAAAATAGTGCCTCGGTCAAAAGGTAATTTTTACTTTCTTCTTTATTGTCCAGATTGACTGCCACATGAGTAAACATGGCGCCTCCACGTGGCCTCCATTAGAAGTTTCACATATGATTAGTGACAATAGTCCCCCGCATCTATGTATGATCATTAATGCAAATACATAGAGTTTACATTATATTGGAAAAAAAAATTGGTAAGAGTTTTTTTTAATCCCATAACAAACATTGTAGTGTCCCCCAAGTTTAATTTGCGAATATTTATGTGGAAATTAGAGTTTGTAAATTGTGTTTAACGAATGACCCATGTACCTATTAAGCCTGTTTACTGAAGAACCTTATCAGAACTGGCTCTTTCCTTTCCGAGGTTGTACTTATATATATTTGATTGTCCTAAAGTTATAAGGGTTGAAGACAAGGGTGATGACTTTTTCAATTTGGACGAGGTTGTCGGCGATGAAGCTGAAGAGGTCTCACCAGTTCAGCGTTGGCGAGTAAGAGTCGTTGTTAATAACTATGCTGAAATGATCAGCTATCCTCTGCACATTCAATTCATAAAACTAATACTGTTTGGAACTTCACTTCTAGAGAAGACTTGGAGTGAAAGAGTCTAGCTCAAGTGATTTTCCATATTTCTTTGAATCAATTCAATTGATAAATCCAACGTGTATGTCAAAATGTGAATGTAAAAAAGTGAAAAAAAGTTGGAGTATTTCACAAAGCAATTAACTAGAAATACGTATGTGATTTTGAAAAATTAAATATACGAATTCAAATCTTATTTTGATCTTGTATCCACTTAATATTTTTAGTTCAATTCAATTGATGCTGCATTTAAGGTGTTTGCAAAAAAAAAAAAATTTTTAAAAATGACATTCTATCACTTTTCTATTAAAAAAGTCGCAATATATCATTGGAGCAATTGACTAGATGTATACGCGTATGTTTTTGAAAATTTAAATATATGAATTCAACCTTGTTATAATCTTGTATTCAATTCATATTTGTTTGAATCAGTTCAATTGATGTACCCAAGGTGTTTGCAAAGATAAGAATGTGATGAAAAAGTGATTGAATTAGTTTTTATTTCCTTTTAATTTCTATTTTGGCATTCAGCATATTTACGGGCTATATTTCTTCCGCGTCGAGGGAGATTTTTATTATCATTTTGAAGTATTCATGACAAACTTTGAAATAGATCGTACGAATTTAAAAATCGATAAACGACAAGTTCATAATAACAAGTCAAAAATAGCCACAAAAAATAAACTTAATAATTATGATTTATATTGCGTTCAGAAATTCATGCGAGATAATTATTGACATTTAACTTTGTCCATAACATATTTATTAGGCCACACTGCAAGCTTTCTAACAGATTTTGAATCACTCAAAATAGATAATCGTAGCATAAAATATTGTATCGAACAAAAAAAAAAATTACTAATAAAAATTTTAAAAAGTGAAAAACATCAGATTGGGAAGTGTGATTTTTTAAAAAGTTCAAATTATCATATTCGAGAGAGCTGTTGTTTGTCTTTGCAATGATTTTACCTACTTTCAAATGTTTTATATTCTTGGAAAATGTCATTCTGCCAAGGTCATTTGAAGAGACCCTAACCAAAATACTCTCGTACAAGGGGCTCACCCCATTTTTTAATGGCAAAAAAAAAAATAATAAGAAAAAAATACCCATTCCCTTTGTATGAGAAGTCTGACCAGGGTCTGTACAAATGTCCCTGACAAAATAGCATTTCTCTATATTCTTAATGGATGTAATTAATAAGGTTATCAAAACTGTATTTTGGTTAAGTTTATTAATCAATTCCTCCATTTATTTTTTAGAATACCGTGTCTAATTTGCTCTTTTGTGAAAGTGCTTTTAGTATTAAAAGAGTTTTAAAAGAAGTTGATTCAATGTGGCTTCCTCTAAATGTACTTTCGAAATAGAAAGTTATTTAAAAATTATTTTTCAAACAATAATTAAGATTGCTTCCTCTAAAAACTTTTCTACAGAAAGCAAAAATCATATCAAAAGAGCCCCAAAAATATGATATTTTATCTAAACCAAACATGGACTTAACGACTTTTAATGTAAACCAATAACTTCTCGAATTGGATTTAAAGTTGATTTGTATGTCTTACACACTTATTTAGACTTTTGAATTTGTGTGAAATGGATTAACCGATTGAATTTCTACTTTGTATGATGTTATTGTAGGTTAAAATCCATGTTCGAGGATTGTTGATATAATTGCAAATGTCAGAGCATAAAAGGACCAAAGATGCGAAATGACAAACTAACATTACAATTGGATCATGTAACGGTATTACTGCACAAATTTTAGTATAAAGATCTTTTGAGAGCAAATTACACTATTGGAAAGATAATTGAAGTTATAGTTCAACGTCCAAAAAAAATCGTAATTTGAAATTGTGGATCAAAAGGTGTGCGTTTGAAACTCTGGGGACCAAATTGTACATAGGCAAAAAGATGGAGAAGGCGGCCGCCCTTAGTACAATCGGCGGCGCTGTTCTATCCTCTTGCTCGCCTCTCGCCTCAATGCTTGAGGCAAGTGCGCCTGTGTCCAACCAGACTTAAAAGTCTGATTGTTTTCCTAATTAAATGGCAAATAGAGTATGCATCATATTTATAAAACCCAGCTCGGATCGATCGGTCGGGCAGAAAAATCGGTGATTCAAGGCCCCTGATCGAGTCGGATAGAACATTTTCATAGAGATGCAATTGATTTGGTCAAAAATTGAGTTGAGTCGTCAAGATGACAGAGTTAATCAGCGATTTTTATATTAACTCGGCCGGTTGGTTGGTTTGACCGAGATTTAAAAGTTTATTCAAAATTTTTTTATTCTCAAAAGACTTGAACCTTAGATCTTTAGATAAAGTGAGTACCACCTAACCACTAGAAATCAATTCTTTATTGTTATGTTATTGCAATAATTATGTATATGTAAATCATTTATTGTCTGTTAAAAATATGTTTAAGAAATTATAGTAACTGTTTTGATTAAAATGAATTGAATATTTAACAAAATCATATATAAATATAAACATAATTAATGACAGATAATTTAATTTTTTTTTTTTATCTAAAAAAAACTTCATACTTTAAAAAATATTTTATAATTACCAAGCATTGACCCACCGGTTCGACCAATACCCCGAGACTCAGTGCCTTGACCGGGTCGATGGTCAGGTCGAATTTAATAACTATGGTATGTACATGTCAATCTAGGAAAAATTTAGGACAAACTAATACGCAAAAATAATAATAATAATAATAATAATTAATTGTTTACTTAAATATTTGTTTAATTATGAATTGGGCTTAGCATAGCCCAATCCCCTCTAGATCCGCCAATGGTATATGGCTTTTAAGATACAAAAATGTTATTTGTACAGCATATTTTTTTACAGTAATTTTCACATCACTTCACAAAAGTGGGGTCCAAGATTATTTTAATGGTGGATCCCACCCACTTGTATGTGTGTGCGCTATAAAAAAAAGGTGTGAAAATTGCTGTACTTGTTAAATGGTTGTTTAAGATATATTGGCCTCTATATAAAAATCATATCTAGGTCAGAGTAGACCGCTACGCAATAGAGATCACTTGAGATCAAGACAAAAAGAATTCTTCATAATTCCTGTTTGATATTTGTAGCGAGGATGGATGCAATTTCAAGATGTTGAAAAAAATAAAGATTGAGGGATATAATAATCTTTTTTCCACGAATATTCAAGTTATGAATTCATTCGTCTATTATTTTTTATTTTTTATTTTTTGTTATTTTTTATTATTCAAATCATTTCCGGCTAAACTTCTAGTTGTTAAGATAATAAGATTATGATGAAACCTGGCTCGTCTCCTTCAGTCAATAAATTATCGATTTTTAGTTTAATTCTTGTAATTGGTTGTTTGTTATTATTTTTTTATTGACATCCTACTTTCCAGCTAATCTTAGGATTGTTTTGGAATTTTTGATTATATCAAGAGATAAATCATGATTCAATCCCCAATAACAAACACCATTAAAGGAGTATATTCAATTGAGACTTTTAAAAAATTTTTTATAATTTTTTAAGTGGGTGACTCTTGTAAATTATATGGAGTGACATCTATGAATTTGTTAAGAATTAATAAAACTTCTATAGACTTTAATTCAAGATTTTTAATTTAAAGACTTTTTATCTTTCAAATTCATTATATAACTGAAAATTACAATCTTTCTTACTATCTAATTAATATTTTTGAGAACCATGATGCCACAAAATTTTCTTGGATAAAGTTACTAGTCACGGTCCAATCATTTAATTTTAGTGCAAATAAAATAATAATAATAATAATAAATTAAATCAATTTCCAATAACATAACCAAAATTTCAAGAAAAATCACAAAAGTAACATAATTTCTAAGACCACAAACTCTTCTTAATGGGGGAATAAAAAAAGAATATATCAATTACATGGAATTCTATGGTTTGAAATAACTGCAAATAATTTCAATTTAAAAGTAATTATGTACATATAGCATAATCATAAATTAATTACAACAAATGAATTGAAGATATATGAGAAAATTCCATAATTGCAAGAAAAAAGACTTCTTCTTCTTCTTCTTCTTCTTCTTCTTCTTCTTTTTTGCTTTGAGATCTTCACAAATCTCCCGAATATATGAGAGATATTCTTTGAGATTTGCTATTTATATTTTTCATCAAAAAGTCCCCAAAAGTTCAATAAATAGAAAATTCTCCAAAAGTTGCTATCTGTTTGAATATCTCACGACTAGTATAAATTTTTAAAAAGTTTCAATTGAATATTTTGTAACTTTTAGAGACTTTAAAAGTCTATAAAAATTTCAGTTGAATACACCTAAACTTTTAGAGAGTCATTATAAATCTCAATTGAATACACTTAAAACTTTTAATTCGTCAAAAGTCTTTAAATGTCCCAAATAAATATACCCTCAAGTCTTATGGAAAATAGAAAAAGAAATACTTCTATATTTGGTGCTATCTTTTGTGATATTCTAATTTTTTTTAGTGCATTTTTATATATTAGATAGAGATATGGTTGAGTCAACTTGAGAATATTAACATAAACAAATCGGTTATCAACATAACTAAGAGTTCACCATAAACGAGTAGTTAAGGATTGAAAAAGGTTAACAACGGTGACTTGAAATTCTAGTGCCTTTTGAAATTTGATTAATTTCAAGAATTTGCCTGATTCTTATTAATTGCTTATTTTTGTAGACATAGCAAAAAATCAAAATCCAATCAATAATTGTGTGTTTTGATTTAGAGTTGGATATAGTTAAAATAAAATAGGCAAATAATTAGTCCATGTTAGAACAATAATCTATTCATCACTCTGTTAACATTCGTCCACTTAAGAGCAGAGCCGGGCAAATCTCCCGAACCGAACTCGACGGTTCTTGTCAAATTAAATACTCGAACGGGTATCTGAATTGAGAACCGAAGAGTACGGTTCGGTTCTCGGTTCTAGACCAAGAACCGAATAAGAACCGAATCTTTCTAATTTTTTTTTATATTGGGTAAATCAAATTATTTTAATTTTAATTTTTTCTAAATAAATTAACAATTTCTAAATCCAAATTTTTGGCTCAATAATTTGTTTCATTTCTGATTTTTTAATTTTTGGCCCAATTACCCATTTTATTGTTTCATTTCTTAACACAACAAGATTCAATTCACTAAATAACCCTAAACATCTACACTAAAGTACATAACGTTGTCTCAACTCTCGCATTCACTCTCGCAACCTCGCCAATATTCCAAAACCTATACAATCGTCGACCGACACTGTGACCTCCGATCGGAGCTGTGACCTCCACCGATCGAAACTTTGACTGTAGAAATCATTTGAACAAGGTAATCTACTAGTCTCTGACATTCTAAAACCATTGAATGTATCATCAATTGTATTTATATAATATTGTTATAAATATTAAAAAATTTAATTATAGTACAAAACCGAACCGAACCAAACCCGAACGGTTTCATAATTATATTTGGACCCAATAGTTCCATTTACTAAAAACCCGAATATTTTGGTTCGGTTCGGTTCTCTTTAGAACCGAACCGACCCGCGTCCACCCCTACTTGAGAGAGAAAATCAACAACAATAATCCCCAACTTTCTTGCTTAGAGTTGGCCAAGTTTTCCCATCTTAAATTCTTTATTCGATATAAAATGAAATTCGTCTCAATGATCTGTTCAAAACAATATCAATCAAAGCACACATTCAAGTAGTGTTAGACAATGTATCGAGCAAACTCAAGAGTTGTCAAACATTGCAAGCATTAATTTACTTATAAAGCACTATCACAATACATCAAGTCCATGTTTATCATACAAAATCAGATAAAACCATGTTTGGTAGATTTAAATTTAAATCAAAGTCAATAATTAATTTAACCACATATTTCATATAACCCACAACTTTTTGACCAAATATTTCATCAACATTTATCAAAATCTACCTAAAATCTGATTTTAATTCCCACCAAACAGAGGCTTAATGTTGTCCACCGTACTCCAATATTTTGTACCAAACTCATCATAAGGTATAAAACATTAGAGAATGGCATAATAAACAAATTTTAACTTCTTTTATAATGTCCTTATCATATATGGTGGAACACCGTTGGAGAATCCCTGTACCTTAGAAGGTTAGTACAAGAATGTGTTCTAATTCATATAAAAGACTACACTTCTATAAGTTAATTGAACAAGCCTTTGCAAATATCTAAAATTTCGTCTTGAACTACAATCTTGCCTTTGACTGTGAGATCAGTTCATATTTTACGTATTCAGTCAGGTAACTCAGAACGCTCTCGTTTAGCTGTTGTCATCATCGTACTCAAGAACTTACCCGGTTCACAGCCCCAAGGATTTGCAAGGGCGGAGTGGGTCAAAAATGGAAGCTTTCTGAGCGATCTTCCACTCAAGCCCTGAAGACAAAGAAAGTGCGATTCAGCAAAACTGAAGTCGTAAAACAGAACAGACGCAACTAATTCCAATTTGATGCTCTAATATCTGAATATATATTAAATTACTTATTTTGAAAGAAACGTGAAAAGTACCTCACACGCTTCTGCAGCTTCTAGCAAATGTTTACCAAGATTTATTGGGGCTGCAAACTCAGGTATTTCCGGGTTGCTTAACTTCTCTTTCAAAGTATCAAAACTTGGAAGAATGAGGCTATCACCATCCTACATGAATTTCACATGTAAACTTAATGGTTAGCTTAGTTATGCATTCCCCATTCAGCTTTTTGGCTGTCACCAAGAGAAACAAATTCCATTCATGGTTTCAAGTATCTTTAGGCAACTGGTGAGCGCACATATACAATCTTTATTTTAATACATGAATACCATGAAACAGAATTAAAATTAAAAGCTGTTAGAATGTGTGAAAAATAATGAAATTTGTTCAACAGGAGAAAGAAATTGCATTCAGCTGTATGTATTTTCCATAGTTCAAAAATCAAAAAAGTCAACAGAATGCAAGGTTTAAGCCAGTACCTGAACTTGAGAATTAGATAAGATTCCAGTCCGTAAGAGCTCTTGCAAGCAGGATCTCAAAATTTCATAACGTGCTTGGAGAGTTGGAGGCCCCACATAAGCCTTAATATCTGCTCGGTCGACAAAAGCTATATCTGCAACCAAAGGATGGCAAGATTTTCTATATTTACCTTGTTATTGCATACCGTCTGCTTGGTACACAGTTGAAGTTTTGAGAACAGTAAAAGAGTACAAGAGAAAATTTTGCATAAAAACAAGTGACTTGCAGCCATATAAAGGACTAAAGGAGAAAAGAGAAAATTGCACAAATTCTAGTCTCAATAATTGACACGAAAGTCCCCTCCCTGCTTCTCCATCTTGATTTTAATCAACAAAATAACTGCGAAATGGATTCCCCATCCTATTAATAAATCATTGGAATACGATGGACAAAAGAAACTAGCAGTTCTCCTAATACAGGCCGGGATCATCTTATGAATCTTCCATCTGAGACCATATTTCACTCCTTAGGTCTGTCCACATTCCAGTAAATTCATAAGCTCCACAGACAAAGCAAAGCATGGAATCTTGTTCAGCTCACTGAGTTTAATCTAAGGATCGCCGGCCACCCTAGGATTCTTCCTCACTGTCTCTCAAACTTCGATAAAAACCTCCTCTTCTGTTTCTAGATTTGATACCAATGATTTCCTATATACTTCAGTCGAGGGGAACACATTTGATACTTATCCAGAAAGTAAAACTTGGGATGTCAGAGTTTAGGGGGAAAATGAGGAAAGTTTCAAGAAACTTGGATATACCAAACAGGATCGTCAATTTTTTAGAACAAAACCTCATTGACGAAATTTTTCATGAGGTCTGGTCCATGATCAGCAGTGCCATCGGTGTAGTAAGCTCCAATAATGATTGTGGATTGTAAAGTGAACAAAAATTCCACAAACGAGATATGGCTAGAAAGATTTTCTTTAACTAGCAGTCTATGGCTGCTGCGAATGAGGAATTCTTCCCGATCCTGAGGTACTATCAAGTCAATTCTACATCTCAGGTTGGTCCTACTAAAAACGACCCAGAATGTGCCAACCTTCATTGGCTAACATGACAATGTTGAATGCCTTTTTAGGTCCCCGAAATCAAGACCCGAATTTGTGGTAGTAAATTTTTTCCAAAGAAGCCCAGTGCATTTTTCTGGCTCTATGTTCCTTGCCCCACCACAGCAAGCAGCACCCACAGCATGCTCTTCATCGAATATTACAATAGAAGCCATATGTGGGGCGCAAAGGTCTTGTTCCATTTTGTGATCCGATCCTACTCATTCATTAAAAGAGGGACCCTCTCAGTCATATCGCTGTTCGATCTAACACTTATAGATTCCACCAAGGCAATGTGCAGGTTCAAATTTGTCCATAAATTCAGACTCCGAGATGTTAGAAGAAGCAAAATAATGGGTGCCAGAGGTGCTACAATTGCTTTATCCAGAGCTGATTTCAGTATTGAAAACATCCGCCTCAACAGTTTCCTTTCTCTCCCCAGCATCATCACTAAAACAAGAAATTGAGCCTAGAAGGTGAACCTAAGTCCCTATTGGAACATCTCTTTCTTTAAACAAATTAGAAAGCAAACACTTACGTAATTACCTTCTTTAAAATTTGATTAACAAAGGGCAGCAGCAAATAAGCTCTTGTTTGGGGTACATTAAAATCAAATTTTAAGAAGATTTTGACAAAAGTTAATGAAATGTGTTGTTGAAAAATTGTTCGCCCCATAAAATATGTGATTAAAATTAATTGTTAACTTTGACTTGAAATTTAATATGATTTTAATCTCCCCAAACAAGGGCTGAATTCCAGGTTACTAGAGAACAATGTCATGTCTAGGATGCTTGATTTTAGGAAGTTAAGTCTCGTGGTGCGATGACTCATCACAATAAGATGACTTCCATTCTTTTCCATTTTTCAGTATTATTTATATTATTCCACTGATGACACGAACAAACTGTAGTAGTTCAAGAACTTAACTACAGATGGGGAATCTCACAGATTCCACCAGAGCTAAAGAAGAATATCGTACCACCCAGCCATTAAATTAAATACAAGTCGGAGCAAATACTGGAATTTATGTCCTGTTTCATACTAAGAAGATGCAGCTTTTAAATGTAGTGGATCTTGACTGCAAACGAAATGGCAATATCATATCAACAGCAAGTCAGTGACATAGAAAGGGGGGGTGGGGGGGGTGGACTCAGAACATGTGTCCTCGCAAAAAAGGAGCTATTGATTCTTTTGAACACTAAGTAACAGAATCTGAAGTTCAGGGTAGTCTTACCGATAGCAGCAGTAATGTTAGAAGTTGTTAATATTATTACATTGGGTGAGGATTTCAATTTGTCCATCTGGGTCAGGAGGGCATTGACAACCTGGACAACCAAATTTGAGTTTCCTCATGCACCATAGAGAAACAAGAATACTCATTCACTAAAATTAGTTTTTTTTTTTTTTTTTTTTTTTTTCCCCCC
>NC_036246.1:39867653-39918215 GCF_002742605.1 Olea europaea var. sylvestris | reverse complement strand
CATTAAATTTTTTTTTTTTTTTTTTTTTTTTTTTTTTTTTCCCCCCGAGAAAGAGATGATTACCCTGATAGAATCTGAAGGTTCAGATCCAGACAAAGCAGCCTTCCTAGCAGCAGCAAGGCTTTCAACTTCATCTATCGAATTTGTTGAACAGAGAATGAGATATGCTAAAGGCTAACACGATCAGGTCATATTGACATCTTTGTTATAATAATTCTCACCAATTAGGACAAATACCAGATTGTTTTCTTCCTCCACCATTTCTTGAATCTTTGAGAAAAGTTTTGCAACCTGACAAAAAAATGCACCACAACCACTGATGGATGACAGCTAATGATGATAAAAACCAACTAAAAAATAAAATGAAAGATTAAGATAAGCAGGACAATAACATAGAACTAGTAATCAAAAGCTGGAGGGAAGGAGAGGAGAAGATACTAAAGATTACGGTTGAAGTCCCGGATGCCCTGAAGCTGATATGATACAACTCCTGTTTGTTTCCCATTATTTACTCATTAAAATGAAAAATATGACCGTTATCCATCACATCAAGTCACCATATTTGAAAATCTATCTCTTGTGTGGGACCCGTAACGATTATATTTTTCATTCTCATTTTTATATTAATGTGGCTCAAGCGGGGCCATAATTCAAAATCATGCAACAGGATTGGATACAATTTATCATCTCAACAACTGAACAAAAGATGACTTTCAAAAAAATGAAAATATCTTCTTCGCGATTAAGTTAAATATACTTGGTTGACAAGTTACAGAAAATTTTAAACAGGATAGCTTTATTAGCTTCTTATTTTTTTCATTCAGAAGACTGATACTACTGCAAGTTGTTGTGGGCATACATTCCATTTAAATTGTCGTTTTATTGATTCATAAATATAATTTAATGCTTCATAGGTGAAGAAAAAAATAACCTAGGATCTTAAATTTCCATAACCTGCACACAATGAAAGCAACTACAAGTTCATTGTCAAAATAACCTTGGAATGTGAACTCAGCCATGAGAAATCATTATTATCCATCAATGCTGGTACTTTTTAGATCATATATATCTTAAATCAAAGACAAATGATAGAATATGCAATTTAACTCCTACAGGAAATAAAATCAAAGCATACCAGCTTGCCACTCTCTGAAAACCATTTACTGAACAAGGAATGTGCATTGACCTCGATCAACTGGCATTGTGGATATCTATTGTGAAAGGAAAAAAAAAAAAAAACACCGAAGGAAAAGATGTCACCTAAACGAAGTTAAAAAGGAGAGATTTTGTGTGCAAAACAATACATTCCTCAGAACCTGGAGCTAAAGCGTATTGAGAGCTTTTGTGCCAGTGCTTTGCATAAAGAAGTCTTGCCTGTTCCTGGAGGCCCGTGAAGAAGAATAATGCTGCAAATCATTTGAAAAGGAAGTAAAAATCCATTAGGAACTACTTGTGGAACTTAATGAGTGCAAACATCAATGGTTAATGTAATTAATGAATTATCCATGTTACTTACACACACACACACACACAAATAAAATAAAAAAATCACGGTAATCCGCAATATGTTTGAGCCTCTTGCACTAAAATCTGAGTAATTCCATGACAAGCTTAATTTGAATAATACAATAAGTACGAAGAAAACTTGAAATATGTTTAATCCTCGTGTTTTGTAAGAAATTGACATAATCATAACCAAATAATTGATTGGTACAATATTCATATTCAAATATTAGAATATCCTGCAGAAAATGCATGTTTACAATCCCCGCATGAGCAAATTTCCTCAAACTCCTTAAGGAACTTTGTCTGAGCTTATCCTTTCTTTAACAACTCATTCAAGTAAGATCTTAAATGTCACGGCCATTGTCCTAATAAAATGGTGCACTGTATCCCAAAGGAATTGTAGCAATATAAGTAGAAAATGACATGTAATAATCTATAAAGAAGGTAAACTATAAAAGAGCTAAGCAACAGCTTCCGATGATGTATTTTAGACCATGCCCGGGTTTACAATATTTGCAATAAACTCCAAGTTGATGAGCAGAATACCTTGCCAAACCTTGTGAGCATTATAATCTTGATGAAACATAAAAATACATATGATTCTTTTGTTATAAATATAATATAAAAGGGTAAGAAACTGTTTTTCATTTTTCATGGTCTAGCTTCAGTCTAAATGGGCAATAGTGGAGTGTACATACAATTCATAAGCATCTTGCACCTTCTTCCTACTGAGTTTGACAAAAATATGATGACAAGCAGAGTGTTTGATGCATAAGATACACACCAAGTTGCAATTAAAACCAGTGAAGGGTAAAATTTTAAATACACCTTCAGATCAGGACGCTCAGAAGAAAAAGGAAGTGTAACAGATAGAGGAGACAGGACAAGAGAAAGACATAAGACAGAAAGCGGGGTAACTTTAATTGAGGCCCAGCTTGACCCACATTATTTCAAAATAATACATTCTTAAACAGTGATTTGACATTATTTCAACCACACATTCTTCAATAAAATAATATTACACACAAATTCAAAAATTTTTATTTTTTTATTTTTTAACTACACATTTCCATCAATACACTATTAAAAAATGCATTCTTATGGAAATAATGTAGCTCAAACAACGGCTGAATATTATATCATTGAGTATAGCCTGAGCATACTGGCAGTTCAAATGTGTACCAAATAAGCAAAAGATTCTCACCGGTTCCAAGATACAAGGAAAGGATTGACACCCTTCTCAGTGAAAAGCAAAGCGCTTGCTGCATATCGCAATAACCTCTGCTTGAGACCAGATTCATAAACTAAGCTGTAGAAGAAACAATTGTGTTTTTAAATCTCTTTTTCACCAAATTAGAATGAGAAAAAGTTAACTCACCTTTCCCACATGCCATCAAATTCCTTAGCTGGAAGAATCCATTCATTGAAGCTACAATCTTGGTCATTCCCACTTAATTCTTCGCATGGACCATCCTCACTCAGCTGAAAATGCAAATATATAAATCCATAACGTTTCTAAAAATACTATTCCATTTTCTAAGTATTAATGTTTTGTTCTCAGTAACAAACTATTCTTTTTAAGCTACACTTCATTTATAAGCTTAGAAGAATTAATATTCTTCATACTGAACGAGACTCTCCAACTAACAAGTAATAGGTGTTTGTATACATTCGCTAGAAGGAAAAAATAAATAAAAAAAAAAGGAGAAAGAAAGAATAGGACAAAAAACACCTAACACCAAGAATATATATTGTACGTTGCAATATTCTACAGAATTCAAGAACTTGGAATAGGATTTAAAGACAAGGTAGACCCAATTTTAATTTTAAGAACTAATCGTTAGAAGAGAAATGACATATAAGATCTTGTAACACTAAAAAGATCACCTGAAACACATTCACCACGGGTTTGACTTGCCAGAATAATAGAATATCATGTTTTTCCACCCAAACATCTACAAAACCAGCAAAGAAGACAGTTTTCCTTTATTTAGATGTCAAAAGCACGAAATTGACAGATGAAAATTTTCCACTCGCTTCCAGGAATATTCAGATAAATGTATTTAGTCTCGGAAAGCTAAAATGGACTAATAAAGAATACCTGTATCACATATGCATATCCGCTGAACATTGTCTACAAGTAAGGAATCATCAAGTGGAATTGGAACAGTACCATCAACATAGCTCATGCTTCTCTTTTCCAGCATTCTACCCACAGAACAGAACAGAACACCCATACCCAGAATTTAAAAGAAATGGTAACACAAATCATATGATAAAGCAAATAATACTACTTTCTCGAGCAACGAAAATAAAAGTAACCCAAAGTGCCTTATATAACCGCCTATAATTTTGTGCCAGCCATTCAGAGCAAATTTTCAAAAACTGGAAAAAGAAATATGTCTTCGCGTTTATAAACACAAAACAACTCCGACGTGCTTGTAATGTTTAGTTTGAATTTCACATGTAAATGTAACTTTACCTTTCCACGGCTGAGCGGACATCCTCAATGCGTGCAGTGCTGGAGGGTTTTAAGCCAACTTCAACTGCATTAAAAATGACGAAACTTTAAAATCTTTCAACAATTTACGCATTCATTACCATAAGCATAAATTTTCAGACTATAATGACATAGAATTAATCATAAACAACTTCTTGTGTATATCTACGAGCCTATCTACCTGAAACCTGGACTTTATCCTCGTTAAATATTGGTGGCGTGGAGGCTGCCGCGGCAAGTGGTAGCTCAGAAACGACGGCATTTTCTTCGATAATGTTGCAATCAGTGGGATTTGGCATGGAAATGTCCATCGGAACACTCATTTTTCTGGACGATTCATAAAGAATCAGAATTTTTGATGGAGATTGTGTACTTGCTGAATTGAAACCCTATGCCAGGGATGAAGGGTTTTTTTCACCCTTCTTTTGAAATTCAGCGCGGGAGATGTGAACAAAGCCTTTTCCAAGTGACTGACGAGACTGTTTCACCTACTTGAACCCTTGGATACTGCACTGTGTTATGCCGTCTAGCCAGCCGAGCCGAGACGAGCCGTCTACTAGCTCAAACAAGTCTAAATGAGTCAAAACGAGCCAAATCGAACTGGTCGGCTTGAGTTTTTTATTTTTTTTATAAATAAAATTACAACATAAGCCAGAAACTAACAATTTTTTAAAAAAAAAAAGATCATTAAAATAAATTCAAAATGAGTCGGCTCACGTTGTGTGCCTCATGAGCTTGGGGCTCAACTCGTGAAAAATATTTTGAGTTTGACTAGATCCATGACTTGTCTCAAAACGGGCCCAAAGCATTCATAGATCAAGCCTGGACAAGCTAAATTCTCGAGCTCGTGAGCTAGTCAACCCATTTGCCATCTCCAAGAAAATATGAGATTTTTAGATGGCTCAACCAATTGTGTGTGGCTAGTTTTAATGGTTTCATCCCCAATCTCTTGGTCAAACTTGCTAAGATGGTTTGACACAAGATTGAATGGTTATTAAGAAGACGTTTGGTGGAATTAAAATTAGATTTTTTTTAGTAAATTGTAATAGAAATTTTTAAAATGTGTGGTTGAAAATTGTGGGACATATTAAAAATGTGATTAATATTGATTGTTTAACTTTGATTTAAATTAAAATCAAATTTTAATCCAAAACAAAACAAGTGCTAAAATAGAATTTTAAACATATATGAGCCCTGTCTGGTGGCCTTTTATTTAAAAAAATAAAAAAAATTATGCTTTGAATAATATTTTATTTTTGGAGAATATGTGATTAAAATGTATGAAAAAGTTTTGAATTTATGTGTTGAATATTTAATTGTAAATGTGTAGTCGAAAATGAGTTTAATGAATAAATTAAATTAGTGGAAATTACAGTGGATGTCAAAATCTTGGTTTTTATTTACAAAAATGCCATCTTTTTAAAGTCATTGCAAATATGGTATTTTGTGATAAATTTGAACAATTTTGCCCCTCTGCAGAAATTTAATACCTTACCTGTCTTCCATTTAATGAGATGATTTGACTAGACAAAAATTGTGTCGGGAAGGAGTTGTGTAAAGTTGAACCAAAACAAAGGAAAAAAAAAAGACAAAGGAGGTGGAAGCCAAACAGACCAAACGCGTCTCTCACCGAAATCGTCCAACCTCTCTTTGGAATCGCCGACCTCACTCCCTGCCGTGGAGGACCACCTAGACGACCTTCACCGTCGACGACGAAGTGATCGCCATTGTCATTTGAATCAGCCGAAGCTGAGCACAACATCCAAGGGCCGTCTTCTCCAATGCGACTGCCAGAAGAACCGAAGAAAGGCGAAGGTAACTCCACTCATCTTCTAACCTCTCACTTGTTTCTTAGCCATTTTTCCATCCACCGCCAGAAAGTGGCGATAAGATGGCCGGAGTTTGTTTCCTTCGGTATAGTATATTTTGAGAACCGGCAAATTTTCCACTTTTAGAGTTTCGCTGTTAGTAATATTAGATGTAGGGTTTAAGGTAGAAAAAATTAGGATATGGTTTACATCGAATATTGCTATTGTTTGTGCTATTTCTCTAATTTAGGATCAATTGGCGTATGTCCTTGTTTGCAACCCAACATACATGTTTCTTTAAACAAATGCAGAATACTGTAATTTCCACATATTTTTACTGGATCTCGTCATTTGAATTCCAGAAAAAAATATCTACATTTCCTACATTTTAGTATGAAACTCTGTAGGTTGTGTCCCCTTCAGTCTTCTTATTTCAATAACATCATTATCAGCTACACTACGTTAGTGAACTCAGAAATGTGAAAATATATATGAAATTTTAGTAGTTGCGACACATGTAATCACATTTATTGGTTAAATATAAGTTGAATCATATTCAAATTGAATGGATATCGCTTTTTTGTAATGCAGTTTACAGTGATAGATTTTATTATATTAAACATTAGTGAATTAAAGAGGATCTACGTTTAACATGTTGTATGGGAAAATGGTGAGCTAATTTCAATTGTGGAGATACGCTGAAGGGGAGTTGCATAGTTGAACATTGCAATAGGCTAGCATGTTGTAGGACATGACACTTTTAGCGAGTACAATGAGTTCTTTAGTTTGTAACTCCGTATACAGTTCCAAAAATTCTTGATCACCATAACATGAAACTGTTAAGAAGCCAATCTAGACTATTCACGCGGGAAAAATTGAATTGTTATTGAATTCAAATTTGTGAGTACAGAACAACTTTTGGGGTTGGCAACTTTCATAAGTTTGTGCAAACCCCTTATCTACAATTCTTTCCTTATATTTGTGAATTGTAATATGAGATTTTTCCTTTATAGTAAATACTCATTTAAAACTAACTGGCTTTCCTAATAAGAAGGTGTTGACTTATCTTGTATCATTCTTTTCAATGTCGTTATCCATCATAAGAAACTATTTTGTACGCTGGAATTAGTAGAACATCATGTATATTTCTTGAGACGTAATCACATGAAGATATATTTCTATTAACTGCTGCAGGAGAAGAAGTCCATTTGTGGTAGGAAACAAATTTGAAAGTAGGATGCAAAATCCAGGGATTACGTTGAATTTGTTTAGTATTTCTATACTCAGTTCTGATGATTGCTTTTGTTGAGGAGAATCTGTTATATTCCTTTTCTAATAAACCTTTAGTTCCCGATATTGTACTTCTTGTACACACTGGACAAGAGCTATTACAACTGGAGAAGAAGGTGGAGGATCTTAACAAATGTCTAGAGAATCCTTTGGTCTGGAATAGGGGAACATAAGACACAAAAACCTCAAAAATATAACCTATTAGTTGCACTTCAAAAACATGATAAGATTTAAGATTACTTGGAAGTTGAGACTGAACATTAGGATGAGAAGAACAAGAAGTTGAAAATGAATTTTACATATCTTGATTGCCACTAAATATAACATATTAGTTGCACTTCAAAAACATGAGAAGATTTAGGATTACTTGGAAGTTGAGACTGAACATTAGGATGAGAAGAACAAGAAGTTGAAAATGAATTTTACATAACTTAATTGCCACTGAAGAGAAGTTTTCATAAACGCCAAGTACTCTAAAGAAGGGAAATGACAAGTGCCAATAGTTTTTCGTGTTGGAGAAATGAAATTATTTTTAAGATTTTTTACTGAAAAAGATGCCAACAAACACACCAAAAATGATTCAGTATGGATGTGTATGTTAATATGCTGCAACAATGAATTGAATTGGAATGGATTTTTCACTTTCTTTCTTCCAACCATACAGGGCTGCTACTGAGGGAGATTTTTGAGATATATTTTCGTCCCTGTCATTCAAAGACCGACTCATTAGATGAACAGATAATATTGTAAGTGGAAATTTTCATTGATTTTACTGCTCTATTCCTTGTTTTGTTAAATGATAATTACGGTATGATTTTCTTACAATTCATGAGTTTATGTTATGCGTTGTGTGAATGGGAACAACCTCATTTTTGGACATTTTATTTTTGTATTACAACATTTGAGAGGGTCAAGCTCATTTATTTACTGCTCTATTTTTTATTTTCTTGATGTCGTCGCATTTGTTAACATGTTCTTGTTCCAACATGATGTGGACTCTTACTTATGGAAGCAAATATACTTGGGAAAATAAGTTTTTCATTCCTTACATGCACAGTTTCAAGTCTTAAGTGCTGGTGGTTTTTATTATGTCTTATTACACGCTCAAACTTTACATTCATCTTGAAGTCATGGTGGTCTCATTCGTTGTCCTTGCATGTCTCCTGTGTTTACTTGCATAGCTCACTGTAGAAGGCAGACCCAATTCCCAGTGAACTATCGTCCCCAACACTTCACCTCAGTTTTTCTCGACACTTAAGCTAACCTTCATGCCTATTTGGAGATCTATCGGTATCGAAAGATATCTACAGATCATTTGTCGGTACCGACAGTTGAAGTCAATTTTTCTCGACAATTCAATGTGTCCGTGCATGAGTTTGCTTCATTAAGCTACTATTTATGATACAATATGTTTATGATTATCATGTAACCCCAGTGGGTTTTATGAATGCACCTTGCAGGACAGAATGAGTTTGATTTTTGTATTCCGGAAGATCCAAGGTTGCGGGCTCACATTTCGCAACGGAGCAACCTGAAGTACGTAAAGACCGTGATGGACCATTTCGACGATCGACGACGCGAGGACTTTCGCAACTCCCCCTTTGGGTATCTGGCCGAGGTTCCAGAAATTCAATTTTCTGCCCAGCTCATCCAGCAGTTAGTGTTCAGAACCATTCACACTGATAAGGTTAACGAGCTTTGGTTCAACATGCAAGGCAACCTGATGAGATTCGACCTACAGGAATACACTCTTGTGACGGGGTTAAGATGCAGTGTATTCCCGGGGGTGATGACTTCGATCGAGTGTTGGAGAGGAGAAGGTTGAAAGAGAGTTACTTCAAATCCCTGGACAAGATTTCGTTGGCGCAACTCCAGACTACTTTTGCCCGCCCTTCGACAACCCAAGCCGATCGCTACAAGTTAGGGCTGGTTCTAATAGTCGAAGGAGTTTTCAATGCCCCTGATAATTATGTTGGTTCCAATTGCGTACACTATCTATTGCAGACGACCTAGACTTATTTTTTGCCTACCCTTGGGGTAGAGTCGGTTATCGGCATTTGTTGCACGGATTCCGAGGTTTTTGGGCAAAAAAATTTCAAAAGGTGAAAAGGAGGTAGGAGAAGGAGATTACGTACACGATTCACGGCTTTTCCATTGCCATGCAGGTACAGATGTTTTAAATATTATTGTATCATGCTTGATTTGTTTGCCCTCCTGTAGCATCGTGCCTACAATCTCAGTTATTTTTATTGTGTTTGTCTTTTTGCAATAGGTATGGGCCTACAAGGCAATTCCTAAGATTGGGGAACGTTTTAGTCAGCGAGTTGGTGAACGAATGCCACAATTGCTTAGCTGGTCCACACGAAAACAATCACAGTATTGTACGTACGATGCATTCTTCAAGAACGTGCAGGTATGGATAGAACATGTGTTTGTTTCGTTATTCACGTTTCGTGTCAATCTCGTACCTTCTCATTTCTAATGTATAACCCTACATTGCAGCTGCATGTGTACGCCACATTTCGTCCCATCGATGCTGAGGCTGAACAGCAGTATTTTTCCACTCTCGTGCCGTACGATGATCCCCCGGTGCCCGTGTTGGATGACATTGCCAGGATTTTTGGGCCGCAGTTTAATGTATCACACGCTAGTAGTGGAAGTGGCGACCAGTTGGCGAGGCAAGATTCCGAGGACAGAGTTTCCAGTGGAGAAAGTGCTGAGGATGAGACGTCCGGAGATGACGATGGAGATTGGCAATCAGGCAGTGATCGTGATGGTGACGATACCGAGGATAGTGGCGAGGGCGCCAGTGAGCGATCCAATGACGGTAAGGATACCCGCAGAAGACAAACGGGTGAGTCTTCCACACCTTGGGTGCCACACGTTTCTTCTCTAGTGCGAGGGCCGACGATGGAGACACGACCAGTTGGAACATCTGGATCAAGCCTCACCGGAGGGAAAGTGGAAGAGTTGTTGTTGGACCAAAGAATCCTCCTTGAAATGCGACTCCGGACCGTAAATCTTGAAATCGAACAGCACGTGACGTCAGAATGTAAAAAACTCCGAGATTTCTTAGCTACCCTCATGGCCCCAGCTAGTCCGACCCCCGTTGCAGCCGCGATGCCCGCCAATACCGAGGCCGGAGTTTCAGGTAGTTTACCGCAAGGTATGAATCTTGAGTACGTAAACCGTTTACTTATTAATTGTGACCTATGTTCAGCAGTAGCACAAGTATCTATAGCTTACATTTGTTTTCATGTTACAATTGCGACTTAGACGTAAATGGATGAGATATGGAGCCTTGCTCGGACGAGCAGGACATGCGAGCAGATATAGGAACTGCACATGTACAAGGTACGTGGGTTATTTATAAGCACATTGAAACTTGTTATTTCATGGACTTTGCATGTTGTGAAAGTTGGGAAAACTAATATATTGACACAGTTTTCATGTTGTCATCAACAGACGGAGGAGACATTGCGCCTTGCCTGGACGACGAACACCACCCAATCCCCGCAGCAACCGACGAACAGCTAGGTACGTCGTCGTTTGTGAGGATTTTTCCCTACTCTATTTCATGGCATCTGCTTCCCTTGTGACTTCATGAAAATGCAAAACCCTTATTCATGTTGTGTGATTGTGGTGTCCAATTAGGTGGAGGACAGATCGAGCCGCTGTTTGCCGTCCCGGATTTGAACGGTAACATGGTAATTATTTTTTTTCATTTTCTTTCGCCCTCTACGCTTCAATTATCTTCCAACTGCAAAAGTGGAACGCTATGCAGTTACGTATGTGTTGTAATCATCAGATGGATGAGCCATGGAGCCCTCACATGCAGCCTCGATCAACAATGCAGAGTTCGAGGGTTGCGAAGTTACGGACGGCGATGGTAAGTTCATTGTCTGCATTACTAGTGGATATGTTACGTATGGTAAGTGAAGGTCATTCAGGGTAACTAACTCCCCCTACTTTTGATTTCTCGTAGGCGATCTCACTGAAGTCCCTGTTCCCGCCACTGTAGCCAAACTAGGACACGGATTTCCTACGACGAGACGGCGCTCGGCACGGCTGCGATGTCCAGCTCCTGCTACCAGGACTCTGTATACTAGGGGACGAAGTGAACAAAGAACTAAAACGGGTATGAACTGCCGGGAGAGCACGACGATGGTCTTGTAGTTGGTATTGCCCTGTCATCGAATTGGTGGAGGTGGTGACGGATGTTAACTTTCTGCATAAATACGTGTTGTTTGAATTCGTTCTACATAACATTTTAAATACTCTTGTGTTGCGTGATGATACTTGGACACATTTCTCACATTTTGCGTTGTCCATACGGAATGTCGTTATCACCTCTTACTTTATCTGATATTTCATTTTAGTATTATTGTTACGATGACTTGACCATGCCTTGCGTTGCTGATCGGTACTCATAGTTTTTTTTTAATTGTGTCGTGTATGAGTCTGGTATTTTATTTCATATCTTTTGGTTCGACATATTGTGGTGTGCTTCATTTATTTTGGAGGAGGTCAAGAAGCTTATGCAACGTTTCAATCTGCAAAAATACTTTGTAAGTACTCTTTTGTTGATTTTGTTGATATTGGATCCAATTTTATTATAGATTTAGTTATATAATTCGACTCTTTATGATTTTGTAATGTGTCTTACTCTTTATACCCTCGTGTTGCTTATGTTAAATAAAAAAAATGTCATCATATATCAACTTTTGTCATTTATTGAGACTTGGGATGTATAATATTAACAATGTAATCAGGAAAAAATGTGTTCACGTGTTTCTCAAAAAAAAAATTGTTCCTTTCGTGTTTTATGGGGCTTATCAATACTTTTTCCCTATGAATTCACAGAGGTTACCCGAAAAGCTTATCATCCATCTTATGGTAATAGAGAAGAGGCAATTTTCAAAGCCAAGGGATCTGGAATTGTGGTAAGTGTCCGTTTCTATTTTTGCAAGTCTTCAAACGCGTAATTGGAGATAAATAGTGAATGTTATATTTGATAAATTGTAATTGAAATAATATTATATAATCACTTTGTCATAATATGCTTTAAATACATGTGCAGATGTGTACATAATTTCTTTGCGTTCTTATGTATGTAGTTATCCATTTTTTTAATTATATGTAATCTTTACTAAAGTTTTAATCTGGGTCGATATTATTCTGATAAATGCACAATATCTATGCATATCTACAGTGTAAACATGACTCATAAAATTCTGGCAATAGTTAGCTAGATTAACAATTTATAGATTGAGAAAAATATGTAACCGTTATGTTTTTGTTATGAGGAGTTTTCGACTCAATAAATGTAATGTGGTGGCATTATTTTGGGAAAACGAAGCATCAGACAATGGATGTTTCATAAATATTCAATTAGGAATTTTTCACCCATAAATTTTGTTTCATAAAAATGTCTCGTTCAAGTATTGTATTCTTCATTTTGTATGCTCCCACTCTACGTCAATTGATTACTCCTATGCATTTTTGGTAATTCTTGAAAATGCAGTTGTGATTAGGGGTCTAATGTAAACCTGGATGTTGCAATGTGAATTTCTAGAGTGTTATTTCACAGCAGTTACGAAATTTTGTAATTATTGGCCTGTTTTTGAACTTCGTTAGCAGGGATATGAGCTCGTTCAGAATGTAGGCCGTCTACTGTTGCAAAGTAAGGCGGGCACATACATGAGATGCAATGAAAAGTGAGAAAGCGTGAAATTTTATGTTCGTCGTTACAGTGTATTATTACCGTATCGCTGAAACAGTTTGTGTAACATTTGTTCAAAACTTACGTTGGGTTGAGACATATTTTAAATCTATGTACACTATTATTTATTTTGCTATGAAGCCACTCGGCTCCTACTACTACGGCATATGTTTGGACGAGCCTATTCTAGTGTTTCTATTGCTAAGTAACTTGCAAGTGCCTTGTCAATATAAGATTGGGTTAACAAGATGAGCCATTACAAGTGTCAAAATCATGACAACCACGGTACAAGTAATTCATAAATCAGTTAATGTGTAAAAAAAAATTCCCGTTCTTTGTCTTACATGTGCGTTGCGACAATGACCCGTAAGTGTGAGAAACTATACCATCACAAGCATGGCAATTGAAAACTAGCAATTTGATTGAGGAATTTTCTGTTGCAGGTATGGATATTTCCTTAATTGTACACATGATTAAAGAGTGTTTAAGATCGTACTAAGAATGGAAAAATGGGGGATAAAGGTACACTTCATTTATTCAACCATCACACCAATTGCTTTTCAAATTTACAAGGAGATTGGACTTGGTGGTTGGGTAGATGAAGACCATAATTGCTTTTCCTTCAAGTAGCTTATAAATACTGTGGGAGTTCATTCTCATTTACAAGCAAGCTACTTGAAAAGCATTGTGAGACATTCAACTTCTCACAGACACTTATCGTTCCATCAATACTAAAATAGTTCACGTAATGAGTTCTTCCACAGGAAGCACCGAGCCGTTGAACATCAACGAGCCATTGCCAGTTCTCGGTTCATCTCCGTTATTTTCAATCTACATTTCGTCAGATGATGAGGAAGTTAACCCTCGTATTGGTAGGAGAGCCATTTCTCCTGCTTCTTTTCCCAACTTAGAAGATGTTTCCAACGAGGGTGCGCAATCACCGAACGGTGTGCTCGATGAGATGTTCGAGCTCGACGCCAGATACAAGGGGGATTCCGACGACGACGATTGGATAGTGTATGAGGCACCAAACGAGGTAGTTATCATCTCGTCGGACGAGTCAGGTGAGGATAGCAGGAAAGATGGTTCAGTTGTCGACGACGATTGAAGTGACACCCATGGAATGTAGTGAATAAGTATTGTATAGTTACGTATTTTGTAGGGATGACTTTGGTTAAGACAAAACCAAAAAGTCTACATAAACATGTCCCCTAAGATGTAATTCGGCTAGTGTATTTTGCGTGTTCCGGTCCAACTGTCGAGAATTACTGAGACTATCCGTCAAGAATGACATATTAACTGTCGGGCATTAAGGATCATATGTTTGTAAATGGATCTGTATTTTGCAGTATGTTGAACGAGTGTTATGAAATGGTGTTTATCATGCACTAACTTTAGTCCACGATTTACGATGATGCAAATGATAGTGAATATCTTGGGGATTGAAGATTGCGTTTTTAGATGGAAAACAAAAATACATGTATAGTCTCCAACCGGTTCCGTTATGTCATTTTGTATTCCCAACATGTACGGTTTACAAGATCTGTGAAGCAGACCGTGAGTGCAGTACAAGGTTCCGTCAATTGTCGAGAATAAGTAACACATCTGTCGGGATCGACATTTTAACAGGGTGGGATGTTCAATAGGTGCTGAACAGAGTCTGAAATTTGTATGTGCACAAAAGGCTGCGCAACATGCAAGAACAGTAATTATCACAAACTTTAAAACATAACTTCAAAATGTTTGATGTAGTACGGAATAATGAACAGACAACGTCTATTACATCACAAATCTCTAAGGAACATGTGATACATGGGGGTTTGAACACATGGTCCAGTTATGACCAACTCCACTACAACGAGTACGTTTTCTGTTAGACCATGCAGACTCGTACCTAGAACGCCTACGTCGGGTTGGTGGTCTACTTGGAGGACGACGTACGAGTGGTGGCAAAATAGGAGTACATATAATTAAGCTCGGAACAACCCAATCCACTTCCCTCGGAACAGGATATATAGTTTCGTTGTAGGCACCCCTCCAGTATTTCGATGTGTAATAAGGGGAGCAAAGCTCGTACATAGACTTTCCTCTAAAGCAAGCAGCACGACTTGCATGAACACATGGCATATGGTTTAGTTGGAACTCACAACATGTGCAAGTATCTTCGGACAAGTCAACTATGTCTGTGTCATTGGATATTCAAACATGCGTTAAGTTGTTCGTTAGGACATGGGCTCGAAGCCTAGTTCCATTTTCGAACGTCGTCCGTAACTCATTCTCCATCTTCGGCGTCAATAAGGTACTGCATTCTTCCGCATTTGTTCGACATTCGTAAAACTACTTCTGCATAGTACTCTGAATGTGTTCAACCAAGCAGATTATTGGTAACGAACGGGCTTCTCTCAACATCGAGTTCAAGGACTCTACGTTGTTGTTTGTCATAATGTTGTAACGGTGTCCAATAAATAGTGCTCTGGACCAAAATGAATAACCCACTTGCTCTAAGTACCCGTGCGCTCTTTCGCTCACTCTACGAATTTGTCCCATGAGTCGTTCGAAGTCCTCGACCCGAAAAGTTGTAGCAGCTCGTTTGAATAGAAATATTAGGCTTGCGTTGTTGTACCATTGTATTAGATTCTTTTCCATATGCCATATACAACAACCATGGTGAGACAACGGAAACAACGAAGTAATAGCTTTCTTAATACTCTTTTTTCCTGTTCGAAACAAATACAACTTCTTCGGAGTCCCCTATAAGGTCTTTCAAGTTTGACATAAATCACTTCCAGGATTTATTGGTTTTAGCATCCACGATCCCCCATGCCAACAGACAAATCTGTTTGTTACCATCTTGGGCAGTTGCTATTAGGAGTGTACCTTTGTATGGACCCTTCAAGTGATTGCCATCAACACGAATAACGGGTCTCAAGTACTGCATGTAACCATGAATGCTTGCACCAAAAGCTACGAAAAAGTAATGAAACCTATGAAGAGAATCAACTTTGATGTGGGTTACGGTCCCTGGGTTACTCTCTTCTACGACGTGACAGTACGAAGATAATTTTTTGAAAACTGTCCCCTGGTATTCCATGTAGCATATTTAAGGCATGGAGCTTCCCCCTACGTGCTTTGCTATAACTGATTTTCACACCAAACTCACGTTCCATATCATGTGCAATATCAATAGGATGATACGATCGGTATGGAGTATCCAATTTTCCCAAAATGTGCTCCGCAATTACAGAACTAGTGGCATGCCGATGTGCGTTATAACGAAAATCAAGGGAACATGTGTGAACTGTAATGAATTTACGGATCATGAAGATTACAGATTGCTTGACAATAGAAACACGTAGCATCCACTTGCAATTATCATCCACACAGACAACTGTTAACATTTTCAAGCTTGACCTACTTACTCGAAATTGGAACTTCTCTTGCAAAGCAAGTACACGAAACTTCGAGTACAACTGTTTCTTACTAAAGAATATTTGCTTCTCGACGAGAAAGGATGTATTTGCAGCTGTAATCCACTCATCTGTACACGAAGTTCTAGAATTTGATGACATTGTCTTGTCAATTTCAGCAATAATAGCACCATCTGGACCATGTAATGGGTTGTCTGAGTGCTCATCGGATGCTGCAGCCTCTATACGGTCAATTGGAGGTTCGGGTGCTTGGGTGTGCGACACACTGTGCTGATGATTGATCTCGTCATGTTGTACGTTTTGCGAACATTCCGTTGGGTCAAAAAAGTTCCCTGCACAGTTGCATCCGTTGCCATATCAACACTCGAAAACTCAGTTTCCAAAATAGTGACGCAGAGTGCAGTTTCCTTATGAACAGATATGTACCATTGTAGGTCCTCATCGTCGTGTATCTCTGTCGGAGGTATATTCAAGTTCGGGACTTTGAACTTCAATTCGATTTCAACGATACCAAGTTTGTCCTTCAACCGTAACATAAGTTCTGCTACGGTAATACTTCTCGACGCTAAAATGGAAGTGGTTTTGTCCCCTCTTCATTTCCATTCATCATCCAAGTGAACGAAGTTTCCTCCATGCGACACGATGAATCTCAAATCATGAGTCATACTTGAAATGTTGGGACTGCAAAAGTGAGAATTCTGCACATTCATATGTCGACATTTCATAACATCAAATTGGCGCATGAGAATACTTAAATCCATGTACTACCAAAGATATAAAAGGTTAACAATTTTCAGGTGTCGAAATCGACAATTAAATTTTCTATCCTGACAGTCACTAAATGTCGAGTTAGACAGTTAAAATGTCTAATCCGACAGTTTCAAAGATACTGCTCGACAGTTCAACTAACATAACTTTCGGGGAAGATAAATATCATGTGTTTCACTGTTTAAAGATTTTATTGAAAACATTAAAGGCAATAATCAATTATTAACTACAACATCATTGTATCTTTCTACAAATGAAGAAGGTATCATTCGATGCTTCATTAAATGTGGAATTAAATATGGAATCCTTCACATTTTCTAAAGAATATTGGTATTATTTTTCTTTCTAAAATATACCAAAAATAAAACACATCAATGAATAAGAGATTGAAAAGGGTCATTTAAATATGATTATGTTGTATTAAACATTTAAAGTAGTCAAGTATGACATGAGAATAATTTTTTTTTACTAGCTCACCTTTGAAATTGATCAATGACTTTCCTTGTTTCCTTGTTGATGATGGAGTGGAGATGATGAAGAAGAAGAAGAAGAAGCTCTTTCAATTCGTATGTGTGTGTGTATTTTGTAAAGATTTTACCCCTTTTTTAATCAAAAAAATCATATTATACAATATAATATTGATATCTTCAATGTTAAAATTAAAGAAAAAATTTAATCACATCATACCATTAATTGCATTCAAATCAAGCATTTATTGCTCCAAAAAGGTGTTCAAGGGTAAAGTGGACATTTTATAGGGAAAAATTGACATTTTTGGAAGAATCGGTGAAAGTCAATTTTTTATTTTTTATTTTTTGCATTTTCAATTTTAGTGACATTTATGTAAATTCCCCATTAAATTAAAGGCCAAAAAAGGGGCTGAATGTTTACTATTATTTTTTAAGAATCAAATTTTACCTCAAAATTTAAGAAGCTTAGTCCAGTTTATACTTTCTATTATTGATTCCATAATTTTCTTTACTATTTTAAGAATACATTGAGCCCTCGTTAGGTAGAAATTAAAAATTCAAATTTTAATTTAAATCAAATTTTGCAACAAATTTTAACCACATATTTTATAGAATTCATAAATTTTTAACCACACATTTCATCAATTTTTATCAAAATTTACTAAAAATATAATTTTATTCTCTACCAAATTGGGGCTTGGACTTAATGTTTACGTTACCATTTTATTTGAACCAAGCCTCAAAACACCACAATTTTTAGACTAACTAGCAAGGTTTTTGTTTGTATGATGTGTCGACTCTCAAACACATTGAAATTAGTTACAATTTTTAGCTCATGTCTGTTCCTAATTTTTTTCAAATTTATTTTTTGTCAAATTCATTTAGTCCCCGTTGGGTAGAAATTAAAATTCAAATCTCAATCAAGTTCAACATTAATCATACATTTTATAGAGTTCACAATTTTTCAACCACATATCTCATTAATTTTTATCAAAATTTACTGAAATTTTGATTTTAATCTCTATCGAACATAGGCTTGGACTCAATGTTTATGTTACCCAGTCACCAGTTTATTTGAACCAAGCCTCAAAACGCCACATATTTTAGACTAACTGGCAAGGGTTTTGTTTGTGTACCATGTTGACTCACAAACACATTGAAATTAGTTACGATTTTTAGTTCAAGTTTGCCCCCAATTTTTTTTTTCAAATTTATTATTTCTTAAATTCATTTTCAAACACAAATTTAATGGAATCCACAATTTTTCAACTATATACTTCATCAATTTTTATCAAAATCTATTAAAAATCTGATTTTTAACTAAACCATATTTCTTGATGAATCATAAGTGTAACCTTCTCGAATACATTTGTTATCACAGTTCATATATCATCTTTTCCTTCACCTCTACGGCTCTACCCCTGTTTTCTATTTTGTCCCTTTCATTATCCTCCAATGTTTTCATACCTCGAAATTTTTTGCCGTGCAAGCTTGGATATCCAAAACCCTGATTTGCATGGTCTGTTTCATTTTTATTTTTTCTTCTCAAAGGATCGATTAGAAATGAAATAATTGAGTCCTATAACCCACCTAGCCGACGATAAACACTAATCGAGCTGGTCCAAAACCTGACCAACCCGACCTTTTCTTCTCCAACATGAGGCCCATAATTTTCCCAAGATGATAACACATCAACACCGAAGACTATGAAGAAAACCTACGAGCCTGAAGATAGAAGAAATAGCATCGAAATCGTCAAGGCTGCAGCACAGGCATGGCACTGTCATTCCAGCGGCTCCAAAACAATCACCTCGGAATTCGATACCCATCGGAAAAGGGTCAAAAGCAAACCAACCCGGTTCAAGCTCGAAGCAATGAGCGTAGCCTCAAGAAAAGAGAGTAATTGGGATTTTGGGCAGTCTCTATGGGATTCTTATGAGATTGTGTCTGTTTCGAAAAAGTTGGAGATTGGCTTAATGCTGAGTAATCCATTCGCTGCATTGGATGAGCCAATATGTGGTGGTAAGAGGCAAAAAGAGAGTAAGAATAGCTTGAGGAACATAATAAATAATATGTCCTCTAGGAGATTCAGCGAAGCTGAAATACTATCAGAAGAAGAATAGTGTCAAGTTTAGCAATCTTGAGGATTAAACCAACCACACTTTTAATTTACCCCATTTATTCATAATTAGAGCATCTTTGATTGTGCTTAAAGTTACACTTTTGGAAAATAAGTTTAATGATTTATTAAAAAAGCAATTTTAAGAATCATGTTTTGGCTGAAACCAAACCTAAAGGGTCTTTAAATCAATTTTTCAGTGTTGTTCCATCTGAAATAAATGGTGTCGGGTTGAAATAAAGGAAAGGTGACAATGACTTTTATCCGTTTGTACATAAATTTGTAAATGGTCTATTAAATTCAATCATAATTTAACATTAATTTTAACAAAACGTTCGTAATTATTACTCATTATTATCTACACATATTGTGGAACCCATTAATGTTCCTCTTTATAAATCATTTATAAATTTGTCAAACGGGAAGCTTAAATCATCTATAATTGAGTTATAAATGGTTTTCAAAATGGATTTGATGCTGCTGTTATCCATAGGAAAAGATTGATTCCCATTACTGTAAAGTTGTAGTTAAGTCCAAAATTTGTCAATATCATTTAAAGGAATCCAATGCCTCACAACTGGATATCATTTAGAGGAATCCAATGCCTCACAACTGGAGATTCTTTGTCTCGGATAATCTCAAGCAGGAGATTCTTCTTACATCATAGATACATGCTAAAAAAATTTCAGATTTGCAATGCTGGGATGGGTGAAGGTGAGGGTGTTACAGCAAACTATGAAGAGTGTTGTAGATTAAGGCTGAATTCTAATTTTGAGAGTGGCAATAAATAGAACGAATGAAATCGAAGCATGCAAAACAAATAAATTTATAGGGGTTCACTTTCAATAATTACAGTCTCGTTTTGTTTTTTTTTGTTTTTTGGTTTTTTGGTTTTTTAATTTTGGTTGTTAGTATTGCAATTTTAGCAATTCGAAGAGCAAAAAACCATATAATTCTTGAGTATTTTTGTTTCCTTTAGATAGGCACTTAACCGGCATATAGTTTGCCTTCTTAATAAAAACAAGATATTAGTACATTGTACGAAACATGAATAGAATCACGAGTTAGCCTAGCCAATACAAAATATAATGACAGACATGTTATTTATATCGAGTACAAGGCTCGAAGCATAACAATAACATTATTTAGATGTAATCATGCCTGCCCATATGATTCAATCTTAATACACCTTGGAGGAACCCCGCTTGTACTTATCAAAGTTCTTGTGCTTCTGCTGGATATAATCATCAGCTTCCATATCAATCCTTGTTTCTTCAATAACTTCGTGCTTTCCATCACGATCAATTTCTGTGATCTTTTCGACAAAGTGAACTTTCTTGTGCACCTCCGGGACGTGAGATTCATGATGCTTCCCTGGTACTGGCACGAGATGTTCGTGGTGCATCACCGGATAGGGCACTTTATGTTGGTGCATCACCGGATAGGGCACGTGATGTTCCTGATGATTCACCGGGGAATAATGTCTACCTTCGCGTTCAGAATACCTCTCCATTGTTATGCTTTGATTTCAGCACTTTAGTACTGAAGGACATGAAATAAAATTGCTCATTTATAGACGATACTATATATTCTCTTCAAGATTATTCTGTGGTCTCATAAGAATCTCATTCTTATTTCTTCTTGGAATAAATGGTGTGGGACAAGGAATAAGTCAAAAGAAAAATGTTTATGATTCCAAGCAAGTAGCAGGGATCAAGAGCTATCAAACTTTTACACTACCAGAAAATTATAATTTGGAATAGTACTATCTAGCACTTGATAAATTCAATTAAATGAATCGTGTGACGTTACATTGAAGTGAATCTATCATTTGATGTCATACAATTGCAACGTGCTAGACACCAATGGTGCTGTCAGCATTACTCATAATTTATTGACGAAAAAGATTCTTGGTGAAGTTCAGACTTCGAAAAAATAATTTATCCAATATATACCCCTGCTGCTTGTGCGCAGGCACGTGTGTACTCATGGAGAAGCACAAGAAATATAAACAACCATTCAACAAGTTCACCCCAGTGCTATCAACATAAGCAACATATTTTGATAATAAGCCAACAGATAAGGAACCAAAAGGTAGCAGATAATATAGGAAACATGCTCCAGTAACAAGCCAACAGACCAGGAACCAAAAGTCAACATATATCTGACACATGCAAACATACCAGGTGGTATGAGCCAAAAGGTTCTATGTAACACATGGAACACACTAGGTAACAAGCTTATAAACTAAAAACCAAAAGGTACCATAATTAGTTCACATGATTCTTGAATTTATTTATAGCCACGACTTAATACTTCATTATTCTTCTTTAGGAACTTCTTGTTCATTTCTGCATCACCAAACCCTGCATCAGCAACCCATAGAAACAAAAAACAGTAAGAATAACAGTCCAAATTGAATAGGAGGGGAAAGGAAAAGATATAAATAACCAGAGAAGATTTACAATATATTCATCTTTATCCATGTATAGGATGTCCAGTATAGACGATTATATGGTACTGAACAGATTTAATAAGGGGAAAAATTTTGAAAAAAGCTAAAATCTTGTACATTGTACTATTCAGACCTTTCCAATACGAAGCACCAAACATGTGAAATATGTTTTAAGAGAAACTCACCATCTCATGGATAGAGGACAGAATCTAAATCAGCAATACGGCAAAGATGATCCACTGTTTGCTCCAAGTTGTACTCATTAATCTTCAAGATCTCCTTGTTCAAATCAACCTGTATGAAGCCCATTTCTGCAAGTTCCTTCAGAAGTTTCTCCTCTACCTCGTACTTTTCAGAAACCTCTTGAACAGATGCCTGCACAGTTCCAATCGATGGTGGCGCAACAGAAAGCAGAGCTTGGGATGGAGAAGGCAAAGCCGGAACCACCTCCGAGAGATCAACGATAGGATATGAAAAAGTTGAAGAAGGTACTGTAGAAATAGAGCTTGACTCACCATCACCAACAAACAAGATATCATTGATGGGGAATTTCGCATCCTGCTCCTCGTTTGGCTGTGCATCAACTAATAGTTCCACTGATTCCACAGGTTTATTGGAGTTGGTAGGCACAAATTGTCTTCCATGCACCATGGTTCCTGGACCCACATTTATAATTTCAGGGTCACTTAACGGGTAGCTTAGTGGAGGTAAGTTTAAGTTCAGTCCATGAACGCTCTCATGTGACATTGCCTCCTTGGAAGCAACAACCTGAATGAATACATAAAAAAGTGACAGAAACTTATCCAATTAGAATGGAAAATTATTAAGGAAACTGAATCATGAAAAGTGCAAAACTGTGCCAACCTGGATGTGAACCCAAATATGCGCCCCAAACTGTACGCCAGAAGGCGAGGCCATCTGCCAGTGGGAGATATACCTACCTGGAAGCTCAGGAGCCACAAAATCAACTGCGACATCAATCTCCTGGCCAACAGGCAAACCACCCGAAGGAATCTAGCGATGGAAAAAAAATCACGAGGATTAATCTTTTCTTTTGATGATAATTATTATAAAAATCTACTAATACTAATAGAAGATACATGCAAAGACAAGGTGTCATCCTTCACTGCAGACAAAAAGAAATAAGAATTAGTAGTATCAAAAAGTAGAAACGGAAAATGAAGCATAACCAAACAAGTTGCTACCATTTAGAAGAAAAAGACGTAGAAGAAAATATGAGAAACGCCAAAAAAAACCAAATGCTATACACGTGTAAAATTATACAAGAATCTGACCATATAAAAGAGATGATTATACACAAACTGGTATTAGAAACCATGCACAAAAAAAAAAATGGTGATAACCAACCTCTACTTCAACCGGAAATGCATTACTTAATCTGTCTCCCCCAGTCCAAACAAGTTGTGTTTTTTGGGGCCACGCCGATGCACCAATGTTCCCCATCCGCCAAATCTTGGTAAATGGAGTCAAAGGGGCCATCACAGTTTCATCGAAAATATTCACATCCTGAATGAAGCGACTGTCTAGCTTTGCTATACCCATTCTATCATTGCAACCACTGAAGATCACCCGGTCCTTAGCATGCTGTGTTAAGAGTAGACAGGAGCAATAAAATTTAACAAATAAAAGATATGATAAATGCTTAATAAAGAAACAAACAGGACAATGAATTTTACATACATGGCCATACAATTCCTTGATAGACGTGGGGTACTGATGATCCCCCTCATGAGCAATTCTAATATAATCAGAAACATTTCCCATTTTAAGAAAACAGATTTGGCACAGATCATAGTTATATTTTCTGCAATAAAAGACTGATCAGTTTAACATATAAAGATTCTGTAGATATTCATCAGAAAGTTAGTAAGGTCACTGTCTTAGTTCTTACACTTTTGACTTGAACCTAGGTCCAGTTATGGGATGGGACCCACAACCATCGCAAGAAACACCCAAATGTACAATACTCCCAGAGGCATCATTCTGAATAATGCTCATTAATGGTGGGATGCTGGAATATGGGGGGGCAGCTGAATCATTTCGTAGAGGCATTCCAAAAAGTGGAGACTTGTTAAGAGAACCACGACCAAACTGTGAGACTGGAGAGTTCTCAGAACCACTCTCTACTAAATAATTTATCCCACCAACTGGATGGCCCCATTTCGTAGGATCAGCATTACCAGTGGAAGAACCCACATTAGAAGGCTTTGGTCCAACCTGAGGCTCACTAGGCTTATCAACCCCCTTTTGAATAGGAACATCATTTGCAACAAGTGGCGGACTAGATGATGCCAAAGGAGCCTCTTCGTAACATTGAATAATCTTCTTCAACTTTTTCTTCTTATCAACAGTAGCAGCCACAACCCTTGGTTTAGGATCCAGGTGTGATGATTCGTGCAGAGATTCATTGTTGGGGTATCCAACATCAAAATTCAGAGAGCCAATTGCTGCATCTACAGCTTTGAGGCCAGGTACTTCCAAAGGTAAGGGGTCTGTGCTACTTGCAATTGTATTTCCCGGTTTCAGCTCATTGTTTCCCAAGGCTCCCCCAGGTTTAAATTTTGGCAAGCCCTCATTGATTCTCAAAGAACACTCTTCAGGCTTGGAGGAATTCAAATCTTTGGTTTCTCTTGCGGCTGAGGAGCTTTCAGGAACCTCGCTTGGTGTACAAGACTGCACTTCAGATTTGGACTCTGAAAGCTGATCTAGGTAGGACAAACCTATCTTTGAGAAGTATACAGCAAGCTCGGCAATACCTGGTGCAGAGGAGGAGGTTTTAGATGACAACTCAGTTGAAAGCTTCAAGAGAGTTTCACATAGAGGCTCTGGCACAGATTTCAAAATTTCAGAGACGTTTGCGTTCAGCTTTCGGAAGGGTTGCTGAACTCTAGGCAATCTCAAGGGAGTTGAACTCCCACTTGAACGAGCATATTCTCTGCCATTCTGCTCAGTGTTCACCTTCACAGTAATCCTTAAGGGGTTCAGGGCCTGCCTTACCACATCATGCAGATCATCATCATTAACAATCGTCACCACATCACCATCTTCATCAATATAGGTAAGTGTGAACTCAGTATCAGGAACAAAATTGAATAATGAACAGATCTTCTCTCTCAGTCCATCAAAATTAAGATACAGTTCCTTGTCAACAATTTGGGCATTGAACCGCCTGAGCATGTCCCCGTACTTTGCCTGTAGAAATGTTGCCACAACAACATTAGGGAGAAAAAAAACTCAGATGACATAGGGACTGAGTGGGGAAAGATAGTATAATGAATAACAGATGTAGAAAAATAACTAACAAATGCTAAAAAGTAGATCGGCCCTATACAAACATCTATACTAGATATAGCTTGCAGACCCATGTATTTACAAGCTTCATACTAGCAGGCCTATTGCTATAATTATTTCTCATCCAGATTTAAATGCATATCACTTGAGCACATAATTTTGACCTCGGTCAAAGTTGCTAGCAGAGACACATATTCAAAATGAGCAATAACAAAATGAAACCTCTCTCTGTGTGTTTTATAAACATACCCATACAAGACATTCTTCTAAGTATATTTGTCTAAGATCATCAAGAAAGAATTAGAACTTAGGATCATGATAGTTAGAACAAACATGGGGAGTTAAAAGTAAAATAATTGAAAAGGCCTAATAAGGGAGGTTAGGTTCATTGAAGATGCTCTTTGAGATTGGGCAAATGAATAAAAATCATAAAAAAAATCCAGAAAGTTAATCTAAGGCAAATATTAGAAGCAATAATTTAGAAAGCATGTATCATAAAAAGGAAAAGAAAAGCTGTGAGAGATTTCATGACACAAAATGAATACATAGTTGCAAAATTCAAATTCTAAAATTGTAACTAACAAAGGAAAGAATAAAACAGAGAAGTCTCAGCATCTAGCAATTTTCTACTGTATGCCACAGAATAACTTAAGGGTTTTAGAGACAAATCAAAAGCCCAAGAGATATCCAAAATCAATTGCAGAATTTTCACTAGAAACACCCGGGGGGTGGGGGGTACACATTAAGCCCTTGCATCCAAAAAAAAAAAATGGTGATAACCAACCTCTACTTCAACCGGAAATGCATTACTTAATCTGTCTCCCCCAGTCCAAACAAGTTGTGTTTTTTGGGGCCACGCCGATGCACCAATGTTCCCCATCCGCCAAATCTTGGTAAATGGAGTCAAAGGGGCCATCACAGTTTCATCGAAAATATTCACATCCTGAATGAAGCGACTGTCTAGCTTTGCTATACCCATTCTATCATTGCAACCACTGAAGATCACCCGGTCCTTAGCATGCTGTGTTAAGAGTAGACAGGAGCAATAAAATTTAACAAATAAAAGATATGATAAATGCTTAATAAAGAAACAAACAGGACAATGAATTTTACATACATGGCCATACAATTCCTTGATAGACGTGGGGTACTGATGATCCCCCTCATGAGCAATTCTAATATAATCAGAAACATTTCCCATTTTAAGAAAACAGATTTGGCACAGATCATAGTTATATTTTCTGCAATAAAAGACTGATCAGTTTAACATATAAAGATTCTGTAGATATTCATCAGAAAGTTAGTAAGGTCACTGTCTTAGTTCTTACACTTTTGACTTGAACCTAGGTCCAGTTATGGGATGGGACCCACAACCATCGCAAGAAACACCCAAATGTACAATACTCCCAGAGGCATCATTCTGAATAATGCTCATTAATGGTGGGATGCTGGAATATGGGGGGGCAGCTGAATCATTTCGTAGAGGCATTCCAAAAAGTGGAGACTTGTTAAGAGAACCACGACCAAACTGTGAGACTGGAGAGTTCTCAGAACCACTCTCTACTAAATAATTTATCCCACCAACTGGATGGCCCCATTTCGTAGGATCAGCATTACCAGTGGAAGAACCCACATTAGAAGGCTTTGGTCCAACCTGAGGCTCACTAGGCTTATCAACCCCCTTTTGAATAGGAACATCATTTGCAACAAGTGGCGGACTAGATGATGCCAAAGGAGCCTCTTCGTAACATTGAATAATCTTCTTCAACTTTTTCTTCTTATCAACAGTAGCAGCCACAACCCTTGGTTTAGGATCCAGGTGTGATGATTCGTGCAGAGATTCATTGTTGGGGTATCCAACATCAAAATTCAGAGAGCCAATTGCTGCATCTACAGCTTTGAGGCCAGGTACTTCCAAAGGTAAGGGGTCTGTGCTACTTGCAATTGTATTTCCCGGTTTCAGCTCATTGTTTCCCAAGGCTCCCCCAGGTTTAAATTTTGGCAAGCCCTCATTGATTCTCAAAGAACACTCTTCAGGCTTGGAGGAATTCAAATCTTTGGTTTCTCTTGCGGCTGAGGAGCTTTCAGGAACCTCGCTTGGTGTACAAGACTGCACTTCAGATTTGGACTCTGAAAGCTGATCTAGGTAGGACAAACCTATCTTTGAGAAGTATACAGCAAGTTCGGCAATACCTGGTGCAGAGGAGGAGGTTTTAGATGACAACTCAGTTGAAAGCTTCAAGAGAGTTTCACATAGAGGCTCTGGCACAGATTTCAAAATTTCAGAGACGTTTGCGTTCAGCTTTCGGAAGGGTTGCTGAACTCTAGGCAATCTCAAGGGAATTGAACTCCCACTTGAACGAGCATATTCTCTGCCATTCTGCTCAGTCACCTTCACAGTAATCCTTAAGGGGTTCAGGGCCTGCCTTACCACATCATGCAGATCATCATCATTAACAATCGTCACCACATCACCATCTTCATCAATATAGGTAAGTGTGAACTCAGTATCAGGAACAAAATTGAATAATGAACAGATCTTCTCTCTCAGTCCATCAAAATTAAGATACAGTTCCTTGTCAACAATTTGGGCATTGAACCGCCTGAGCATGTCCCCGTACTTTGCCTGTAGAAATGTTGCCACAACAACATTAGGGAGAAAAAAAACTCAGATGACATAGGGACTGAGTGGGGAAAGATAGTATAATGAATAACAGATGTAGAAAAATAACTAACAAATGCTAAAAAGTAGATCGGCCCTATACAAACATCTATACTAGATATAGCTTGCAGACCCATGTATTTACAAGCTTCATACTAGCAGGCCTATTGCTATAATTATTTCTCATCCAGATTTAAATGCATATCACTTGAGCACATAATTTTGACCTCGGTCAAAGTTGCTAGCAGAGACACATATTCAAAATGAGCAATAACAAAATGAAACCTCTCTCTGTGTGTTTTATAAACATACCCATACAAGACATTCTTCTAAGTATATTTGTCTAAGATCATCAAGAAAGAATTAGAACTTAGGATCATGATAGTTAGAACAAACATGGGGAGTTAAAAGTAAAATAATTGAAAAGGCCTAATAAGGGAGGTTAGGTTCATTGAAGATGCTCTTTGAGATTGGGCAAATGAATAAAAATCATAAAAAAAATCCAGAAAGTTAATCTAAGGCAAATATTAGAAGCAATAATTTAGAAAGCATGTATCATAAAAAGGAAAAGAAAAGCTGTGAGAGATTTCATGACACAAAATGAATACATAGTTGCAAAATTCAAATTCTAAAATTGTAACTAACAAAGGAAAGAATAAAACAGAGAAGTCTCAGCATCTAGCAATTTTCTACTGTATGCCACAGAATAACTTAAGGGTTTTAGAGACAAATCAAAAGCCCAAGAGATATCCAAAATCAATTGCAGAATTTTCACTAGAAACACCCGGGGGGTGGGGGGTACACATTAAGCCCTTGCATCCAGAACTGAAACACATATGCGATCGATAAGCTCATCCAAACAGAGCATAACAAAATATAAAACACTCACCGTGACACCAGAGACATTAAAAATCCATAGTACAATCAAAACATGCAAAGCCATTAAACCAATAAAACAGCTAACAGAAAAGATTAAAAAAAAGAAAATGAAAAGAACTGACCTTGATCACAATCGTAGAAGTCTCCATAGCTTGAAAGCAAAATCCACGCTCCAAATCGCGTTCGGGAAACAAAATTCTTCAGTAGTAGTTCTACGTTTAGATTTAACTTTTCTGTAGATTAAAGAGAAGGAAAACCCTGCTCCAATAAAAGGGAAACCATCGGTGAATAGAACAGAAAATGAATGAATTTTAACAGAGGATTTAGATAAATCTATATTTCAATCGGGATAAACGCAATACAGTAATAAAGGAGTTTGGTTGGAACAGGGAGTCTTCATATAATTGGGAACTCTCCTTTCTTTCCTTCTCCCCAAAGAAAGGAGAAAATTTCATAGTTGATCCCAAAACTATTGACTTAAGTGCACAGGTAGTTCTCTTCATCATAGTTGAAATCATAGTTATTAGACTCGACCCAATAGTCGACCCGGGAAAGTCATCGGGTCACCGGGTCAGTGGTTGAACCGGTAGATCATTGTTAGATCATAATTTTAATTAAAATATATTTTTGAAAAAAAAATTGCTAAATCTAGATATATATGTTTGGCTTGCTTGTCACATGGAGTTTCACCAGCTTCCCAGATGGTGAAGGACGAAAATTTTCATGTAGGAACCCATTTTGATGTGCCTAAAGCTGTGTGGACATAAAAGGCTTTTGTTTACTCTTATTTGAAAACTTTTGGTTGTGCTGCATATGCTCATCAAAATATAGGGAAAATTGACCCTAGATCATTTAAATGCGTGTTTTTTGGCTATGCTGAAAATGTAAAGGGGTATAGGCTGTGGGTTTATAGGGAAAAGGGTTACAGAGTTATTATCAAGAGAAATGTGGTCTTTAATGAATTTTGTATGCCATGCTTAGAAGGAAAGAAATGGAATTTACCTTAAAATAATGTCCAAATTGAGGTGGAGCCTGTTAAGTTGGACAATACCAGTTCTGTCCCCTTAGAAGCTGCAAGTACTAAAGTTGGCTTGAATGAAACTGATACTGAATTGTCAGAATATGAACAACATAATAACATAGTTTCACAACCTAAAGAATACCAGCTTTCTAGAGACAGTGAGAGAAGACAAATCAGACCCCCTGATAAGTTTACTAGTGATGATTTTATGTCATTATTCACATATCAGGAAGAAACTGAATTTGAACCATGTTCTTATCATGAAGTTTTAAAATTTAAGGACTCCAAATAGAAGTTAGTTGCTATGGAAGAAGAAATGACTTTCTTATACAAAAATAAAACATGAAAATTAGTTGATAAACCAAAGGATCAGAAACTAGTTGATTGTAAATGGATTTATAAACTAAGGGGAGGGGAATGAGGCAATAATAAAGTTAGATATAAAACTAGACTTGTTACCAAAAGTTTCACACAACAAGAATGTGCGGATTATGATGAGATTTTTCCCCTGTAGTGAAATATACAACTATGAAATGTATTCTTGCTTTGGTTGTGCAATTTAAGTGGAAACTTGATCAACTAGATGTAAAAACTACTTTCCTTTATAATGAATTGGATAAAATGATTTACATGAAACAACCTTTAGATTTTGTTAAAGGTGATCCTAACAAAGTTATGTATTTGTTGAAAAATATTTATATGGCTTAAAGCAAGCCCCAAGACAATTTAATTCATTTATCTTGAAGCTTGGCTTTAACAGATGCAATTATGATACATGTCTCTACTATATATATATATATATATATAAAAGTAAAGATGCTTTATATTTGGTACTTTATATTGATGACATCTTCTTGATAATGCCAATAAGTTTGAAATTGATGATATCAAACACAAATTAAAATTAGAGTTTGACATGATGGATCTTGGTCTTGCCAAGAAAATTCTTGGTATGCATATTATTAGAAATGAAGAAACCGATTCCCTATTTTTAAGTCAACAAGAATATGTGAACAAGATTCTAAAAAAGTTTATCATGTTTAATTGTAAACGTGTCTCTTTACCCCTTGCTAATCATTTTAAACTTACCTCTGATTCATGTCCTAAAACTGAAGATGAACTTGAAAGAATATCTAAAATTCCCTATGCTAATGCTATTGGATTTGTTATATATTTGATGGTTTACACCAGATCTGATTTAGCTTATAGCATTAGTGTCCTAAGTAGATGCATGGAAAATCTCGAGAAAAGTCATTGGGAAGCATTGAAATGGTTAATGAAATATTTAAAAGATTCATCTAACTTAGGTTTAATGTTCAGAATGAGTAAAGAGGGGTGATTTTAAAGGGTTACACGGACTCTGATTTTGCTGGAGATAGAGATAATAGGAGATCAACATTATCTTATTTTTATACTTTGTGTGGTACTGTAATAAGCTGAAAATCTCAGTTGTAAGAAAATGTTGCTCTATTCTCCACTGAGGCAGAATACATTGCAACTGCTGATACCATCAAAGAAGACATCTGGCTGAATAGGCTATTAAATAAACTTGGTTTTGCGGACACTAATCCAACCTTATATTCTGGTAATCAGAGTGCAATGCATTCGAGTAAGAATCTCATGTTTCATGATAGAACTAAACATATTGATGTCAAATACCTTTTTATACGTGATATTATCTCAAAGGGATTGATTAAAATTGGTAAAATTTGCTACTCTATATAATCTATCTGATATGGGAACAAAAGTGGCACCTTTAAATAAGTTCCAAAGCTATTTAAAGATATTATCTATTGATACTTTTCATTGATCATACAGGTACATATAGCAAATGAAATTATAAATAGCTGGTAAAGCTCCTGGCTGCACTATTGTCAAGAATTTTGGAAGTATTGTGGAGATTGTTGAGTTTCAAACCGTTGACCTCATTACTTATAAAAGGGTGCTTCCAAAATCTGAAGAAAGCGTGTTTCTGATTTTACACTTTTGTTAGTGGAAGCCTTTAACTGGATTGTTTAGCGTGGCACTATAATGACCATTTGATTAAGTTCTAGATGCTTCTGGCTTTATATTCATTGATCGGCAGATTTGTGAGAAAATTTATGGGTTGCTTTCGTTTCTTCATCTACTTCTTCTCTGCAAGAATCTTTCATTCTTCATAATTAGGGTTTGAGTTTTTTGAGTGTTCCAGTGATTAAATCTTAGTGAGGAACCTATAATACTCCAGATCTACATACTACTGTATTGTCTTGTGTGTTTGTGTACAAGAATCTAAATGTTTCGTGTAAGCAATAGGGTTTCGAGGAAGATCTGAGTGATCCTCTTCAGGTTATTGGCAGAGTGATCTGATTCTTGGTTCTTTCAGAAAAGAAAGTCTTTGTGGCTTGATCTTTGTAATTTTCAAGAACATATTGTATATTCTTGTTGCCGATTTTTGGCTTTATAGTGCAACCGAGCTAAATCCATTTATAATGGATGTTTAATAGGGGATTATGCGTTAGATGTTGTCGTCGAACTTCTAGGGCTACGGTCGAAAAATCCTTGTGTTGATTTTTTATTTTCTACACTTTACTGTTTGGTTAATTTTTGAGTATTTCTCGACCTTTCAGTAAAGATGCAACGAGGTTAGGTGGCCCTTCCCGTCACCCGCTCGTCGATAACATTTGGGAAGCATGATGCTAATACATTAATGAATTAGTATGGAGGGTAATAGAGTTGGGACATTCCTTAGTTCTGTTGAAAATTTCAAGAGATGGGGTAGGTATTAAAGTGTTTTCATTTATTGCACTATTTGGTTATATATATAAACAATGGGCGCACTATATTTTGTCGTCCCTTGGAAAGTAGCTACCAAATCATCTTTTCCTAAATAAAAATTGGATGAGAACCGAATTTATCGAGTGGAAAGTTCACATGGTACTTATATAGTAAGTCGTAAGTTCGATAAAATGTGTAGATACTAACTCAGTAGAAGTTATGGATCCTACGAATTGTGTTGATGAAGATTGAGTTTTTCTAATCTAAATTATAAATTATAATTTACCAAACATGCACTAAATTAAATTTTAAGTAACTATAAACGATAGGTCATGTGTGTAGACTTTCCACCATAATTTGAGTTTTTACTACCAAAAAAAGGTGAATGAGAATCCACGCACTTGAACCTCAGTTTAACTTGGTCTCAATGTTAGCACGTCTACCTTTTCATTTATTTTCTATTTGAACCATCTTAATTAAGATTTATTGTAACATTTGTCTAGTTGTATAAACAGGACCGACTCAGCACAATCATCTACAAATTCGACCCAACGTGTACATAAAACATCAAGTCTAGTACCTGAGCCTGATTACTTGCCTAAAAATGTATGCTTATTAACCAATGTAGGGGCTAATTATAACAAGAAATTAAAAATTCAGAAAAAATGACCAATTTCACCCTTAAAGAGGTAGTATTATCATACTATATAAATCGAGCAATTTCTTGTACAAATAAAAAACTTGTACTTATATATGATACATTTTCGTGTAAAAACTCAAAAACAATGCGATGATTTATTTATTTTTTTCATTAACACTGTTCAACGTTATCATTGCATTTTACCAAACACTTCAAAAGTATACAACAAAGGAAAAAAAAAAAAAAAAACTTGAGATACGAGAAGATTAAAGACCAGACAAGATTCACAAGAAGGAATATTTCATCCAAAATTATCTGTTCTTAACCAATTGCCATTGCCATGAGGCTGAAAACTGTGGCAAAAGCAACAGCAACAAGGCTTCTCTCTTTAAGAACTACTTGGGCCAAGTACATGGCAACATCTGATGTGATCCTCCTTCCCTCCTTAACAAGAACTCGCCGTCGTTTCCCAGCAAAAGCTAGGAGCACCAGCACTGTAATCCATGTCAGAATGGTGGTACGGACTGCGAAAACGATCAATCCTGCAAGAAGGAAGACAGCAATAAGTGGTAAGATCGTCATGTAATACCCGGAAGAATAGATTGTTGTGTCGACCCATGACACAAAGATGTAGAGTGAAATCGAGAAAATCAATAGGCTTGTTGTAGCCTTGGTTGTTTTGGATCCCTCAGGGTTCATCTATGAATGACAGAATGTTTGAACTTTGAAGAAAGACTGTTTTGATATGTATTGATTTGTGAATTATTTGTACAGATTGGAATGGAATTGGAAGCCATGTGCTGCACATGGCAAGGTTGGCAATAAGGGCACCAATCTTACTAATTTATTAACTTCAATATCAATGGACATTATCGAGAGTCAATGTACATGTATCTCCATATTATATTAACAGGTAACGTAAAAATTAAATTAATACTAGAGGACAATACTAAGATGAAAAAGCTTAAAGTCTTGTTCATTAAATTGTCAACCTATTCAATATAGTTCCCCAAACATATCCTTAAAAAGTTAAAATCTTATCCATTGGATAGTCTAATCTTAGTCAGTGGTATGTACCATAATAATCTTGAAGAAAAAAATGTTAAAATCATTTCCATTATATAGTCTGGTCCAATCCTATTTAGTGCTATGCACCAATCATGTTTACATTGTACATGTATCTCCATTTAATAAACATGCTATACAAAGTTAACTACAGTACTTGACAGTATTAAGAATGTGTACTATTCAATTTCATGCACAATATATCCTCAAGATCAAAATCCTTTTTTTTTTTTGTCCATTCTTATCTCAGTCACTACTGTGTGCCAAACAAGTCATATATACATTAATCTAGACTCCAAATGTTAAATTCACAGAACAACATAGAATTATGATTCTATATTATTCGGGAAAAACTATATTTTGCTGCTGTTTTGTTTCTTGTTAAACTTATGGGTAACAGTGTAGTTACATGTATGTATAAGACAAAACCATAAATGATTTCTTAATAATAAAACTGTATTGCTCATGTTCTAAAAACAGTGTTCAGGTAATAGTTTATATCAATAACAGTTCTTGTTCTGCAAAGAGAGTTGGAAATAAATGAGTGTACAATATATTTCATGATATCAAATTAATCTAGCGTTTTTTTCCATATATGTTATAGGATAAGAAATCTCATATATTCTGAAGAACATCAAATTACGCATACTAATCTTGTGGATTATGAGTCTTTCAAATGATTTTTATAATATTACTCCGGCATGAACTAACAAATACACTTTTCTTTATTTATGTAAAAAACTAACTCTTATAATGTCAAAATAAGTAACTTACTTATTTCAAATTTTTACCAATAAACAAAAGGAGATTTAATTTAAAACTTGCTTATTTCGACTTAGATATAAGTAAACCTTTTAAGCTTAGTCAAACATGCTTCAACTGTAGATTCTCTGTTGGGAAGATGTTAAAATACAATGCAACTGCAATATATACAACTCTTCCTATTGTTCTTCATGGATGATGTTGAAGTATTTCCTTCCTAGATTTTTGCAACAACTTGTAAGACCGCATGAATCATCCTTCAAACCAGCCATTCTTATGGGCTGTCCAATAAGGTGGACTCTATAGTACTCGACACTATTAAGAAAGAAAACAATAAGTGTAAATATTGTTGATTTTACTGTACAGTCTTGCTGACCAAAGAGGGAGTGGACATTATTTGTGAATCCTTCTGACGCAGGATACAATAAAAGAATTATAGGAGAAGGGGAAAGGGAAAGGGAAGAGAAGAAGAGAAAGGAGGGGGGGAAATAGAAGAGGGGAAGGTAGAAGGAGAGAGAGAGGGGAGAATAACTAGAGAGACAGAAGAGAAGTTGAGGGAGGAGAAAATATTGATCTTTATTTCATTTCCAAGTTTTATTATATCGCCCTAACCCCCTTTATATAGGGTTCAAGAATCATAACTAAAGAAATCCTATAAAAATTATTAAATCACACTCTAATCATGTTTCCTAAAATACGAATCAAAGTAGGAAACTAAATAAATAATTATCTCCTTTAATATTCCATCACCTTCGAAATGTATGGATAGAGCAGATAGATCAAAAGTGTTTATAAACGCTTCCCAAACATACTCTACATTCACCAATGAAACAATCCTTAACATGGTATCAGAGCAAGCAAAGTTGTTAGGTTCAAATCTCATTATCACCAATTTAATGAAAATGTGCACTTGTTGGGCTATGATGGGAAAAATTATTCCACCTATACATGAGGGGTCTTGTTGAAGAGAAGTTTTGAATGAAAAACATCTCTCTCTAACTGCATAAGTTTTTAGAAATCAACATCAAAAAGACAGCAGCATTTGCATTAGAAGAGATTGTTCAATAAGAAAAATTACGTCATAATATTACTTCACGAAGAGACTGATTTGATACTTAAGGTTCTTTCACATCGCATGGATCGAAAAATACACGAAATGATATCACAGAAAAGATCAGTTATTAAAAGCTAAGCCTCAGGGTCCAAAGAATCGAACTATAGATAATGGGTTAAACGTCAAAAAGAAATATTGGAAGTGTACCGAAAAGTCAAACCTGAGCAATTGATTCTTTGGCTATCGGGCAAAGGTTATTCCCAGAATGCAACTGGATTTCACTTTGCCAATGCTACCATTATTGAAGTTAGTAAAACACCTAGAGATGATGCTCATTGCTATAAAATGCACTTGAGATTGAGTAGAAACCTAAATCTGAATGGAAATTTGATATATTCACAGTTGAGTTGCTAATAAGATCTCTTTTTCTACCAATTGCAGTATTTCCTCCAACCGACGGGTAAATTTGCCAATAATATTCCTTGTCACTCTCGGTTCAAACTTGGTATTTTTCAGCCACGTGACACCAACATAGATATCGTTCTTGCAAGAGTTAAGAGCAAGAGTAGATTTCTCGATCTGGTATCTGAATTGGACCTGCATGCAAGAAGAAATAAGTCTCAACTGCACATCAATTACACTAGTTTAAAAACTGAAACTAGTCCCTTTTTTACTAGCAAAGGAAACTAAACTTACACGGAAGTGATCAGCAAATGGGACATCATGAAGGGCCATAATCTCGTGCACAACCCATCCTCCATCATTTGGTATGGGAGATTTTTGTTGTGTACAGGAAACTTCTCCTCCAAAGGTTGAGATGCGACGACTAAACCTGTAAGATATCCGTCTTTCATATACGTCAGAAGCCACAGATTCCCATGCAGTTGTCACATAGTTGAGACAGCCAGACTTGCTCATCACTTTATGTTCCAACTCTCCACCATCAAAAATTCTCATCAGTGATTTTATCTGTAGGATTGCCCCCAGAAAAAATAAAAAATTCAATGGCAAGTGTTCAATGTAGAAACGAATGTAAAACATCTACAAGAATGTAAAAATAATGGCTTGTGATGGTGTTTCTTCTTTTGATTGATTGTTTCCTTAGTAGCAGAATTTGCAAAATGAAATGAAGATTACAATTATAAGTTGACTAAAACAGTCCACTCAGTGGACATTCAATTTTCAAATTATAGAGCAATACGTGAAATGCTTACACTGATAGGAAGTACCACAGAGCAAACATGCAACATGTTTACATCGTCAAGAACCAAGTAGGATCCAGTGTCTTCATGTAAAACAGGCTTCCCCTCATCATCCAGCTGTTGTTCTGCAATATGAACTTTCTGATCCGGTTCCAGCATTCTTGTTCTCCACAAGGCCATAATCGTCCTGCCATTTTAATTTGAGACATCCATGTCACACATATTGTATTTGACAATAATTTATATCGTCTATGTAACACAGCACAAGTTCTTTGAACCAGAAATACCTGCTTGCAACATTAAAAGAAACAAAAGAGTGAAAGTGGAAATGCAGTCTTCCTTCCTCGTCTAGAATCTTTGCGCCATGCTTAGCATCAAGACCTCGACCTTTGTGCAAAATTATGACAAGTGAAGGGCTTCCAACTGTTGACAGGGATGGAGGATGCACATGAATATCTTCAATGTCCTCCCAAAGGAAGAAAAGTTTCGTTTTATGTCCAAACAAATTGGCATAAAACCCAACAATTCTCGCTGATAAGAAAAGCCGCCCCTGCAGCAAGCCAGATGGTGTGTCAAATAACAATTATGAAAACTTGCCTGGAAACTGGAAGAGCAGATAAAGGAATTAGAAAGTGAACTCCTTGATTATACAGAAGATATTGATCAAGGCCGGCCTTGAGTTTTTGGGGCCTTAGACCAATTTCAAATATGAGACCCCATATATATATGTAAAAATACATGTAAAATAAAAAAAAAAAATTTTGGGGCCCTCACCGAAGTGGGGCCTTAGGCAATCGCCTACCCCGCCTATAATCGGGGCCGTCACTGATATTGATAAGAAAAAATAGCTTTGGGAACTGTGAAATCCATCTTCATGTTGCATCGCCAATAGGGGAATTTGGAGTGTTAATGGTAATCAGATATGTACAGAGACTTGCTTAGATAATGCATGTTCAACTCACTCATCGTTTTACAATTATGTTTGAAGCTAATGTACTTGAACTAGTGACTTGTTCTCCTGGTTTTCTATAGCACAGCAAAAATGTCAAGATGGGCAACGTAACTGCCTTTTGATTAAAACGTAATCAACAATTTGTTTTTTTAGCACAACAATGCATTTAACAGGATAAAATTGTTGGATTCCCAAGCTTTTATATGTCATTATTTACTCGCCTTAACTGTGATTGTTTCTTTAATTAGTTTGAGAAATGTCCTTACCTTCTCCTTTACTGGTTTAGAGAGAAGTGGGATGGAAGAGGAAGCAAGGGAGATAGTTTAAAGGAATTGAGAGGGTAGATAGATTTGAAACTTATCCAACTAAAAGGCCAATGGAAGAGGAGTCTTACCTGCAATGGCATCTTTCTTTTCAATGAACAAGAAAAATCACTGATAAGAAATTCTTCTGGCGGCAATCCAAATATTTTCTGAAACGTCGAATTCCTGTGTGGTGATCGAATGTTCAACTGCAAGAAAAATTCATAAGGACAAGTAAAGATCGCCAATAACAATTTCCAGGTGCAATGTAAAATAAGCACAATCTTACCTTCTTTCCAACTTCTTTTTCCATTTTAGCCAAATAATCTCTAATTGTTTCAACTCCATTGTTATTATCCAAAAAGATTCTCACATGCAGCTTTGACTGAGAAGACTGAGCAATTTTTCCCTCAAGTGGAACCCAAAAATCTGCTAGTTCGGTAGATGTATGCTTTAAAAAATTGATCTCAGCATGCCCAAGAGACGATGATTGATCAAATGGACCATCAAAATCGAAAACTTCCACGTCCAGGGTAGAAGGTGGTTCTTCCACAGCATCAAACTCGAGTATCTCTGTGCAAATTATAAAGATGATATTTTACCAGATACAGGAGAACAAAAATTACAGAATAAGAGGTCAAGAGAAACGATTATGTTACCATTCCACTGAGGATCAAGAGTTTGAAGCTTGACAGAGCTTGTTCTAGTCTTACCATTGCAAGTCAACACAACATATGGATCCACCAATTCTGTTGGATTCAAAGAATTTAAGTTCACCCCCTCAATCAATGCCACTGTAAGCACCCATCCATCGCCCTGTGCTTTCACTCCATGATCACTTCCTGTCAATAATATAATGTTTTGAGTGTACTCATACTATACAGTGCATTATGAAATCAACATAAATTTGAAATAGCTAAGAATATAGCTGACTATTTACCTCTCCGTAGACTAGCTTCAACAAAACGTGAAATCATGTTATAAACTTTCTGCAATTGAAATACCAATAACCCACAGGTGACAATTTCTCCAATACTGTCTGGTAAATCGAGACCAGGAAATTCTAATCCTTGTAGTTTGCTTCGTCCACAAAGAAAAAGGTGCACAAGGACATATAAAAAAATAAAAAGGGTAGAGACCATTGTAAAATTCCAAAAATAATTAATTGCCAATCCCCAATCAAACTGTTGCTCAGTCTGCAAAGTTGCCAATATATGATCCTTATCTGACATATCTCCAGCAGTTATTACTTCATATTTTTGAGATAATAAGCTGGAAAACTGCTCAAAATTCTCCTTCAATCCTTGCCTGGCTCCTCCTTCAATCATCCCTTTCATCATGGTGCTTTGATTGAAGTTAATGGCCCAAGATACTACAAGATGAGCAGATTCTTCTCCATAAGATAGCTCTGCACCAGGCATTATCTTGTAAAGCAATTTAATCTTGAATGTGTTCCCGTAGGGAACGTCTGGAGTACTCACGTTAACAAGAACAGCAAATTCTTTTCCATTGGCCTTGACATAGATTTGCTCTTCACTGGCTTTAACAGACTTAACTAATTTCGTTGCAGCCTTTGTATATGTAACAACACGAGTCAAACATGATGTGTCTCCAGATTTCCATGTCCAAGGTCCCTCTTGAATATCTGTTGTTCCCTGCAAATCCACCAACTCATTTCTAAACTCTGAATCGGGAGCAAAAAGAGCCATATTGAGATCATTGGGCAGTGTCATATACATGTGATCAAGAAGAATGCCTCCCTGCAGATTCTCTGGCATTTCTCTTTCTTCATTCTTAGACTGCATCAGTTCAATTGATTCTTTAAAACTAGAGCAGTTAGGAGGTTCCTCCATTTGATCTTCATAATCTGACAGAGCAGTGGACTGTTCAGATGAATCATCCTTCTTTGATGTTTCTTCCTTTTTAGTGAAGATTTTCTCCAAACGACCAGCCATTGCCATTATCAATTGCTTCCCGTCCACTATCTTTCTCAATGGAGCAGTTGAACGATGATTATTGTGAGATGAAGCGAATGTACGTTCACATTCTTTGAAGTTATTATTTTTGGCAGTCAAATGTACATTGGAAAGATGGTCTGTGGCGATGTCTTGGCCTTTCCCATGCAGGGAAAGACTGAGAAGAAGTTTACCTACACATACAGGATAAAGGTAGGTTTTATGAGTATGTATAACCCCGAATACAAATTAATTATCTTCATAACTTTGATTTCACTACCGCATAGCCGAACATAGGGGAATCCTTAGCAGAAGAAACACACCATCAACTTGTCTTGAACAATGACCTATTGTTATTTATGTAAACGGGTTATAAGAAAACATTGATGAACATTAGAACTCTACAGCTTATATTATATAACCTTGTTAAAGTTTATAGTTTGGAGAAGGGCCTCGCCCTCAAAATTGAGTACTGCAGAGTTTTTTCTACTTTTATTTATTTTTGGTTGGGTAAATGTAACAAGAAAAATAAAGCATGCTTTTGTTTCTTTACTAGCACATTTCGCAGTGAGGGTCGTATGTTGTAGACTATAGACAGGTTTGTTCTGCAGAAGGCACGTGTCTTATTGCAATTATAGATGTTTATTTTAAGAGGTATACTCAGGAACTATTTCATAATATAACTACTCCCATCTAAATCCATCTCCATTCTCACAACACTTGCAACTTTTTTCCACTTCTTTTCAAGCAAAATGTGAGAATGATGTATTTCACCTTTGAGTGAAACGGAATGAACGCTGCCTTATTTCGTAAAATGCTATTCAAAACATAGGTCCAAGTACCATCTTACTCCCAAAATGTCATTATAACACTAGTCCAAAGTCCTAAAATGTAATTGTCAAGGCAATCAAAATGCGAAGAGAGAAATCATTAGTTGACAATCCAAAAGTAGTAAGTAGTCTAGGACTCGACTCATCAATAGTGTCACAACCAAACCATCTAGGCCACTATCCTAGCTCAAGCAGTAATTACTCGAGTACACTTTTCCACTTACTCCCAATTGACTTCAACCCACAACTTCTACTCGAAAGTTGCTACCTCCAACTTTCCACAAAATACTGCGGGACGACTACATATAATGTATTACAGTCACATCTATGTTGATATCTTCTGAATTTATGTTTAGCACAATCAACATAAAAACAAAATATCATCAAAATCCTGTGACTTCCTCTGAACACTTTCATAGGCATATAACTCCATCAATTTGTATGAACTTTCAACTGAACATCATATGCTTGAATACCCAAATCATGAATTAATCAATAACTTATAAGACCATAAAATTAACAAATTTCAATCAACATCGATTATCATTCATAAAATGATAGCATTACAGAAATAAGGCACATTTCGTAAATTTCAAATCCTTAAAACCCATCATTGAACATCATCATAATCACTTCAATCCATGCAAGAATCAAACAAATATTATAACCCAAAAAATGAAATAAAGAAAGAAAGAAAGAAAGAACACTAACCACAATCCTTATCAACTGATTTCACACTCTTAGGCCTCTCAAGAGAGAACCAAGTTGGTTGCAAATTTTTATTTTCTTCATTAGCAACAGTCAATAAAGGAATCTTGATCCGACCCACCAAATCCCCTGCAGAACCATTGAAGAACCCGGATTGATGCTCCCCGTCATGGTACATTGACACCACAAGTTCATCCTCCAAATCATGAACTCTAAATACAAACTCCTCGTTCCAAAATGGATTTTTCGTATTTTTTAAAACTCTTGTTTTTGTCTTGAACTTGCCAACTTGTAACTTCAAATAAGAATCCTTCACTGCCCAATCTCTACCCTCCAACAAATACACATAGAGCCTCATTGTTTATTTCCTTTTTGTTTTGTGGGTCGCTAACTATTTGTCGATACAACGTATCCTGAAACAAAAGCATTTGCTTTTTGTTCCAAACAAGATTATCTTGCTTAGTTCTTGATGAAGAGGCGGCTTTATAGGATATAGTGGGAGAGGCCTGAGAGGATTGCATTTGAAGGCATAAAGAAACGTGGGTGCATGCTGAAAGTGACACGAATAACAAATTTTTTACGCAACTTCTTTTTATAGGAGAGGGCGGTTTGGTAAAGAACTAAAGATTTATGGGTTTAAGCACAAAACTCTATATTGATCAGCTAAAAAACAGTAGCTGTTTCACTTTGATCATCGTATTTGACAAGTTGATTATCGAAAATAATAGCTTAGAAACTTTACTAGAATTTCATTTTTGTTGGATTTGGTAAAAGCAAAGAACTTGTTGAGCTTGAGTATAAAAATGAATTTCTATGCCACATAGTATTTTCTATTACTTATGGATATGTGAACTTAAACAACAATAAAAAAAAAAGGGGTGGCTAATGTGGAAAAAGAAAAATTCGGTGTCCTAATTAAAATAATTAGGAAGACTATCCGTATTTATAGGTCGAATATAATTTTAAATTGTAAATTTTAAAGCATAAAAGGAATAAAGATTTATGGAGAATGCAAATGTGTATATATCAGCAATTTTGTTTGTGTTTATAGCTATGAATTTGATAAGTCAAACCGTCCGATTTGAAATAATAGCAAAGGGACATCAGCCTTGAGGCTATTTCCTATTGAATTTATTGAGCGGACGTGGGTGGTCGATTCTTATCTGGTTTGAAAAACGGTTCGAGTTTTTTCTGGAAAAGAAAATGAATACAAATAGCTTTACAGTGTCTCATTGGTATGAAAAATATCATCTAAAAAGGAAAATATTTTCTTTGTTTTGGATAAAACAATTACCTACTCCTCAAAGAAAATATTTTTCATAAAAACAAAAAAAAATTAGACATATTTTCAAAAGTTGGAAAATATTTTCAATGGAAAAAATAGTAATCAAATATCCAAAGTAGAAATTTGGGTGAAAAACTGATATTTTCAACGAAAAATAAATGTAATCAAACACACCCTTAATTAATTTAAAATTCAGGCAAAGAAATCCTACTATTTGAACAAGGAAATTACGCTTGTATTTTACCACCAGTTTTTAAAATTTATAGTTTCTTAAACTCATATATTAAAAAATATTTTATGAAATTCATCATTTTTATCAAATTTTCAATTGCACATCTATCAATTTTTATCAAAATCTATTAAAAATCAGAATTTTAAATAAATGAAACGGGCGGAATTTTAATTTTTCATATGATATTTTTGAATTTGACGTCAGAATCGGGAATCTATCGGTGTGCTAAAACAAGTGATGACATTGACATATGATAAGTGTGTTTTTACACACTTATTTAGGTCACAAATATGACTTAATAACGAGTAAAATGATTTAATTGTGATTTAATCTCGTACATTTGTGAATTGTAGAGAACAACGAAGAACATGGTGAAATTCAAGAGAAAAACGGGAAAAAGGACTAAAATAACGCAAAGTGAAAGTTCAGGGACCAAAGTGCAAATATCCAAAAGTTGATCCGATGATCAAATCGAGAAATCGATTAAGCCAATTACCAATTGACGATATCGTGGGATGATGAAATGAAAAGAATGAAGAAAAGATGCCAAGAAGTGAAAGATGCAAGTAGGAGGACCAAAACGTACATCTGTCATAGTTGATAGTACTATGCGACCGCATAGTACTATCCTCTATGCAGTGGCATAGTAGCATACCGAAAACAAAAATACTCCAAAAATTTACTCTATGCGAGTCGCATAGAGCAATTCTCGAGGAAAAATTTAGTTTCCTATTTTCTTTCGAAACTCTTATGGAAATAATATTTTTAGGGTCTTATAAATACAAAAACTCAACCAGAACGTAGGGGATGCCGTTTTTACATATTTTTGAGAGATTTTGAAGGAGAAACGAACGATAGAACAAGAGAACAATATCACTCCAAGTGAAGATCGGATTGAAGATTGATTCGGGTGATATCGTTTCTTCAAATATTTTTATGTTTTATTCTTTTTAGCATGTTCGGCTAGATTTATCATTGTTAGGAGATCGATGAACCCTGTAATACTACATTTAATTGTTGTTTTGGATTTTTGACGTATTTGAACACAAGTTCCGGATTCGATTGATTTATTATGGTTTTATTTTTATATGATTATTGTGCACGTAATTATATGATTGTGGTGGCCTATTTTATGCATTCGAAAGAAGGAAAATATGTTCGACATAGTATAAATTATCATAGGGTCCGATAGATGATAGAAATATACATATATGCCTTGTGTGAATCATTGGATATTCGTAAATTTATAATGCATGTCGGTATGTTAGTATTCGTCATAGAAATATAGTCGAATCATATATTGGGATATGTTTGGCATTGCTCGAGAGAGATTGCTAAATTAAAATAGGAATATCGATTCATCTTTTGTGGAATTGTGTGTCAAAATTGCATAATTGATAATTGAACGGGTATTGTTTGGGGATTCGGGATCCTAGTGCATTAGTACATCCATTAATTCCATAAAATTCTAGTTAAATTGCATCCAAGTTATTTGCATTTAGTATAATTCTTCATTTATAATTGCATCAACGGTTACATCTTGTTAGTTAAAGTATAAAACCTCAATTTGGTTGTCGTGTTTCGGTTAAGGTTGTAATAGACAAATTTGAACTAATTTAATTCTCGCGGGATAGATACTTTGACTCATAGTCCATTTTACTATTTGTTAACGAACCGTACACTTGCGATGAATTTTAAATCGGAACAAATAATATCGTGAACAACATATAAACAGTATCGCTCCTTTCTTTCATTGGTCAGTGAGCTTGGTTTGGCCAAATTGGTGCGCCCATGTTGAATGTGTTATAAGAACACTAATTAATCTCAACATATAAGAGTGAGAAAATTACTAAGGTCCTTAAATTTCAAGTTTCAATTTAAAAAATCAGGTTCTAATAAATTTTTTTTTAATAAAAAAAATCGTGTATGAGTTCTACCACCATAACCCACTTGTCTCCTACTCCACTTCTTTCCTAAAAATTAGATCTTTATGTTGGAGAGGGTGGTGTTAGGCTACACCATCGGAGTCTCTCTAACATCAAAAATCCGACTCCGTCATAACACGTCCGACTACAACAACGCGATGGTCCGACGTATGTCAATGTTGTAGGTGGGGAACTTGGTGTTAGTGTCTCCACATGTATAAGCATTTGGCTGTGATGGTGGTTTCTACACCTACGTGTCCGTGATGATTGTACACAGCAAGCCGATCGAGTGCTTGGCGATAGAGAAGGACCAATAGGAGGATGTGGATAAAGGGAACAACATTGGATAGTGCACAATGGAAGCTTAGACAAGTATATAAAGGTTGGGAGAATTTCAGAGCATGTACCCAGCTCGAAGGAATTGTAAAAACCATGAAGAACGCACATTGTCGCTTTTAGATTTGAGATGATTGGTGGTGTGAATGGACAGATACATTTAGATTTTGAGTCATGCTATTTGTACATGTTATTTTACACTTTAGGTTACCCGACTCCACCTCCTCCTCTCACATGGGGGTTGAGCCCCCACGTGAAACCCGACCCCATGTGAGAGGAGGAGTGAGGTCAGGTAAATCAAAGTATAAGCCAACAAGTACAAATCGCTTAATTCTTAGATTTTTTAGTTTGACATTTTTCTTTATTTATTATTATTATTTTATTTTATTTTTTTTGTGAAATTTTATGGTTCTTGAGATATATAATAATTGTAAAAGTTGAAGGACCTCAGACATTTGAAAGAATCGACGGAAATCTATCAAGATTAGGCAATAGTTGGTGGTAGTCAAGGGCGGACCTATTAATGGCCCAGTGGGTGCAATTGCACCGACTATGTCCTTAATTTTTGACATTTACAAAGTAGTCCGCATAATTTTTTAGTCTATAATTTTAAGTTTTTAATCCATGACTTTTACGTAATTCTGTCCCGCCTCCACCGAATCATATTCCTAGGCCTGCCCCTAGTGGTAGTTGCCGCCAACTGCTGTGATAGTGTTGTAGGATACAAATACAAAATAAAAAAAAATAAAAAAAAATGCAAGAGAAGTTGTGGAGTGGGTGAATGGGGATGCTGATGATTGTGGGTCCAAACAAGTACATTCCTTCTCGATCTCCCTCCTTTTCATTGAGGTGTTTGCCGACGATGGCGGGGTATGATGAAAAGAATAGTAACGTGACCAATTAATTCTTTGATTTGCGACATATTAGTCATATGATTTTTACTCAATATGTGATTAAGACCCGTAACGACTTAAAAAGGCAAAAATTCAGGGAAATACAGCTAAAAGTTAAAATTAATTGCAAGTGGGTGGGGGCACTTGGACCATATAATAGAAAATAGAAAAGAAATTTTAAAACATCTGTGTAACAAGCATTTATTTATTTAGAAAGAAAAGAGAAATATGCATCTGAAAAACATTAATGTAAGAAAACAATAGGTGTTGCCGTTGCTCGAAGTGTGGATTTATTATCCACTTAAAAGATTTCACCAACAAAAATCAAAATTTATAAAAAAAAAAAAAAAAAAAGTTTTGTTTTTTTGAGGAAAAAAAAAAAAAAAAAAAAAAAAAAAAAAAAATGCAAGAGAAGTTGTGGAGTGGGTGAATGGGGATGGTGATGATTGTGGGTCCAAACAAGTACATTCCTTCTCGATCTCCCTCCTTTTCATTGAGGTGTTTGCCGAGGATGGCGGGGTATGATGAAAAGAATAGTAACGTGACCAATTAATTCTTTGATTTGCGACATATTAGTCATATGATTTTTACTCAATATGTGATTAAGACCCGTAAATTGTGTTGTATTCGATTGCAATTTTGTTTGTTCTATATTTAATATGTGATTGTGACCCATGAATTGTATGATGTGTCGTGATTTATTTAATTTCATAGGCCACAACATTTTATCGAATGTCACGAATGTAATCACCTCATTTTTGAAAGATTTTTACATGTTTCTCAATTTTGAAATTATATTCTTAAACATTTGTAGTTGAAAATTTCCCTATAAGATTTGGATGAATTATAGATATATAATTCCAATTTAAGTGCGATTAAATTAATCGTCCTAATAGGATTTAATTAGACCTCATTGTGAGCCTATAGATACGACCTCAATAGTCTAATATCTTGTACACAACAAAATTTCATAAAATCTCTCTCTTTTATGCTTTATAGAATCCTAGATTGGGGCTCTTGAGCTAGAAAATCGTATATCCTATTTGGTACCACCACAATACTTTCGAAAATTTTTATAATATGTCATAAGAGAAATTTTTTAACATTTTAAAAAAGCCTAACTCACCTTGTTTTCCAACTAATTCATATCATATCATCATTGAGACATGTTCATATTTGAAATTCAGTTCAAATAAGGGTCCGTTTGATTGCAAAGATGGAATTGAATTGCCTAGAAAACGAATTCCATGGAATTGAATTACCTAGAATTATTTTCTTGGGAATTGTAAATTATTGTGTTTGATTGGTATAATTTTTCACGTGAAAAATGTTGAAATAAAAGTGTTTTTATGTTTGTTTGGCTTTGTTTTTACATGAAAAATGTCAATTAAATTGATGAAATTTACTGGTATTGGAAATGAAATTTGTTTCTATTGCCAAAAAAAAAAAAAAAAAAAAAAAAAAAAAAAAAAAAACTTTTTTTTTTTTTTTTTTTTTGTTTTTTTTTAAAAAAAAAAAAAAAAAAAAAAAAAAAAAACTAAAAAATCATCTATGTTTAGTCCTTGTTTGGTTTCAGTTTATATGAAACTTATCGAGTAAAGAGAAATATTTTTTTACAATAATTCTTACAATTTGTTTTCATTGAAAAAATAAATAAATAAATAAATAATTGCTACAGTAAAACGGAATTGAAATTCTATGGTCCTTGAAAAGTTGGAATTTGCTTCTTCCCAAGACAAGCTAGAAAATGGATTTCCTGAAAAAAAAAAATGGTATCAAACAGGGCAAAAATGGAATATATATATATGATTGATAATTATATTCACACTGTAATTTTTAATTTTTGCACAACATTTTAATTACACTTAAAGTTCTTAATCTTTGCTTATTATAACACTTATGTCTTGAACGATTTTCATGTCATTTTTATTCTCAAACTTTCTATTATATTTGATAACGGTTTTATATTAAAAATTTCGTTGAAATAATGTAAAACAACTTATTTTCCCATCATTCTTTTTTTTAAAGTGCAATTTTTTTCTCATTTCAAAACGTGAAAATAAAATATTTTGTTTTAAATCATCATCAAGGACGATACGTAAGGATGTCAATGAGCCGAACCAAGTTGGTTTGCGAGTGGAAACTCGAGGCTCGGGCTTAACTCGAGTAAAATGGTGCAAACTTTTTTGGGCCTGAGCCAAATTGAGCTTTTGCTCAATCAAAAAATCTAGGTTCGACCTGAGTCTCGAGCCTCGGCTCGAGCCAAGCCGAGCAAGCTTTTTTTTTTTTTTTTTTTTAAATTTTAAAACATTAGGCCTAAGGGCCTGCTAATGAGAACTGGTCTGTAAGTATGTATAGCCCAAATTGAATTGCATATGCATACGGCAAATGATCGGCTTTATCTCTTCCGCCGTTGCTAAGGTGAAGGAATTTATTAAAGGTATTCAAGTCGTAATTTTTTTAAAAGCCTTTTTTGTATACCCTCCTCCAATTCTAAATAATTTGCCTCAATTTAAACTCTAGATTTGGCCTTTCTGGTTCCTTCTCGTTGTCAAGTGTTTCGTCATTGTAAGCTGTATTTTCTTATATCTATTCTTGTTTTTCATTGATTTTGATTATGGAAAGTGGTATTTGGAAGTCTATATATATATATATATTTTTTTTTTTTTTTGATTGAATGCACTTGTATTATTAGCGTTATACAGTACTTTATGATCATAATGTTGAGTTTGATCCACGGAAGGAGGAAAAAAAAGGAAGAAGGATAGGAAATTTTACTTTGGATTTATTTTCGGGAAAATTGCAGCCACGGTACCAAACCTTTCGTTTATTAACAAAGTTTGCTCAAACCTTTCATTTGTTCATTTATGCCAACGTGAGTACCAAATCTTTAAAAAATTTGCAGTTCCAATCCAAAATAACGATTCCCATTAGTTTGACTATCAAAATCGTTAGTTGATTCCCAAAATAAAAAACTTTATTATGTTCTCCAAATAAAACAGGGACATTTTAAATAAAAAATATTTTCCCTATTAAGTCAAAAATTAAAAAAATAATAATAAATAAAGCCACAACCTATCCCCATCTCCATCTTCCCCAAAATCAAAACCACCCCACCCAACCACAACAACCACCTTCGGCAACCACCACCACCAATTTCTCTGACCTCATCCTCCCAGTCGTCATCTACATTATCGACCTTGACTCCGACCTCATAGTCATTAACGACATTGCAAAACTCTGGCAAATCAACCTTAATTCCCGCGTCTTAGGTGCCCTCGAATATTGCCATGCTAATTTCAGCGATTACTTCACATCAAGATTCTAGAAAAGTCTAGCATTTTTCACAATATTCAAAGGCCGTAACCCATGTTATGTCAACACCGACGTGATGGCAATTGATTTGAAAAAATGGAGAGCTCAAGGGTACACAGAAAAACTCTAGTATCAGATGAGAATTCAAAAGAGGTACAGAATCTACGAATTGGGTTCATTACCTCCATTTCTACTCGTTTTTGCTGGGAATGTTGAAGGAGTAGAGCACCGGTGGAATCAGGGGCGAATCCAGGACCGAAGTCCAGCTAGGGCGGAAGTTGACCGTCGATGATCGTAATAGTCCGATCGTTTATGAAATTTTTTTTAAAAAAAAATACTAAATACGCATGGGTATTGAGAGGCCAACATGCCATATTCTCAATTAAATTTTTTCCATTTCCCTAGTTTC